>NC_072011.1:2008254-2368254 GCF_027791375.1 Indicator indicator | reverse complement strand
GGTCCATGCCCCCTGCCAAAGCAGAATCACCTAGGGCAGGCCATACAGGAACACATCCAAGGTGGTTTTCAAGGTGGTTCTCTGCAGAGAAGGAGATTCCACAACCTCTCTGGACACCCATACAGCAAATAATGAATCAGATCCAAGATCTGTCTCTAAATCAAGAACATGTACCTTGATTTTACTCCTCAACTGTAGAAAAATTCAGAAGAATTTTACTCTGGAACCACAACCTCCATGTCCAGTTACAACTCAGTGACTCTCTGTAGGACATATGAAAGCAGAAACTGAACTTTGAACAGTCATCTCTGAGGATTGTCAGAAGTCTTACAGGCAAATAAATTGTACACACATAATAAATCTGACTTAAAGCAGCTAACATCTCCTCTCTGTTAGTTCAAGAAGTTAACTGGGAAAGGAGGCAGCAAATCTTAGCCTTTGGGACCATCCAGAAGCATATATTCCTGTTAGGATCTTACTGAAGGGAGAGATTAAGTGCACCAGGGCCAGAAGATAGCCCTTTCTGATTGAGTAGTGATTCATGAGTGATATAAAAAGTGGGTGGAAGCACTGCTGAAATTTGTGCTCTTCAGAGGTGTTCTATCTGAAGAGTGAGATGATAATAATAAGAGATGCTGTCTCCTTGTCCCTCTCCATCTCAACTAATTCCAGAGCAAATCTTACATACCACTTCCACTATCTGACCTCTGATCCTCCACTCTTTCTCTCTCTGTCTCTGCATTTTAATCTATGTTTTGTCCTTGCTGCTTCTCCTTATCTATCCACAAAACAGTTGCTAAAATTCTGCAAGTGTGGCATGTTAAAAACACTGAGACAAATAACTAGAATATCACTCTCAGAATCACAGAGAGACCTTCAGGTTGGAAAAGACCTTCAGGAGCACCATAGAATCATACAGTCAGTCAGGGTTGGAAGGGACCACAAGGATCATGCAGTTCCAACCCCCCTGCCATGGGCAGGGACACCTCACACTACAGCAGGCTGGCCAGAGCCTCATCCAGCCTGGCTGCAAACACCTCCAGGGATGGGACCTCAACCACCTCCCTGGACAACCCATTCCAGGCTCTCACCACTCTCATGGGGAAGAACTTCTTCCTCACTTCCAGCCTGAATTTCCCCACTTCCAGCTTATTCCATTCCCCCCTGTCCTGTCACTCTCTGATATCCTGAAAAGTCCCTCCCCAGCTTTCTTGTAGCCCCCTTCAGATACTGGAAGGCCACAAGAAAGTCACCTCAGAGCCTTCTCTTCTCCAGACTGAACAGCCCCAACTCTTCCAGTCTGTCCTCATAGGACAAGCGCAGCCCAGAGCCCTCCCCTACAAGGTTCACCCCTAAACCAGAGTCCCAAGCACCACAGCCAAACCACCTTCAAACACAGCCAGCCTTGGGGATTCAACCACCTCCCTGCCCAGCACATTCCAATTCCTGACCACTCTTTTTCCTAATGTCCAGTCTAAACCTACCCAGTGGCAGCTTGAGGCCATTCCCTCTTGTTCTGTCACTGATTACCTGGGAGAAGAGACCAGCAGCAGCTTCTCCACGACCTCCTTCCAGGGAGTTTTAGACAGCAATGATAGAAATCTGTTCATCAGATTTATTCTCCAGGCCCTTCCCAGATTCCTTGCCCTCCTCTGCCCTGGCTCCAGCAACTCCACATCTCTCTTGTATTGAGGTGCAACATTTAGTAGGACATTTCTCCAAGGACACAGCAGCTGGCCTAACCTTTAGAATGCACCAGCAGATGTGGAGCAGAAAGAAATGCTCTCAGTACACATTCTTGGAGAATATCTCTAAGAAAAAAAAATGGCAGACAAATTCTCCAGTCCTCCCTGAGAACAAGAGTTTGCATGGTCAGAGGCTTATCCCAGAGGCCAAGCTTAGAGAGCTGAATGCTCCTTTAGTGTCTGTACAGGATCTGATGGAATTTAAGGGATGGACAGACATGAGCTGTCCAGGATCAGGAAGCTCCTGACCTGCTAGACAGGACATATAAGGTACATTTCTAACAGGTACCTCTGGGTTGTGTAAGAAAAAACCTGATTCAAGATCAAATGATGATTCATGGAGGAAGGAGGCTCAGTTTCAGTCTTCTGGAGAGCTCCAACCCTTAGGCAGTTCTGTAGCACACCTGCAATGTTAGAAAGCACTGACACAGAGCATAGTGCCCATGTTCACTCAAGAAGCACCAGATGGCATTTGCCATCAACCAGTGTCCCCACTGCCTTCAGTTTTAAGGATGATGAACCATAAGGCTTAGAGAGAAAGAACTCAAATCCATGTATTTAAGCAGTATTGGCACTCATCTAGCTCAGTATGTGCCCTTTTGAGATTGCCCTAAGCCAGCCCCAATTTCCTTATTGTAGGGAACATAGCCACCTGCTGGGCTCAAAACTTAGGTCTTAGGCACTGCAGTATTTAGAGGCAAAGCTAAGTTCAGCAGTTCAGCAGGCAGGAGAGGGTTTATGCATAACTCCTTTTCACCTCAGAAGTTTATCAAGGAAATGTCAGCACTTGTTTTGGTTCCAGGGGTGATCATTAGCTGAGGAACCATCAGATACTAGGAAAGTGAGGGAAAAAAAATCCTGAACAACATCAAACAAATATGTACTTTTTTTTTTCTTTCTTTTTTTTCTTTATTTAATGAACATCTCCAGGTCTAAATCCATCTTTTATTCACTTGGTCTCATCTTTACTGTTTCATAACCTTGTGACATTCAAATGGGATTTAATGAAAGCATCCAGGTCCCTGCAAATAGCTGTAATGGTACTGTTCCCACTGACCTTTCTCTCAGGAGAGATGTTGACATTTTTGAGAGATGCAATTGACCCTCCAAACCAGCTTCTCTTCTTATGCCAATATAAGGCAAGATTTGTGCCCTGGCTCAATATCCACCCTAGTAAGAGGAAAGCTTTAATGCCTTCCATAGCTGAGAAGTCTGGGGAAACATATTAAAATCTTTTTATAATTACAGAATCTGAGAAACATTCAGGTTGGAAAAGACCTTCAGCATCATCAAGTGCAACCCAGAACCCTACTCTACAACGGTCACCACTAAACCACAGCCCCAAGCACCACAGCCAAACCACCTTCAAACACAGCCAGCCTTGGGGACTCAACCACCTCCCTGCCCAGCACATTCCAAGCCCTGACCACTCTTGCCAGCAAAAAATGTGTCCTGATGTCCAGTCTAAACCTCCCCAGTCACAGCTTGGGGCCATTCCCTCTTGTTATATCACTAATGACCTGAGAGAAGAGACCAGCACCAACCTCTCCACAACCTTCTTTCAGGTAGTTGTAGACAGCAATGAGGTCTCCCCTCAGCCTCCTCTCTTTCAAGCTAACCATCCCCAGCTCCTTCAGTCTCTCTTCATCAGATTTCTTCTCCAGGCCCTTCACAGCTTCCTTACCATCCTCTGCACTGCCTCCAACACCAGCATATTTCAATGCCTGATTACTCTTTCTGCTACCTATTAGCAGATGTTTCAGAAATGGCCCACGATGGCATGTTACAGGAGAAACCATTTGTGGTGGGTTGAAGGTTGCTCACAGCCACATCCAGCTTGCCTGCAAAAACCTCCAGGGATGAGGCTTCCACCACCTCCCTGGGCAACCCATTCCAGGCTATCACCACTCTCATAGGGAAGAATTTCTTCCTAACATCCAATCTGAATCTCCCCATTTCTAGTTTTGCTCCATTCCCCCCAGTCCTATCACTACTTGACACTGTAAGAAGTCCCTCCCCAGCTTTCTTGTAGCTCCCTTCAGATCCTGGAAGGCCATAAGAAGATCTCCTTGCAGCCTTCTCTTCTCCAGAGTGAGCAACCCCAACTCTCTCAGTCTGTCCTCACAGGAGAGGAGCTCCAGCCCTCTGCTCATCCTCATGGTTTTGAACAGGATGCTTGATGGTTTCACTGGATATCCCTTCCTGCTTACAGAATCACAGAATCAATAAGTTTGGAAAAGACCTCAAGGATCATCAAAGTCACCCAAGACCTCATGACTACTAAAGCATGGCACCAAGTGCCACATCCAATCCCCTCTTGAACACCTCCAGGGATGGTGACTCCACCACCTCCCTGGGCAGCACATTCCAAGGGCTAACAGCTCACTCCGTGAAGAACTTTCTCCTCACCTCCAGCCTAAACTTCCCCTGGTGCAGCTTGAGACTGTGTCCTCTTGTTCCAGTGGTGATTGCCAGAGAGAAGAGACCAACCCCCACCTGGCTACACAGAGGAAATATTCCAGAATATGTGAGATAAGAATGCTCAGCGTATTCTCACACAGCAACAACCTTCCGACCATTACATTATCCTCCATTTTTTCCCTTATTTTAAATCTGGAGTGAGCAGCCATGTTCAATTTTGGGCACCTCAATCCAAGAGAGATGTGGAGGTGCTGGAGCCAGGGCAGAGGAGGGCAAGAAAGCTGTGAAGGGCCTGGAGAATAAATCTGATGAAGAGAGACTGAAGGAGCTGGGGCTGGTTAGTGTGAAAGAGAGGAGCCTGAGGGGAGACCTCATTGCTGTCTACAACTACCTGAAAAGAGATTGTGGAGAGGTTGGTGCTGGTGTCTTCTCAGAGGTAATTAGTGACAGAGCAAGAGGGAATGGCCTCAAGCTATGACTAGGTAGGTTTAGACTGGACATTAGGAAGATATTTTTCCCAGCAAGAGTGGTCAGGGCTTGGAATGTGCTGGACAGGGAGGTGGTGGAGTCCCCAAGCCTGGATGTGTTTGAAGGTGGTTTGGATGTGGTGCTTGGGGCTGTGGTTTAGGGGTGACCTTGTAGAGTAGGGTTCTAGGTTGGACTTGGTGATCCTGAAGGTCTTTTCCAACCTGAATTTTTCTGTGATTCTGTGTTTCAGGATAGAGAATAAGAAAAACATGGAGACACTAGATGGAGTTCAAGGAAGCCACTAGGATGGTCAGGGCCAGAGAAAAAGAGGTATAAAAAATGGCTGAGAAAAGTGAGCTTAGGAAGAGAAGGCAGAGGAGAGATTTTGTATCTGTCTTCAGCTGTGTGACAGGAGTGGATACTGAA
Source organism: Indicator indicator (assembly GCF_027791375.1). NCBI lineage: Eukaryota > Metazoa > Chordata > Aves > Piciformes > Indicatoridae > Indicator > Indicator indicator. The sequence continues at coordinate 2,363,194 of NC_072011.1, read as the reverse complement.
GACAGACAGCTAAATCCCTCTCAGAGGCTAGAAGTTTTTTTTTTTCTGGGCTAATACTTTGACACAGCTTAGTGCAGGCTGCTAAAAACTCAGGAAAAAAGGGGAATTCTTGCCACAGTGTTCTCTCTTCTTATCCTGAGACTACACCCAGATATTGTAGCTACATGTGCAGATGTGGCTTATATCTGTGGCTGCACTGGCAAGATAGTCTGGCCTCCACAGAACCACATGGATGATATCAAATGACACTAATACAAGATAAAATGTCAAGCATTTTAGGTAGGGAAGGAGATAAACTCCAGCTCAGAGCCATTGTGCAGCTTTTTCCTCCTTGTGAAAACAAAGGGCTTACTACTGAGCTCATTTTCTTACTTCATCTAAGTGTATTCTGTAGCCCAGGTGCAAAACTTTCCAGGTCTGTAGCTGCAGCTGATATCATCCTACCAGCCCTTTGCTGGTGCAGCAGGAGTGCTCAGAGTGTTATCCCAGTATTATAACCACAGCACGCTGGCAATGAGATTTCTAAATGCTGGTCATACACCTGGCATGCAATAAAAAGGCTTTCTTGCACCAGTCAGAGGAACTTGCTTATAAAACATCTCTATTTTCCTTCTTTCAAAGGAAAAACTGCAACTGGCTTTGTAGTACCAGTGACAATGCTTTAAAATGTCAGCTGGCAGGCCTACAAGAACTGCTGTAGCTTGCTGCTGTTTTGCTGCAGCTCAGTGAAGGCAGCAAAGTTTTCAGTCAGTTATTAACATTTCAAGAAACTCCTTTCTCTCCCTGGTACTTCACTTTTCGAAGTGGCTTTGAGGAAGCCAATGCAGCTGAAATTCTGCAGGCCTTAAGGGGATCCTTCAGGTTTTGTGATGGAACTCCCCAGCCAATGTTTTGATGCAATCAGCTTTTCCCCTAGTTTGGATTGCCCCTCTGGTTCAGATTTGCTGCTAGGAAGTGTAAGGGAAGTTTTCTAACACCAAAGACTTCTGAGCTTTGTGTTCAAACACACTCAGCAGTAATAACACAATACTCAGTAGTTATCCAGCAGCTCCTTCAACATGAGGATGCTTAGGGGACTTGAGCATCTCCCCTGGGAAGAGAGATTGAGAGCCCTGGAGCTGTTTAGTGTGGAGAAGAGAAGGCTGAGAGGGGATCTGATCAATGTCTATCAATAGCTGAGGGGTGGGGGTCAAGTGGAGGGGGCCAGGCTCTGCTGGGTGGTGCACAGTGATAAGACAAGGGAACAATAGGTTCAAGCTTGAACATGGATTTCAGCTCAACATGAGGAGAAATTTCTTCACAGTGAGGGTGACAGAGCCCTGGAACAGGCTGCCCAGGGGGGTTGTGGAGTCTCCTTCTGTGGAGCCTTTCCAACCCCACCTGGATGCATTCCTGTGCAGACTCCCCTGGGTGATGCTGCTCTGGGTAGGGGGGTTGGACTTGGTGATCTTTGGAGGTCCCTTCCAACCTCTGATACACTGTGAGACTGTGATTAAAAGAGTTATGCTCAGCTCAGAGGAGCAAGAAAATGCAATTCTGATAGCTCCACATATACCCTAAACTTGCCATTAATCACAGTGCTGCAGATCCAATTTAACAGACTATTTTTTAGGAACACATCAGTTGCTTTCTCAGAGCAGCTGAGAAGTGTATTAAAAATCATGCTTTGAATATCTTTCTGAAGGTACTCTGTAAATATGAAAAGCATTGGGCTCTTGTCGTTCTGTATTAGTTCATTTTCATGCTGGAGGCTGCAATAAATCAGACAAATTCTCTGAACTCTCAAGAACTCTGAAGTTTCTGGAGGTGTAGGAATGTGAACAGGCCCTCATTTGCAATTTAAAATGCATGTGCAGATTTGGCTTCACATTCACACCCAAACCAGAGGTAAAAGGGCTCTTTGCATACTCAAATTTAACACCTTTAGAATAAAGTATAGAATTGATATCATGTCTCAGGGGAAAAGTTATTCTCTCTGCCTTTTGGCAATGCTGCCACAATGTGTACTGCACAGTCTTGGAGCTTAGTTTGCTGATTGTCTGTGGGAGAATATAATTGAATTGGTATTTCATATTCAGGAAGTTGAAAGCCCTTTTTTACTTGGAAAAGCAGAAGAATGACCAGGATTTATTGAAATGCTGTTCAAGCTCCATAGCCATAACAAAGAACCTCTCCCTTCCTATCATTTGAGAACACAAGCTAATTCCACAGGTCAGCTGCTGAAGCCTTTGATACATTTTAATCATCAAACTAATTCATGCATCTCCTCAGCTACCTTTAAGGGAACTGATGATCCTGATTCAGCTCTCACTTGCATAAGCAACCTACAGCTACCAAGCACCTCTGAATGTGCATTGCTGGACACTTCCTGGGGCCCAGCTGGTCAAGGTCAAGGTCAATGTCTAGCACATGTCATTAACATTGTAGGCACTCCTGAATGTGCATTGCTGGACACTTCCTAGGGTCCAGATAAACATGTACCACCTGCAGTTAACTATGACACAGCTGGGAACTGAGTGTGCCCCTGGCCATGTTTGGACATGCCCCATCCCATAGGTTCAGTTATCAGGGTTCTGTGTTACCAAAGGGCATTCCCTGTCTTGGGACAGCAGGGGTGCTCAAAGTGTTATCCCAGTATTACAAGCACAGCATGCTGGCAATGAGATTTCTAAATGCTGGTCATATACCTGGCATGCAATAGAAAGGCTGTCTTGTACCAGTCAAAGGAATCTGCTTATAAAACATCTCTATTTTCCTTCTTTCACAGGAAAAAAACTGTAATTGACTTTGTAGTACCAGTGACAATGCTTTAAAATGTCACTTGGACTTTGGAAACTCTCTCTCCCCTCACTGGACAATGGTAATAGAAATCTCTTTCCTGTTCTTCTCTCTCTCTCTCTCTTTTTCCTTCAATAAATAGCCTTGCTTTTTGATACTTGGCCTCATTTGTGCCTTTAATTTCACAACATGGGAATGTTCTTGCAAATTGAAGGCTTGGTTTTTTTTTTTTCAGCCCTCACTGAGAATCAGAATTTACTTCCTTAGTTAAAGCGATTTCCATAAGCAAATGCATAAAGAAACTTTACTCATAGAACATTTACTGAAAAACTACCAGGAAGATGTTTATTTTTTTTCAAATGTGATACTGAAGCAACAAAATGTGAATAACTACTTTACCCAGCTCCCAGTTTTCCCAGATGTGTGGATGTCTCCACGTACCTTTAACGACAAGGAAATGTATAATGCAGCAAAATAAACAGCCTGAAGCCAAGAATTTTGCAAGGGGCTGGAAACAATCTCAAGAAATTATTAAAATCACATCCATTTGTGCTAGAATAGAAACATTTGCATAATGATTTTCCCTCCAATGGCATGAAAATAGCAAATAATATATGTATATAATCTGTGTGCAAGCTACTGAGAAGCCCTAATTGCATGAAAAATATGCAGATTTCTGTAGATCTAACAGATGAGAGGCTTACCACAACATACTCAGATAAATTACTTCCCAGCCATATTGTTGTTTAAGCATTCCAGCAGTTCAGACTAAATCCTTCTTTGACAAGTAACAGGCAACTCAGTCTTTAAGCACTTCGTCAGAGCTTCAGTGTTTCCTATAGTTCTTACCCTGCTACAGAGAACTCCAAGATCCATAGATTGTTAAAGGAGGTAGATATGATTCAGACAAAATATAGAGTCCACTATTAGTAAGTTTGCAGACAAATAAGGTTGGGAGCAGGTGTTGACCTGTTGGAGGGTAGGAGAGCTCTGCAGAGGGACCTTGCCAGGCTGGACAGATGGGCAGAGTCCAACAGGATGGCATTCAACAAGTCCAAGTGCCAGGTGCTGCACTTTGGCCACAACAACCCCATGCAGAGCTACAGGCTGGGGACAGAGTGGCTGGAGAGCAGCCAGGCAGAGAGGGACCTGGGGGTGCTGGGTGACAGCAGCTGAACAGGAGCCAGCAGTGTGCCCAGGTGGCCAAGAAGGCCAATGGCATCCTGGCCTGCATCAGGAAGAGTGTGGCCAGCAGGAGCAGGGAGGTCATTGTACCCCTGCACACAGCACTGGTTAGACCACACCTTGAGTGCTGTGTCCAGTTCTGGGCTCCTCATTTCAAGAAAGATGTTGAGATGCTGGAAGGTGTCCAGAGAAGGGCACCAAGGCTGGGGAGGGGTCTGGAGCAGAGCCCTGTGAGGAGAGGCTGAGGGAGCTGGGGGTGTTTAGCCTGGAGAAGAGGAGGCTCAAGGGAGACCTCATTGCTCTCTACAGCTCCCAGAAGGGAGGTTGTAGCCAGGTGGGGGTTGGTGGCCTTGGCAAAGCTAATTTTTAGCCATGCAATTCAGGACTAGTGTGGGGGGGAAGCAGGGAGGCATGGAGGAGGCATCAAGGCTTGGTGTTTAGCCTGGTTGAGGGGAAGGTTTCTAGTGGGGTTTTGCTAAGCCCAGGTTGGAGAACTGGGCCAAGGCTGACTACAAATTTGTGTATTTGTATATATTTCTGAAGAATATTTCCCTGTCGTGGCAGTTTTTAGGCTGATGCCTAGGAAAATTTTCCACCGGTTGGGTAGAAAAGTGCTAGGATGTAAATGAATTACCATTGGCTGGAAAAGGAAAATGATGATAAGATCTAAACAATCCCTTTGGTCTGATATCTAACATAAAGTTATGTTGTATAAACTTTCTCTTTTTGGCTTCTTTGCTCTAGCAGGTACCAGCTGGTTGCTTTTGCTTGGCTGTTGCTGACCTTGGCTGCATTTCTTTGCTGAGGCTAATCACTAACAAGCTACCCTCTGCTCTTTTCTCTCTCTCTCTTTTTCCTTTTCTAGGCTAAGGGAAAGGAGCAGGGAGGGGGAAGCTATTAGTAGCCCCCTGGGTTTGTCCAAGGAGGGTTCTTGTGTTGCTTATAAATTGTAAATAAATGTAAATATTGCATATTTTGTACATATTCATGGCATTCCAGATTTCTAGATTGTAGTTTTGCTTGTAAATAGAGCTTCATTTGCTTCCACTGAGCTAGTCTGGCAATTATATTTTGGGAGGTAATTTCAACCCACCACACATTTAAGTTTCTAAGTCTCCCCAGTTCTGTGAAGAGTTTTTATTTTACTCCTTTGGGGAGGGGTAAAACATCTTTCTGTCTGTTCAACCCAAGATACAGAGCATAATCAAACCTCCATCCTATTTCTGCTGTCTGTGTCTACAGCTCTGTGTCAGCAGGGCTTCCAACAATTTGAGAAGAAGGAGTTTGAGAACAGTGCAAATAAATTCAAATAATCTCTGAGCATCCAAAAGGAATGTTCCTGTTGTAGCCTTATGCAAGCAAAAATTAAACCAGCCCTTATCTTTTCTACAAGCAAGCTATCACTCATGCTTCAGCAACTGCTGAAAAGATGGTAAAGATTATTTCTGAAACTTCATTTTGTGAGAGAAAGACACAGAGAGAATGTTCACAGGCAGCAATTTGCTTTCAGTTCTCAGGGGAGAAATTTTCAAATAGATTTTTTTCTAAGGAAAGAGAAATTCTCTGGAGAAAAAAAATGGCATCAATGATTTTTTAAAAAGCAACTGGGAAGCCCATGAAGTATTTGAAGTCCTCAGAGACCAGTGACATTTCCAACATAGAGAAAGACTGTCAAGGATCCTTTCTTTATTTTTTAATTTTTTCTTTTTTTCCTTTTTTTCTTTTTTTTTTTTTTTTGGGGGGGGGAAAGGGGAGGGGGGAGGGGGAGAATGGCCAATGCGAGTTATATAAATCCTAGAAAAATGTTAAGGAGCCAATGACCCAGGAAGGTTCCTTGAAACCTTCCATGAAAGGTTTTATAACAGTTCCAACCAGCTGAAGAGTCATCTCCTGATCAGAACTGGACAGAGAAAAATGTCTTTGCTAGTTCTTTGATTCAGATCATCAACCTTGACATGAGGCTGCCTGCTGTGGCACCTCAAAAAAACCTTTTTCTCCTATGCAAGAAAGGAAATCTATACCATTATGATATTGTGAGAGAGTTGGGGCTGTTCAGTCTGGAGAAGAGAAGGCTCTGAGGAGACCTTATTTTGGGCTTATAGTATATGAAGGGGGCTACAAGAAAGCTGGGAAGGGACTGCCAGGTAGTGATAGGACTGGGGGGAATGGAGCAAAACTTAGAAGTGGGTAGATTCAGATTGGATGTTAGGAAGAAGTTCTTCCCCAGGAGGGTGGTGAGACACTGGCACAGGTTGCCCAGGGAGGTGGTGGAAGCCTCATCCCTGGAGGTTTTTGCAGCCAGGCTGGATGTGGCTGTGAGCAACCTGCTGTAGTGTGAGGTGTCCCTGCCCATGGCAGGGGGGTTGGAACTGGATGAGCTTTGAGGTCCCTTCCAACCCTGACAATTCTACGATTCAGTCAAGCATCAGCATGCACCTTCTGAAGGTATAGGCAAGGTCAGAAACTCTGCAGAGCCAGCCTTCAGCTACTGAAATTTCTGTGGTACTGTCATGAAAGGACATTTTTTTAACATGCTCATCCCTCCAAATCCTGCCTTGAGTGTGGTGGGTTGAAAGTCCCTTCCCACATTAACACCACCAGAGTAGCTCAGCTTGGAGGTGAATGAGGCTGTATTTACAAGCCCCTAGCACCATCTTCAAACACATCCAGGCTTGGGGACTCCACCACCTCCCTGGGCAGCACATTCCAGCCCCTGACCACTCTGTTTCCTAATGTCCACTCTAAACCTACCCAGTGGCAGCTTGAGGCTCTTCCCTCTTGTTCTATCACTACCTGTGAGACCAGCACCAACCTCTCCACAACCTCTTTTCAGGTAGTTGTAGACAGCAATGAGGTCTCTCCTCAGCCTCCTCTTTTCCAAACTAACCATCCCCAGCTCCTTCAGTCTCTCCTCATCAGATTTCTTCTCCAGGCCCTTCCCAGCTTCCTTGCCCTCCTCTGCCCTGGCTCCAGCACCTCCACATCTCTCTTTACATATAGGTAGCTGCTGTCATTTTAGAACCTACACACTTTTCAGTGGCAAAACTAGGGGGGCAGGGGGCTGCAGGTTTTCAGTTGTTTCAGGTATCTTTGATACTCTCTCAGTCAGGGTCATCTCAGGTACAGCCTGATTCAGAGTTCATATTCAGGTAACATTCAGTTTTCTTTGGACTATGTAAGGCAATATTTGCATAAGATACGAGGGAAGTTTCTGAACAGCCACCCCAGGCTCTTCCTGTGTGCTGAGGTAGCCTGAGGGACATGTTTAGCTGCAGTCTCTGAATCAGTCATTAGATGTCCCTGTGCACTGCCAAGGATTCTGCATGAGGTGTCCCTGGTAAAACAACACAGAGTTGAACTGGATTGGTTATGGGAAGTCTGCTTGGATTTATGCTTGAGACCATCCTCTTAACAGTTCTTCCCTTTAAACAGGCCAATTGTTACCATTTTGAAGGTGTAATTAAGGTGATTACATACCCAGAAATATCAACTGACTACTACACTGAGTAGGACAAGGGGATTGCAGCTGTCCTTAAACTCAGGCCCTTCGTTTTGTCCAGTTTAAAGTAACAGCTTTATCAGTGAGATCCAAGGATCAGGCTGAACTGCTCATGTGCCAGGAGCATCTCTGCACCTTTTTTGCCCTCTTCACTTGAGCCTGTGTTTTTGTATAGTTCTCTGGTTTTTGGTCTCTATCCATCATAGCATGATGATCTCCTCTGGAGATATCCCAGTCCAACCCCTCTGCCAGAGCAGGACCAGAGAATCTAGCACAGGAACACAGAATGCATGCAGGCAGGGATTGAAAGTCTCCAGAGAAGGAGACTCCACAACTTCTCTGGGCAGCCTGTTCCAGTGCTCTGTGACCCTTACAGTAAAGTTCTTCCTCATGTTGAGAGGGAACTTCCTTGTCCTATTGCAGGACACAAGTGAACAGTGGCTGTCCCTGTCCCTTCCTTCCTGACCCCCAGCCCTCAGATATTTGTAGACATTTATTAAAACCCTTCTCAGTCCTCTCCAACTAAACACCCCCAAGACTCTCAGCCTCTACTCACCAGGCAGCGCTCCAAACCCTTCCTCATCCTTGGAGCCCTCCCTTGGACTCTCTCCAGCAGATCCCTGTCCCTCTTGAACTGGGGAGCCCAGAACTGGATGCAGTATTCCAGGTGGGGCCTCACCATGGCAGACTAGAAGGGTAGGAAAACCTCCCTCAATCTGCTGGCCACACCTTTTCTGGATGGCCCCCAGGACCCCATTGGCCTTCTTGGCCCCCAGGGCACATTGCTGTCCCATGCACAACTTGTTGTCCACCAGCACTCCCAGCTCCTTCTCCACAGGGCTGCTCTCCTTGTGCAATATGCAGTTTCCTGAATAATGAGGTAGATTGTGTGGGAATGAAAACCTGAAGCTTTTCTCATAGGTTTGCAGACTTTCTTATTAGGCTGACATTATAAATTCAGCAATTTTATAACCACTTCCCCTTGTATTCACTGCAAATTAGTTAAGGGGCCTAAAATAAAGTAAACAGTAAATTGTAAATACTCCACACTGATTCCTTTGAGATAGAATTGTCAGGGGTGGAAGAGACCTCAATGATTACCTAGTTCCAACCCCCCTGCCTTGGGCAGGGACACCTCATGAAGTTTAATGAGGACAAGGTCAGAGTCCTGCATCTGGGGAGGAATAACAGCAGGCACCAGGACAGGTTAGAGGCTGCCCTGCTGGAAAGCAGCTCCACAGAGAAAGACCTTGGAGTGCTGGTGGGCAGCAAGTTCTGCATGGGACAGCAATGTGCCCTTGTGGCCAAGAGAGCCAATGGGATCCTGGGGTGCAGCAAGAAAAGTGTGGCCAGCAGGGCTAGGGAGGTTCTGCTCTCCCTCTGCTCTGCCCTGCTGAGACCACAGCTGCAATCCTGTGTCCAGTTTGGGGCTCCCCAGTCGAAGAGAGACAGAGACCTGCTGGAGAGAGTCCAAGGGAGATCCCTGAGGATGCTCAGGGGACTTGAGCATCTCCCCTGGGAAGAGAGCCTGAGAGCCCTGGGGCTGTTTAGTGTGGAGAAGAGAAGACTGAGAGGGGATCTGATCAATGTCTCTCAAGAGCTGAGGGGTGGGGGACAAGTGGAGGGAGCCAGGATCTTTTGGGTGGTTTTGGGAAGGAAGGAAAGAGGGAAGGAAGGAAAGAGGGAAGGAGGGAAAGAGGGAAGGAAGGAAAGAGGGAAGGAGGGAAAGAGGGAAGGAGGGAAGGAGGGAAGGAGGGAAGGAGGGAAGGAGGGAAGGAGGGAAGGAGGGAAGGAGGGAAGGAGGGAAGGAGGGAAAGACAAACCAGGAGGGCAAAGGTGTTTTTCTGCCCTGTCACTTGGCAAACTGAAAGAGTGCTGCACAATATTTTCATATTCCCTAATGCTTCAGGAGCTGTCAGGTGAATTTCATAAAGCCCTTTTATATGATGAAGTGGAAAATATATTCCGAAGCAGCTGAAATCCCTGTTATTAAACCTTGCTCTGTGTAATGAAGTCTCTGCAAACTTAACAGAAGCAACTACTGGAGCAACAATTCTAATTACTTTCCTATAGCACTGGAAGAAATGATGGCATTTTAATGGAAATTTAATCTCTGCAATTTAACAAAGATGTGGGTTCCTATTACCTCCCTTATATCACTTTATGCACTGTGAACATCTGTAGGATTGTGGAGCTTTCCCCATTCCCCAACAAGCATCCCAGTAAAAAGTGCTCCTAGTGAACCCTCTACCAGCTGGCTGGTCAGTGAGGTGGATTGCAAACTGGCTCCATGTGATGGTTTGAAACTGTCTTTTTAATTTTTCCTTGCAAAGTTCAGAACAGAGAAAGTGAAAGAATGTAAATAAGTCACTATTGGGTGTAAGAAAGCAAAATAAGGGTTGTTCTAAACACTTCCATTGGATAGTTAGAAATGTTTAAGGACTATTACCCAAAACAAAGTAGGCACTCTGCACATTCTGCGTTCGGCAGTGGGGGCAGTTGCTGGGCTGTCTGGCTGCTGTTTCTTCTTCTCTTCTGGCTGAAGATAACACACACTGACCTTGGCAGCTAAGTTAACAACTTTCTGCTTAACTAACTCTGCTTCTCTGTCCAGGGGGGTCTGGGGGGGGAAGCTCCTGGGAGAGGGAGGCCCCCTTTGGGAGGGTCCCCTTGGGGGGGAAGCAAAGGGAGCTGGGTTGTGTTTTTCTGTTGATTGTATATATTTGTAAGTGTTGTGAATTTTGTATATTTGTACATATTCATTGCATTTCATCTGCTTGTAAATACAGCCTTCATTTGCTTCCAGACTGAGCTAGCCTGGTTATTGTTGGTGGGGGGGGAATTTCAGCTCACACCGACACACTTTTTATTTTTGGCGCTCCAACTCGGGGCTCGATTGCTTGTGATTTATTTCTGCTCAGATTAGGAAGCAAAATGAAGCTGTTTTGGGTTCTGAGTCATTCTATTTTATCTATTATCAGTGTGATTGTCTACAGATGGGCCATTTCCTGCATGATAGACAAGATTGTGAGATATGTGGCATATAAGTCGTTTCTTTGGTTTAAGAACAAGTTACTGAATGCTGTTGAATTCTGTTGTGGTCTTATTGGGCTTAGAAGATATGGTAACTCAACTATGAATCTGCTAGCAGACACATTTGAGTTTGTTACTCCTCTTACAACTACAGAGGGTCTTTGGAACCAGTGGTACCCTAGATATCTTGTGCTAGCCTTAATTTTGTTGTTTCTTGGAATAATCATATGGCTGCTGATAGCACTGTGTCAAGAAAGACGTAAGGCTACTCACTCTTCCGACCTGCGTAGATGTAAGAGGAAACATAGAAAAGCTCAGAGAGGTTCGGAATTGGTTTCTGATTACGGTGACCAGGAAATCACAGTTCAGGTTTGTGAGAAAGCTGCCGATAGTTTTGACTCAGAGCCAGCAGCAGTAGCTGCGGGACCTTTGCCAGAATCTGAGATAACAGACTCGGGTACACAGGCAGACATAGTTACACAGACAGACTCGGCGACACAGACAGACTCGATTACACAGGCAGAGAGGGGTGCACGGGCAGACAGGGGTACACAAACAGACACAGCTGCACAGAGAGAAATGGATGTGCAGACAGACATAGTTACACAGAGAGAAATGGTTGTGCAGACAGACATAGTTACACAGAGAGAAATGGTTGTCCAGGCAGACATAGTTACACAGAGAGAAATGGATGCGCAGACAGACATAGTTACACAGAGAGAAATGGTTGTGCAGACAGACATAGTTACACAGAGAGAAATGGTTGTGCAGACAGACATAGTTACACAGACAGAAATGGTCGCGCAGACAGACATAGTTACACAGAGAGAAATGGTTGTGCAGGCAGACATAGTTACACAGAGAGAAATGGTTGTGCAGACAGACATAGTTACACAGAGAGAAATGGTTGTGCAGACAGACATGGTTACACAGAGAGAAATGGTCGCGCAGACAGACATAGTTACACAGAGAGAAATGGCTGTGCAGGCAGACATAGTTACACAGAGAGAAATGGTTGTGCAGACAGACATAGTTACACAGAGAGAAATGGTTGTGCAGACAGACATAGTTACACAGAGAGAAATGGCTGTGCAGACAGACATAGTTACACAGAGAGAAATGGTTGTCCAGGCAGACATAGTTACACAGAGAGAAATGGCTGCGCAGACAGACATAGCTGTGCAGGCAGATGCCATTAACGAGGCACAGTCTCCTCCTCATCCCTCTGCTGCCCAGACGGACGCAGCAGTGTCTGCAGGATCTCAAAGCACACCTCCTGCCAACCCTGCACAGACTCCCTCTGCTCCTGCTAACCCTGCACAAAATTCCTCTACTCCCTCCAACTCTGCTGTGAATGTGAAAGCCAATCCAGTGAATTTGGTTGCCACTATCACCAGAAAGCGCAAAGGAGCTACAGGAGGAGATGCAGATGCTGCAGGAGATGGTGCAGATGGAGATGAGGGTCCTTCTACTCAGGGTCCCTCTGTTAAGAAAGATCCTTCTGGTGAGGAAGAGAAGGTTAGCCTTAAAACTCTGGCAGACCTCTTGAGACCCCACATGGATGATGGAGATGTAGACCCTGCTGAATTAGCAACTGCAGGCAGTGCCTCTGAACTCAAGGAAATTCAACGGAGGATTAAAATAGGATTATGGGGACAGCGACCTCAGGATGATGATGATGATGATGATGAGGATGACATACAGTCAGCTAATGCACCCAGACAGGAAATTAGACATGTGAGGAAGGATTACATCAGAGGAGATAACGAGCCAGTCCTGTCTTGGCTAGCCAGGTGTTTTGATATGGGAGCCCCAGCATTGGTGGTAGGTGACAAGTCGGCCTCTCAGTTGGGGATGCTCTCAAAGGATACAGGCATAGACAGGCATCTAGGCAAGTGCATTGGTAAAGCTTCTCTGTGGGCACGCCTCCTACTGGCAGTCTCGCTGAGGTACCCCAGCAGAGATGATTTACCATGGAACCCTAAGCCTTGGACCACAATAGCTGAGGGAATCAAGCGTCTGAGAGAGTTTGCTGTGAGAGAAGTAATGTATGGAGATCATAAGACTCTGAATCCTGATGAAATTCCTGTTGGAACAGGCCTTGCCAAAAAGCTCATTAAGCTTGCTCCTCCTAATTATGCTACTATTCTGGCAAGCAGGATTGTGGCAAGAAATTATGGTGGAGTGCCTCCCACTGTTGGCTATTTCACTGACCAAATGAGGCAATTGGAGGATAGTCTTGCACGTACTTCTTTGGTTTCAGCCATTGAAACTTTGTCTGGAGAAATAAAGAATTGCATGAAAGAGCTGAAGGAGGAATTTAAAACCTCCATATCCAACTTGATGAAGGGGGATGATTCTGATTCCTCTTCCTCCAGATGGATACAAGTTTCAGCTGTTAGGAACAGACGTGCTCCAAGAAGGCCATTCCAGAATAGGTCAAACCAAAACAGACAGCAGAGGCAATCACGTGGCAGTATCTGGATAACTCTGCGTGATCAGTTTGGTGAGAACATGAACAGATGGGATGGTCAACCAACTTCTGATCTTTTCAAGAGGTTACGGGAGCTGCAGAGGGGCAGATCCCGAGGTAGCAATACCAGGAGGGTAGCTGTCGCTTCCTCAGTTTCCCAGAACAACTCTGATAGCTCCAACAGTGATCCTAATTCTGGTGCTGGACGTTGTGCCAGCTGTACATGTGGAGGTAATCCCCACCATTAGGGGTGCCCTGCCTTCCGCCAGGGGGAGGTAAGGGATAATGGAGATAACAGAATCTATTGGGATGTGTACATCCAGTGGCCTGGCACTTCAAAATTTCAGAAGTACAGGGCCTTGGTTGACACAGGAGCTCAGTGCACCATAATACCATCAAATTATCAAGGGGGAGAATCTATAACTATTCAGGGAGTCACTGGTGGATCTCAAGAGTTGTTTAAGATAGAGGTTGATATAAGTTTAACTGGGAAGCAGTGGAAGAAACATACTATTGTAACAGGTCCTAATGCACCTTGTATTTTGGGAATTGACTTTCTGAGAGAAGGGCGTTTTAAAGACCCTAAGGGTTACAAATGGGCTTTTGGAATAGCAACTGTAGAAATTGATGGAGGAAAATTGAAGTTGTCCATTAGACCTGAGCTTTCAGATGAATCTGCAGTTGTGGGACAACATGAGATAGAGGATGTAAAGCTGCCGGTTGCTTCTCAAACTGTGCATCACAGACAATACAGAACCAACCGTGACTCTTTGGTGCCCATTCAAAACTTGATTCGTCAGTTGGAGAGTCAGAAGGTCATCAGCAAAACTCATTCACCTTTCAACAGTCCAATCTGGCCTGTGAGAAAGCAGAATGGAGAGTGGCGTCTGACAGTTGATTTCCGTGCCTTGAATGAAGTAACTCCACCCATGAGTGCAGCTGTACCAGACATGATGGAACTCCAATATGAGCTGGAATCCAAGCAGGCCAAATGGTATGCTACCATAGACATTGCTAATGCTTTCTTCTCTATTCCCATAGCAGAGGAATGCAGGCCTCAGTTTGCTTTCACCTGGAGAGGCATTCAGTACACATTCAATCGTTTGCCCCAGGGGTGGATTCACAGTTCAACCATCTGCCATGCAGTGATCCATGATGCTTTGGAGAAAGGTGGAGCTCCAGAACACATTCAGTTCATCGATGACATCATCGTCTGGGGTGAGACTGCTGAAGAAGTCTTCGAGAAAGGTAACAAAATCATTGACATTCTCTTGCAAGCTGGTTTCGCTATCAAGCGAGACAAGGTGAAAGGACCTGCCAGAGAAATCCAGTTTCTGGGAGTGCGGTGGCAAGATGGTCGCCGTCACATCCCAATGGATGTGATAAACAGAGTCTCCACCATGGCAAATCCCATCAACAAGAAAGAAACTCTGCGTTTCTTAGGCATAGTGGGATTTTGGAGACTGCACATTCCTGGATACAGTCAGATTGTGAAACCTCTCTATGATGTGACTCGAAAGAGAAACAGTTTCCAATGGGGTCCTGAGCAACAAGCAGCCTTTGACCAGATCAAGCGAGAGGTAGTCCAAGCGATGGGTCTGGGACCTGTCCGAACTGGTCCAGACATTAAGAACATTCTGTACACGGCCGCGAGTGACAATGGTCCAACCTGGTGCTTATGGCAAAGAGCTCCAGGGGAGACACGAGGACGTCCTCTTGGTTTCTGGGGTCGTGGCTACAGAGGCTCAGAGGCAAACTACACTCCAACAGAGAAAGAGATTTTAGCTGCTTATGAAGGAGTGAAAGCTGCTTCTGAAGTAATTGGAACTGAGTCACAACTTCTTCTAGCTCCTAGATTGCCAGTTCTGAATTGGATGTTCAAAGGCAAAGGTTCTTCACCACATCATGCAACAGATGCTACCTGGTCTAAGTGGATGGCTCTGATAACACAGCGAGCTCGAATGGGAAATCTCGAAAGGCCTGGTTTGGTGGAGGTGATCACAAACTGGCCAGAAGGCACAAGCTGTGCTAAACCTCCAGAGGAGAGAGTAACTCGTGCTGAGGAAGCTCCTCCTTACAGTGATCTGTCTGATGATGAAAAGAGATATGCTTTGTTCACAGACGGTTCCTGTCGTCTGGTTGGGAACAAGCGGAGATGGAAATCTGCAGTGTGGAGCCCAACGCGCAGAGTTGCAGAAGCGAGAGATGGAGAAGGAGAATCCAGTCAATTTGCAGAGGTAAAAGCTGTCCAGCTAGCTCTTAACGTAGCTGAACGTGAGAGATGGCCAAAGCTTTATCTCTACACCGACTCGTGGATGGTAGCCAATGCCTTGTGGGGTTGGCTGAAAGACTGGAAGAAGAATGGCTGGCAGAGGAAAGGAAAGCCAATCTGGGCTGCAGATCTGTGGCAAGACATTGCTGCTCGCATTGAGAGAATCCCAGTGAAAGTGAGACACATCGATGCTCACATTCCTAAGAGCAAAGCTACTGAGGAACAACAACACAACCATCAGGCAGATCTAGCTGCAAGAGTTTCCCAGGTGGACACAAACTCTGATCCTGATCCTGATCTTGACTGGAAACACCGAGGTGAGCTGTTCTTAGCTCGGTGGGCCCATGACTCGTCAGGACATCAAGGCAGAGATGCAACCTACCGATGGGCTCGTGACAGATCCATTGACATTTCCATGGATGCTATCACACAAGTCATCCATGACTGTGACATTTGTGCTGCTATTAAGCAGGCAAAGCGGATCAAGCCCTTGTGGTACGGTGACCGATGGTCCAAGTACAAGTATGGTGAAGCCTGGCAGATTGACTACATCACTCTACCTCGTTCTCCATCTGGTAAGCAGTATGTGCTGACTATGGTAGAGGCAAGCACTGGATGGCTGGAAACTTATCCAGTTCCTCATGCAACTGCACGTAACACCATTCTTGGCCTGGAGAGACAAATCCTGTGGAGACACGGAACTCCAGAGAGGATTGAGTCAGACAACGGAACTCATTTCAAGAACAATCTTGTAAAAAACTGGGCCAAAGAGCACGGCATCGAGTGGATATTCCACATTCCCTACTATGCACCAGCTGCAGGGAAGATCGAACGCTACAACGGTTTGCTGAAAACCACTCTCAAAGCCATGGGGGGTGGATCTTTGAAAAACTGGGAGAAACATTTAGCACAAGCAACCTGGTTGGTGAATAGTAGAGGTTCAGTGAATCGAGCTGGACCTGCCCAATCAGATTTGTTGCGAAAGGAGGAAGGTGGTAGAGTTCCTGTTATCAGAGAAAAGAATCTGTTAGGCAAAACTGTTTGGGTATTTTCTCCTTCAGGAGAGGCCAAACCTGTCCGAGGGGTGGTTTCTGCTGAAGGTCCTGGTCACACCTATTGGGTGATGCAAGAAAATGGTGAAATTCAGTGTATTCCACAAAGAAATCTAACTTTGGCTGAGAGAGGTTAAATTCAGAGTGTTGCGCAGATACAGCATCGCGCCCAAGAGGAGAGTTCATGAGATCTACGGTGCACGAACCCTGAGAGCCCTGAGTCACCTGAGAGTCCCTGTTCCTTCCTTCGCTCCATCTGCGAGGAAACAAGCTGTTTGCTGTTTTTCCTGTGATTTGACTCTTTTGAATCATCTACATCTGAGATAGCCGGAATGGACTATGGTCTTTATTCACCTATTGTTGTAGATATTATTTTAGATTAGATAAATGATAGTAGCAGCCAATGGAATTGTTTAGAAGGGGTGGACTGTGATGGTTTGAAACTGTCTTTTTAATTTTTCCTTGCAAAGTTCAGAACAGAGAAAGTGAAAGAATGTAAATAAGTCACTATTGGGTGTAAGAAAGCAAAATAACGATTGTTCTAAACACTTCCATTGGATAGATAGAAATGTTTAAGAACTATTACCCAAAACAAAGTAGGCACTCTGCACATTCTGCGTTCGGCAGTGGGGGCAGTTGCTGGGCTGTCTGGCTGCTGTTTCTTCTTCTTTTCTGGCTGAAGATAACACGTACTGACCTTGGCAGCTAAGTTAACAACTTTCTGCTCTAACTAAACTCTGCTTCTCTGTCCAGGGGGGTCTGGGGGGGGAAGCTCCTGGGAGAGGGAGGCCCCCTTTGGGAGGGTCCCCTTGGGGGGGAAGCAAAGGGAGCTTGGTTGTGTTTTTCTGTTGATTGTATATATTTGTAAGTGTTGTGAATTTTGTATATTTGTACATATTCATTGCATTTCATCTGCTTGTAAATACAGCCTTCATTTGCTTCCAGACTGAGCTAGCCTGGTTATTGTTGGTGGGGGGGGAATTTCAGCTCACACCGACACACTCCACAACAGTGTTCAGAAGGTCATCAGTGGCACAGAGTCAGCTTGGAGGCCTGTGGCCAGTGGTGTCCCCCAGGGATCAGTACTGGGTCCAGTCTTGTTCAATATCTTTATCAACCACCTGGCTGAGGGCATTGAGAGTACCCTCAGCAAGTTCTGATGGTACAAAACTGGGGGTGGCTGACACCTGTCAGGCTGTGCTGGCATCCAGCCAGAGCTGGACAGGCTGAGAGCTGGCTGCAGGCAAAGCTCATGGAGTTCAAGAAGGACAAGTGCAGGGTCCTGCATCTGGGGAGGAATAACAGCAGGCAGCAGGACAGGTTAGAGGCTGCACTGCTGGAGAGCAGCTCCATGGAGAAAGACCTTGGAGTGCTGGTGGGCAGCAAGTTCTGCATGGGACAGCAATGTGCCCTTGTGGCCAAGAGAGCCAATGGGGTCCTGGGGTGCAGCAAGAAAAGTGTGGCCAGCAGGGCTGGGGAGGTTCTGCTCCCCCTCTGCTGTGCTCTGCCCTGCTGAGACCACAGCTGCAATCCTGTGTCCAGTTTGGGGCTCCCCAGTGGAAGAGAGACAGAGAGCTGCTGGAGAGAGTCCAAGGGAGAGGCAGGAGGATGCTTAGGGGACTTGAGCATCTCCCCTGGGAAGAGAGCCTGAGAGCCCTGGGCTGTTTAATGTGGAGAAGAGAAGGCTGAGAGGGATCTGATCAATGTCTCTCAAGAGCTGAGGGGTGGGGGTCAAGTGGAGGGGGCCAGGCTCTTCTGGGTGCTGCACAGTGATAAGCCAAGAAACCATGGAGACAAACTTGAACAGAGAAGGTTTCAGCTCAACAGGAGGAGAAACTTCTTTGCAGTGAGGGTGACAGAGCACTGGAACAGGCTGCCCAGGGAGGTTGTGGAGTCTCCTTCTCTGGAGATATTCAGGATCTGCCTGGGTGTGTTCCTGTGTGATCTGCTCTGGGTGATGCTGCTCTGGCAGGGGGGTGGACTAGATGATCTGTGGAGGTCCCTTCCAACCTCTGATATGCTGTGAGACTGTGAGACTTGCTGTGATTTCTCAATATTTCCATCTACAGTGTTGTCCTGAAGGGTCAAACCCCAGAACATGCCCTGACTCAGTCAATGGATCAAGCACTTGAGAATGTGCAAACCTGGACACTTCTGGGGACTAGATAAATCTCTCACATGTAACTAACCTTGTATCAGACTGGGGTAGTTTTAGGCTGTGCCTGGAAAATTTTCCACAGATCTTGAGTAAAAAGTGGTAGAATGTAGATAAATTACCATTGGATGTAAAAAGGCAAATAATCATAAGGTCTAAATAGTCCCATTGGTTTGATAGGGTCAGACTGAGAGAGTTGGGACTGTTCAGGCTGGAGAACAGAAGGCTCTGAGGAGACCTTCTTGTGGCCTTCCAGTATCTGAAGGGGGCTACAAGAAAGCTGGGGAGGGACTTTTGAGGGTGTCAGGGAGTGATAGGACTGGGGGGAATAGAACAAAACTAGAAACAGGTAGATTCAGATTGGATGTTAGGAGGAATTGCTGAATTGGAAATTCTCAGATTTGTGCTTAAATCATTTAAGTGTCTTCATATTGTGGAATGTATCACTCACAACCCAATAATTGAAGCTCTAAATATCCTCTGTCAATAAGTTACAGCAGTGCCTGAAGACACCACCACCAAAATTATTAAATAGTGAAATAAATAAATCATTTTTTAATTATTATTACTACAAGTATGAAACAACACAAATGCATTTTTAAAGAGGTTCTGGCAAAGTGTCATGAGACACATTCCAATCCTCAATTTGTCCCAACCTTTGTAAGCACCAGATGCAACTGAAACTGTGTGTAACAGAAAATGAAAGATGTCCGTCAAAGCACAACCTGCTTTTAGAATCCAGTCACAATCTGAAACTAACCAAAAGACCCAGAATCCAACCCAAAAATCTTGTTTGGGTTAGTGTATTATTTACACCACTTCCTTGCCACTTGTTTATCACTCTAAGGTTTCTGTCTCTGTAGATTGTAGCTGGCAAGCTAAAGAGACCAAGACATTTCTTATCACAGACTAAGAGAATCATAGAAACATCCAGGTTGGAAAAAACCCTCAGGATCACCAAGTCCAAGCCAGAACCCTACTCTGCAAGGGTCACCCCTAAAGCAGAGCCCCAAGCACCACAGCCAAACCACCTTCAAACACAGCCAGCCTTGGGCACTTCAACACCTCCCTGCCCAGCACATTCCAAGCCCTGACCACTCTGCTGCCTAAGGGCCACTCTAAACCTCCCCAGGGGCAGCTTGAGGCTCTGCCCTCTTCTTCTCTCACTAATCACCTGGCAGAAGAGACCAGCACCAACCTCTCCACAACCTCCTTGCAGGGAGCTGCAGACAGCCAGGAGGTCTCCCCTCAGCCTCCTCTCTTTTACACTAACCAGCCCCAGCTCCTTCAGTTGTTCTTCATCAAATTTATTCTCCAGGCTCTTTCCCAGCTTCATTGCCTTCCTCTGCACTCACTCCACTATGTTGAAGTAAAAATCTATACCCAGGGCTTCAGTCAGACAAACACATGGAGGTGCTCACAAGGGGGATTGGTAGCTTTGATGAAACTACCTGTCTGCTTCAAGTCAATCATACACCATTCATAGAATCCAAGCCTTTTGATGGAATCAAGCCCACTATTAACAGTACATTTGGGGCACCTAGTTACAGGACCCTTCAGATTACAGCTCTCTATCTGTTGCCTGTTAATGGCAATTAGAATGAAGCTAATTTAGGAGCTGACAGGCAATATACTTTCACTAAAAAAGCACAAATCCAGCCCACTAAGAGGGTTACAAGCAGAAGAATTGGTAATGCAAATTAGAATCATAGAATTCTTGAAATGAATTGAAGATACTTATCTGATGCTGCTAGCTCTGTGCAGTTTTCTGGAGGGAGAAGCTTTCTTCCTGCCCTCCTGCCCAGCAGAAGCAATACCTTCAGTCCCTGCAGGACTTGGCTGCACAGATATCTGAATTCTATAGGAAAAAAAACCAAACAAACTTCATTAAGTGGCATGTGGGACTTTTCAGTTCCTCTTTACAAAATGCTTAAGCTGACAAGGGAACCTAGAGCAGACAATTCTTTGTGGAAGGTAATATAATTTAGGCAGTGCAATGTAATTAAGCATGTAGCCTAATACATAACAATTGAAATTTATGTGACATTAAAAGCTTTCCTGCAGCAAAGCCAAACAGAGTCTGAAAACGTTTCTCCTTCATTGTGACTAAAGACCCAAGTTTGAGTTAATGATGATGTACCACACAGAAACACTGAGGTTGGAAAAGCCCCTCAGGAGCACCAAGGCCAACCCACAACCCTACTCTACAAGGGGCACCCCTAAACCACAGCCAAACCACCTTCAAACACAGCCAGCCTTGGAGACTCCACCACCTCACTGGGCAGCACATTCCAATCCCTGACCAAAATGTTTCCTACTGTCCAGTCTAAACCTATCCAGTCAGAGCTTGAGGCCATTCCCTCTTGTTCTATCACTAATTCCCTGGGAGAAGAGACCAGCACCAACCTCTCCACAACCTCCTTGCAGGGAGCTGTAGACAGCAATGAGGTCTCCCCTCAGCCTTCTCTTTTTCAAACTAACCATCCCCAGCTCCTTCAGCTGCTCTTCATCAGATTTATTCTCCAAGCTCTTCCCCAGATTCCTTGCCCTGCTCTGCCCTGGCTCCAGCACCAATATTACATAAACCTTTCTGTACCTTTTGGTAGTCTCTGTAATATTGACTACAGAGCAGTGTATCTTTGTTTGATGCCCCTGTTACAAGAAGGATATGGAAGTGCTGGAACATGTCCAGAGAAGAGCCATGAGGAGGATCAGAGGGTTGGAGCTCCTCTGCTAAGAAGACAGGCTGAGAGAGTTGGGGTTGTGCAGTCTGGAGAGCAGAAGGTTCCAAGCAGACCTTCTTGTGGCCTTCCAGTATCTGAAGGGAGCTACAGGAAAGCTGGGGAGGGACTTTTGAGGGTGTCAGGGAGTGATAGGACTGGGGGGAATGGAGCAAAACTAAACATGAGTAGATTTAGACTGGGTGTCAGGAAGAAATTCTTCCCCATGAGGGTGGTGAGACACTGGCACAGGTTGCCCAGGGAGGTGGTGGAAGCCTCATCCCTGGAGGTTTTTGCAGCCAGGCTGGATGTGGCTGTGAGCAACCTGCTGTAGTGTGAGGTGTCCCTGCCCATGGCAGGGGGGTTGGAACTGGATGAGCCTTGAGGTCCCTTCCAACCCTGAAAATTCTATGCTTCTGTGATGCTCTCTACTTCTTCTTTATGATCCATTTCATTTCATTAGGATATGTGCATTCCACCCTCTTTTTATGGTGTAGATTTGCTGGGGATTTTACATTCCTTTTCACATTGTGCTTCTGGATGCAATCCAGGTCACCATGAGGGCTTTTTTGCTAATCACAGTGGCTTGTTGGGGTTTGGGGTTGTGTTGTTTTTTTTTTCCTAATAACTTCCATAACACCAAGAACTTTAATCTATGCAAATTAACTTCCCTTTTCTGACCTTCATGTGTCATATTGCCTACCTTGCTTAGAGGTTTTACTGACTGAAACAGAGCTGGGGTTGTTCAATCTGGAGAAGAGGAGGCTGCAGGGAGACCTAAGAGCAGCCTGCCAGGACCTGAAGGGGGCTACAAGAAGGCTGCAGAGAGACTGTTTGCAAAGGCCTGCAGGGACAGGATCAGGGGCAATGGCTTCAAATTAGAGCAGAGCAGATTTAGGATGGATGTCAGGAACAGGTTCTTTTCCATGAGGGTGGTAGAACACTGGCACAGGTTGCCCAGGGGGTTCCTGGAGATGTTCAAGGTGAGGCTGGACGAGGCCCTGAGCAGCCTGATCTAGTTGGGGAAGTCCCTGCTGACTGTGGGGAGGTTGGACTGGATGAGCTTTGGAGGTCTCTTCCAGCCTGGACCATTCTATGATTCTAAGTTCTTCAAAACGCTCATTCAAACTGCAACAAGAGGCATCTGTGGTAAATGGAGGAAACACAGCACAGTGGCATCCCTTCAAAGACATTGTTCTGATTGCTTTCATCCCAAAGCCATTCAAGCTCTTCTGAGGAAAGAAGTTGGAGCTGCCACCCAGTGTCACACACCCCCATGGCATCCAATGTGAAGAAAAGTCAGCAAGACTTCCTTTTTTCTTCTTCTTCTTTTTTCTTTTTTAAGTGCTAGTCTAGAAAGTGCACCTGGAACATTGCTCACACCCAGCAAAGATTCTGAGCCCCAAACCCCCTTCCTGCAAATTGAGAAGGTGGTCACACACAGGACCTGTTTTCAGAATCAGGATCCCAACCAGATTGCAAACATCCTGCAGTAAAATAGCTGCCACTGCCACCCTCAAGGCATGGCAACAGCAGCCTCTGATGACCTCCAAATACAGCATTTATCATATTTGTTATCACAGTGCTTGTGAAATTGGGGCTTGAACAAACCACACGCAGCATCCCTGCTCCACAGCAGCTTCTTATCTAAATAGACAAGCAGATAAAAGCTGGAGAGGAGGATTAAACATACAAACAGAGCAAGATGGGTAACAGCCTGCAAATTTTATGGCACAGAATCACAGAATGGTTTGGGTTGGAAGGGACCTTAAAGATCATCCAGTTCCAATCCCCTGCCATGGGCAGGGACACCTCACACCAGACCAGGTTGCTCAAGGCCTCATCCAACCTGGCCTTGAACAGCTCCAAGGATGGGGCATCCACAACCTCCCTGGGGCAACCTGCTCCTATGTCTCACAAAAATTCATCAGGCAACAGCTTTTAATTGCCCAGCCAGCCCTAGCTGCACGACAGGCTTGGGAGTAGACACTTGAGCCAGACATCCACACCTCCAGTGGAGAACATGGGGAGAGAGAGGGCCAATGCCCAAAGCAGGGGGCACACAAAGCCTTTTCAGGCAGCTCCTTCTGGCCATGGAGAGCAGGGCTGTGAGAGCAGAGCAAGGTCCTTTCTCCATTTCCACTGAGAGCTGATCCCTGGGGGAGTGGGTCAGAGAGATCCAGGAGGATCAGGGAGGGATGCAGCACTCAGGTGTCTATCATGTCCCTCTCCCAGTCATGGGGAGGGCTCTTATAGGTTTCCACCAGGAAAGACCACTTCAGTGCAAGTCCTACCACCATGAGGTGTGGTCCTGCTGAGCTCTGCTGCCAGCCAAGGTGGGGACAAGGAAGAGAGGGTGCACACAGCAAGCAAAGGGGCTGGTGCCCCCCCAGCAGCTCCCTGGGGAAGGAGCAGCCCACAGTCCACCTCTAGGTCTGCTCCCCACCTGCAAGGTGGGTCCAAAGGGACCCTGCTCCCCTGCTCTCCAGAGCAGCACCTCCTGAACCAAAGACATCTCCTGGGCAAGGGAGGTGCTGCCCAGCCCTACATCTGCCTGGGGTGGTGGATCTGCTGATGGGTGGTGAATCTGCTGATGAGTGGTGAATCTGCTGATGAGTGGTGAATCTGCTGATGGGTGGTGGATCTGCTGATGCGTGGTGGATCTGCTGATGGGTGGTGAATCTGCTGATGAGTGGTGGATCTGCTGATGGGTGGTGAATCTGCTGATGAGTGGTGAATCTGCTGATGAGTGGTGAATCTGCTGATGGGTGGTGAATCTGCTGATGGGTGGTGGATCTGCTGATGGGTGGTGGATCTGCTGATGGGTGGTGAATCTGCTGATGGGTGGTGGATCTGCTGATGGGTGGTGGATCTGCTGATGGGTGGTGGATCTGCTGATGGGTGGTGGATCTGCTGATGCGTGGTGGATCTGCTGATGGGTGGTGGATCTGCTGATGGGTGGTGGATCTGCTGATGGGTGGTGGATCTGCTGGTGGTGGATCTGCTGATGGGTGGTGGATCTGCTGATGGGTGGTGGATCTGCTGATGGGTGGTGGATCTGCTGATGGGTGGTGAATCTGCTGATGGGTGGTGGATCTGCTGATGGGTGGTGGATCTGCTGATGGGTGGTGAATCTGCTGATGGGTGGTGGATCTGCTGATGGGTGGTGAATCTGCTGATGGGTGGTAGCTGGGTTCCATGGGAAGGGAAGATTCATTTGCTGGCTAAATAAAGCCCAGAATGTTCTCTGCTAAATCTGCAGTTCAGCTGGTTTTGATTACCTGGGCAGAGGTGAATTAGTAAGGGATTAGTTAGTAGAAAGATAGAGGACAAGGAATGTTAAAGGTGGGCACGAAGGAGACAGTGCAATGACCAGGAGGAGGAAGGAGGCAAAACAGAAAATGGCTTATGTGAGCCTGATATCAAAGTCTGTGAGAAAGGAAGCTTTGGGGGTTGCAGAAGGTGGCTGCATGGCCAGTGGGGAGCTGTTCATAAGCAGAGCTGTAAAAAGCAGTCTGATGTCTTTGCTGTTAAATGTACAGGGGCAGAAGCAATCCCTGGACTTGCCTTTAACACATTCATAGCAAAGCAGCAACCCTGAATGGGTAATGAGGATCCTCAGCCAGCCCACAGTGCATCTCACATAGCTGCTGTGCAGAAAGTTTGGGGGTTTCAACTTCTCTGCAAAGTCATCCTTCAGCTGGCTCTTCCAAAACCATCTGTCTGAGTGAGAGCTGATGTGGTGCAAAGAGATGCTGCATCCCAGAGGATGCCTCCTCATTGTTGTTCCAGATCAGAGAGCTGAGGAGCCTCAGGGATCTTCAGTTCACTGCCCTGACATCTCAGGGCTGAAGTAGGAGGTATCTGCATAAGTCATCTTTTTCCATTTGCATTGAGCAGAGCACCAAATCCAGCTGGCAAGAGGGCCTGTTTGCTGCAGCCTGCTTTGGCTTCAGAAGAGAAGGCTCTGAGGAGACCTTCTTGTGGCCTTCCAGTGTCTGAAGGGGGCTACAGGAAAGCTGGGGAGGGACTTTTGAGGGTGTCAGGGAGTTACAGGACTGGGGGGAATGGAGCCAAACTAGAAATGGGGAGATTCAGATTGGATGTTAGGAAGAAATTCTTCCCCAGGAGGGTGGTGAGACACTGGCACAGGTTGCCCAGGGAGGTGGTGGAAGCCTCATCCCTGGAGGTTTTTGCAGCCAGGCTGGATGTGGCTGTGAGCAACCTGCTGTAGTGTAAGGTGTCCCAAGGTTGGAACTGGATGATCCTTGAAGTCCCTTCCAAGCCTAACAGTTCTATGATTCTATTGTGGCATGGGGAAGCCAAGGACCACTGTGGGAAACTGAAGGTAGCAATGAAGCAAGAGGAGTTGGACTGAAAAAGATGTCTGAGAAGGAGCTAAAACAACCTTCATGCTCCCACATTCCAATGTAGGAAGCAGAAAGAAGGTGCAATGCTGGATTGGCTTTGGGGTTCTTTTTTCACTAAAACAAAAACAAAAAAACAAATAACAAAAAAAGATAATTCTAAATTATCATTATATTGTGAAATTTAAGGGCAGGAGCAACCTCTACATTCCTGTAGCCATCACAGAAATGCAGAGGAAAGGAAGGAGGAACTGCCAGTGGAGGGTAGTATTGCATAAGATTAAAAATGTTGCTTCTGTCTTACCTTGGAGGTACCAACCAGGTGTGGCTAATAAACACCAGAACTTTCTTCTACTCCATTCCACTCAGCTTTCAAAATAACCAAATGTAGTAGGCTAAAAAGAAACTTCAGATCAAGGACTTGGAGGAGATGAGAAAACTGTGGAAAGAAGCAGAATGAAGTTAGGAGATGGGATAATAAAATGGGAAGGTCAGAAAGAAGAGAAAGCAGAAATAAGGACAACAGAAATTGGGGCAGAAAGAGATCAGAAAAGAGGCCAGATGTTGACCAGGGCAGAGGATCAAAAAGATGCAGTTTGGGGTAAATAATAACTTGGTGGAGAAAGTGATTTTTAAAAATGGAACAAAGAAAAAAAAAAATAACCAGAGCAAGTTTAAGTATTTAGGGTTAATTCTGGAGTGAAGGGGAATCACCAAATTATTGAGGCTGGAAAAGACCTCTGAGATCATCAAGCCCAGCCTATGAACCAACACCACCACATCAGCTAAACCCTGCCACCAAGTGCCACAGCCAAGCTTTTCTTCAAGACCTCCAGGGATGGAGACTCCACCACCTCCCAGTGCCTAAGGAAGGAACAATAGGATTGGGGAAGGAACACTAGATTTTGTGACCCAGCTTTTCCCTTCCTGCCATCCATGTCCATCATCAAATCTATGCAGGGAGTTACTTTAGCTGGAGGACAGGGGTTATCAACTGGAAGTTAACTTAATCACAGCTCATCCTGTTTATACTGTGAAAACATGCCTGAACTCCTGTCTTACTCCTTTCATCAATCACAGGCTCACAGGATATTAAGGGTTGGAAGGGACCTCTGGAGATCTTCCAGTCCAACCCCCTGCCAGAGCAGGACCAGAGAATCCAGCACAGGTCACACAGGAATGCATCCAGACAGGGCTTGAAAGTCTCCAGAGAAGGAGACTCCACAACCTCTCTGGGCAGCTTGTTTCAGGGCTCTGTCATCCTCACAGTGAAGAAGTTCTTCCTTATGTTCATGTGGAACCTCCTCTGCTCCAGCTTGCACCCACTGCCCCTTGTCCTATCATTGGACATCACTGAGCAGAGCCTGGCTCTGTCCTCCTGGCACTTGCCCTTCACATATTTAGAGATATTAATGAGGTCACCTCTCAGTCTCCTCCCCTCCATGCTAGAGATTCACCTTCCTCAGCCTCTCCTCACAAGGGATTTGTTCCACTGCCTTCAGCAGCAAAAGGAGTCACAAAGTCATGGAATGGCTTGGGTTGGAAGAGACCTTACAGCATCTACTGCCAATCCATGGGCAGGGATGCCTCTCAGCTAGACTTGGTTGCTCAAAGCCTCATCCAAGCTGGCCTTAAGTACTTCCAGAGAGGGGATATCCACAACCTCTCTGGGCAACTTATTCCTGGACTACATCTTCTGAGGAGATGGGGCTTGAAAGTCTCCAGAGAAGGAGACTCCACAGCCTCCTGCATAATCTTTTCTGGGAATGGATCATCTTTCACTGAGCGGTTGTGTAAACCATGTCTTGAATTGTGGAAGCCTACTTTAGGAATCACAGCAAAAATAAGAATTAAAAACAAAAGAAGAACCTGAACAAGCCATTGACATAATTTCCAACCATACACACAAAGGAATTTTTGGCCACATCACAGAATTCTGGTGCAGAAATTAACAAACTGTAGAATTTCTTTTCTTCTTACTCCACCTAAAGGATTTTGTTTGCTTCTTTAACATTTAATTTCATCTTTCCAGACTTGATGAAATCTTAGCTGTATGTCGAATGGCTCTTCCTGTTCTTCATGGGTTATAACCTAAAATCTGGAGAATAAATCTGATAAAGAGCAACTTTAAAAGGTTGTAAAGTACAGAACTTACCTTTTAAGCAGGACCTGGTAGCTCCCCTCCCATGCTGTAGAAAGCTTGAGCACATCTTGTGAACTTCTGCAGGTGACCTTTTGTCATGCAGAATCTAAACAAGAGATGCAGGCAGTAGATGTGGTTTGTCTTCAACACAAATCCCTCACTGCACAGCCAGGGTCTAGCATCTCCCTTCAACAAAGCCAAGTGCCAGGTCCTGCACTTGGGGCACAACAACCCCAAGCAATGCTCCAGGCTTGGGGCAGTGTGGCTGGAAAGCAGCTGGCAGAAAGGGAGCTGGGGGTGCTGATGGACAAGCAGCTGAAGAGGAGGCAGCAGTGTGCCCAGGTGGCCAAGAAAGCCAAAGGCATCCTGGCTGGGATCAGCAATGCTGTGTCCAGCAGGAGCAGGGAGGGGATTGTCCCCTGGGACTCAGCTCTGGGGAGGCCACACCTGGAGTGTTGTGTCCAGTTTGGGGCACCTGAATGCAAGAGAGATGTGGAGGTGCTGGAGCCAGGGCAGAGGAGGGCAAGGAAGCTGGGAAGGGCCTGGAGAATAAATCTGATGAAGAGAGACTGAAGGAGCTGGGGATGGTTAGTTTGGAAAAGAGGAGGCTGAGGGGAGACCTCATTGCTGTCTACAGCTCCCTGCAAGGAGGTTGTGGAGAGGTTGATGCTGGTCTCTTCTCACAGGGAATTAGTGATAGAAGAAGAGGGAACAACCTCAAGCTGTCACTGTGTAGGTTTAGACTGGACATCAGGAAACATTTTTTGCTGGCAAGAGTGGTCAGGGCTTGGAATGTGCTGGGCAGGGAGGTGGTGGAGTGCCCAAGGCTGGCTGTGTTTGAAGGTGGTTTGGCTGTGGTGCTTGGGGCTGTGGTTTAGGGGTGACCCTTGTAGAGTAGGGTTAATGGTTGGGCTTGGTGCTCCTGAGGGACTTTTCCAACCTGAATGTTTCTGTGATTCTGTGATCTTTACCATAAAAAGATACTGAACCACCAGCCACTCCTTTGTTTCCTGCTTCTGATTAGACAGAATCTGTAACAGACCACAGCCCTGCAAGCTTGCAGAGATGCACTGGATAGCTTAATTTCTTTTCTAGCTTATAACTGCAACGTTCAACTTAATCAGCTACACTGCTGAGGACAGTTTTGTGAATAATAAATCCCTGAGTTAACTCTATCAGCTAAATCTAGAAAGATCTTTTCTGATCCTCAAGGAAACAGCAGTTTGTCAAGCATGGGAAGAAATGTGTTTCAGCTTGTTACAGCTCCCCATGAAAGAAGCTTAAGCAGCTCCAGGAATAACAGAAAGTAGTGTACTGGTATGCAGGCAAATGCATGATAATCTGCTTGAGCAGATGTACTGAAGTCTTTATCTCCACTGACTGGAAGTTAATGGTCAGATTCCTGTATCTCTGCCCACTAGAAAGAAAAAAACCCATCCTTTTAATCCTGTTATGGGTTGAATTAGCTCCCCTCCAACCATTTATCTCTTGGTAAATCTGCCCCGAGAGAGCAAATCCACCACATTCAGAACTGGGAAGTAAAAATGGAATTGTTTTTACAAAAAAAATAAACAAACAAACAAACAAAAATAAATCCCACAAAACAAAACAAAACAAAAAACCCCAGCTAAGTATAAGAGTGTAAAATGCAATGAACCTGTGCAAGATGTATTTACATCTAGAGACACAGTTTAACAGATTACACAAGTTCCCCTTCCCCTTAGGGACAGAGAGCCCCAGGAAATGCTCAGCCTCCCCCTTCCCCTTGTACCTCTTACAGAAACCAAATAGAATCATAGAACCACAGAATTGTCAGGGCTGGAAGGGACCTCAAGGATCATCCAGTTCCAACCCCCCTGCCAAGGGCAGGGACACCTCACACTACAGCAGGTTGCTCACAGCCACATCCAGCCTGGCTGCAAAAACCTCCAGGGGTGAGGCTTCCACCACCATTAATCAGAGATGTATCTGTAACCTGCCATGCAAATGTGTTCACCCAATCCTTGTTCCCATTCTAAATAATCAGGGGTGCTGGGACTTCAGAACAGCAAAACAGCAAGCAAAGCTTTTTGAAGGCCACAGAGAACCTTGGAGACAGGATTTGGTTGTAGAAGATGTCTAGGGCTATGTTCACATAAGGAGACATAGAACTGCAGACAAGGAACTGGATAAATACCTCATCAGCTTCAGTTTGGTCTTCAAACCACACCACTTGGTGCTACTGCAGAGCTCCTTGCTTTGGAGGAGAGAGGTATCACAGGACACAGATGAGCTTGCTGCTCTGTTCCATATGACCAAGAAGTACAACTACTGGGTAAGCTTACCTTAATGGCAAGTTAGTCTGGGCTGGGGACTACAAATCAGTGCCTAAGGGTGGTCATGTTGAATCAGATCAAAGACCCATTTAATTTTCTGGAGTAAATGAAGAGATAGGTACACAAGAATCACAGAATGGTCTGGGCCAGAAGGGACCCTCCCAAGATCATCCAATCCAACCCCTCTGCACTCAGCAGGGACATCCCCAACTAGAGCAGGTTGCACAGAGCCCTGTCCAGCCTCACCTTGAATATCCCTAGGGTTGGGGCCACAACCACCTCCCTGGGCAACCTGTTCCAGTGTTCCACCACCCTCATGCTGCAGAACTTGTTCCTAACATCCAATCTCAAGCTGCTCTGCTCTAGTCTGAAGCCATTTCCCCTTGTCCTGTCACTGCAGTGCTTTGTAAACAGTCTCTCTTCATCCTTCTGGTAGCCCCCTTTAGGTATTCTTTCAAAAAGAAAAGATGGTGGTTAGGCAGCAGCAGAGGGAAAAACACAAATATTGCCCAACTGGAAAAGCTCAAATAGCATAAAAGACAATTTGTGTTCTGCATGAAAAAAATCCATCTTTGAATCCATCACAAGACTTGCCTAACTTTGATATTCAGGCTAGAACATCTAAAAATAAAATATTCTTTTAAAATTTAAAATCAGAGTTGGTTCAATGTTTTATCTACATTTTAATGCATGAGAAAGAGGGGGAAAGGCTTTTTTTTTTTCCTTACACATATTATCTGTGCCTATGAAAGGCTTTTCTTGCTCTCCCAGGGTTATCTCCTCTGTTTGCAGATAACCCTGGCAGAGACAGGGACTGATTTGGCCAAACTCAAGTATAAAAAATGAGATCAGATTTCCTCACTTTCAGTCAGAAGCTTAAGGCTGTACCTGGTGCATGCTGGCTGCTGGGTACCAGTCTGGATCCAATGAAAATAATTAATATGAGAGAAAAAAATGAGGTGATTCAGAGAGTGCTTCATGATTGTATCTCTCCCTTTCCCCAGGGTGAGAGAGGTCTCTCAGGTAAAATCAGCATAGAAATTCTAAGGAAAACAGCTGGCTTCCACCAGAAGGAAAAATTATTCAGGACAAGTAAAAACAGAAGTCAAACTTAAGACTCTGACTCAGTATAGAATTTTATGGGTAACATGAGTTGGTGGTGCCCTGATTTACATCCAAAATCACAGAAACATTCAGGTTGGAAAAGCCCCTCAGGATCACCAAGTCCAACCCACAACCCTACTCTGCAAGGGGCACCCCTAAACCACAGCCCCAAGCACCACAGCCAAACCACCTTCAAACACAGCCAGGCTTGGGGACTCAACCATCTCCCCGCCCAGCACATTCCAAGCCCTGACCACTCTTGCCAGCAAAAAATGTTTCCTGATGTCCAGTCTAAACCTACCCAGTGGCAGCTTGAGGCCATTCCCTCTTGTTCTGTCACTAATTGCCTGGGAGAAGAGACCAGCATCAACCTCTCCACAACCTCCTTTCAGGTAGTTGTAGACAGCAATGAGGTCTCCCCTCAGGCTCCTCTTTTCCACACTAACCATCCCCAGCTCCTTCAGTCTCTCTTCATCAGATTTATCCTCCAGGCTTTCACAACTTCCTTGCCCTGCTCTGCCCTGGCTCCAGCACCTGTTTAGGGTACCTAAAATTCATAGAATCACAGAATGATCTGGGTTGGAAGGGTCCTCCAAAAGTCATCAAGTCCAACCCTCTCTGCAGTCAGCAGGGACATCCTCAACTAGATCAGGTTGCCCAGAGCCCTGTCCAGCCTCACCATTCTCCATAGCAGTTCACCACTGTGCACAGCAGTTCACCACCATCCATAGCAACTTTTAGATCATCTTCATGTGACAGAGCCTTGAGCCCCAAACTTGCCAATGATTTACATCAAAATTCTTCTAAACAAGAGTCCTTAATGTCCTAAGCTCTCATTTTTCTGCAGGCAAAGAAACAGCTTTAGTTCTATTTAAACAGTCTCACAGCATCACAGTATATCAGAGGTATCACAGTAGCAGAGCACATTAGAGGTTGGAAGGGACCTCCAGAGATCATCAGGTCCAATTGCCCTGCCAGAGCAGCATCACCCAGGGGAGTCTGCACAGGAATGCATCCAGGTGGGGTTGGAAATTCTTCAGAGAAGGAATCCACAACCCCCTGGGCAGCCTGTTCCAGGGCTCTGTCACCATCACTGCAAAGAAGTTTCTCCTTATGTTGAGCTGAAACCTTCTCTGTTCAAGCTTGAACCTCTTGTTCCTTGGCTTACTACACTGAAAAGAGCCTGGCCCCTCCACTTGACATCCACCCCCCAGATATTTATAGACATTGATCAGATCCCCTCTCAGCCTTCTCTTCTCCACACTAAACAGCCCCAGGGCTCTCAGGCTCTCTTCCCAGGGGAGATGCTCAAGTCCCCTAAGCATCCTCATGGCTCTCCCTTGGACTCTCTCCAGCAGGTCTCTGTCTCTCCGAAACTGGGGAGCCCCAAGCTGGACACAGGATTGCAGCTGTGGTCTCAGCAGGGCATCTCTGAACCAGCACATCAGTGTATTGTTGGAGATCTGTGCAGTGACTCCCTGAGGTGAGCATTAAGGAGCCTAATTTAACCCATTTCTGAGCACTGCTGCTGGGTGAATGGATCCTATAGTATATGGCTTTGCCCTTGCCATGGCTTGGGAGGATATTTGTAATGCACTGGTGAATTGCAGTAAAATTATGCTTTTTTTTTTCTTCTAATCACCTCTTTAACAACATGTAATTATTGTTGACAGCAAACCAACCAGAAGAAACACTTCCAGATTAATTAACAATGGCCTGTAATTAAACAGTACAGTACTCAGAGTTGGAGCTGTCCCTAGAGAATATTTGCTTTAACTTTAATGAGTGTTTATCATTTTTTTGTTTGCTTCCCCTGGTGCAGTCACCAAGGTTAGTTACAAACTTTTGTAATTAAATGGAAATACGTAGAAGGCTCTGCTTCACCAGAAAATAATGTGAAATATTCAGGATTGCACAGGCTCACAGGGTGTTAGGGGTTAGAAGGGACCTCTGGAGATCTTCCAGTCCAACCCCCTGCCAGAGCAGGACCAGAGAATCCAGCACAGGTCTCACAGGAACACATCCAGATGGGGCTTGAAAGTCTCCAGACAAGAGACTCCACAACATCTCTGGGCAGCCTGTTCCAGGGCTCTGTCACCCTCACAGTCAAGAAGTTCCTCCTGATGTTGAGGTGGAACCTCCTGTGCTGTAATTTCAATCCATTGCCCCTTGGCCTATCCCAGGGTGCAACTGAGCAGAGCCTGTCCCTGTCCCCTCCCTCCTGACCCCCAGCCCTCAGCTATTGAGAGACATTGATCAGATCCCCTCTCAGTCTTCTCCTCTCCAGCCCCAGGGCTCTCAGCCTCTCTTCATAGGGCACATGTTCCAGTCCTTTCATCATGCTTGTAGCCCTCCCTTGCACCCTCTCCAGCAGATCCCTGTCCCTCCTGAACTGGGGAGCCCAGAACTGGATGCAATATTCCAGGTGTGGCCTCACCAGAGCAGAGTAGAGGCGGAGGAGAACCTCCCTGGCTCTGCTGGCCACACTCCTCTGAATGCCCCCCAGGACCCCATTGGCCTTCTTGGCCCCCAGGGCACATTGCTGTCCCATGCAGAACTTGTTGTCCACCAGCACTTCTCCACAGGGCTGCTCTCCAGCAGATCCCCTCCCAGCCTGTACTGCTGGAGTTTGTTCCTCCTTCTCAGGTGCAGGAATCTGCACTTATCCTGTTGAACCTCATTAGGTTTCTCTCTGCCAGTCTTCATCTCAAATTATGCAGACTCTTACTTTATAGATTTTTCATCAAAGTTTACCTGTGGACCTCCATATTTTCCTTAAGCCATCCCTTGACACTAAACAATACTCTTGTGTTCTAGATTGTTCCTGTTCCATTATCTCTGAGAGATAAGAGTAAGAGTTATTAAATATTTTTCTTCTCCAACATGTCAAGGGCTCAAAAATACACTTTTTAAATGAAAGCTTTGATAAAGGAGTTCTGATTCCTGGCTCAGGCTCCTGGCTCAGACAAATCTCTGCATAGGAATTAAGCATGTTTTGGAAATGTAGTCTGATGCTCAAATTAGGTTCCTTATAGAATTAAAGGATCACATTCCTAACAAATTCCAGAGGGAATTTGGTACCTAGAGTGTTCTGAGGAAATAATCTCACTTTCACCAGTCCTGCACTTTCAGATGTCACCAGAAACCTCCAGCCTCAGGAAAATTCCCTACACTTCCAGTTGTTGCAGAGTGAGAGCTGAAACAACTGAAAACAAGATAAGATATTATAGGAAGCTTCCTTTTTCAACTGTAACATGTTTGTAAGTAGATGCTAAGCTTACCTGGTTCACAGAGGTAAGATTTCTATGACTCCACCATGTACCATATGATTATGGTATCTAAAATACATCAAGACAAATATTGGTACTTTTAAAGAATGAACCTTGTGTGATTCTCAATTTTTCTCCAGTAAAACTCCTGATCATCTCCACTGTTGCTTTTCATTGTGCTACTGGCAAGGAATTAAAGTCATAGATTTTGCCACTGACTTGTGATAATTATAGAATCACAGAATTGTCAGGGTTGGAAGGGACCTCAAGGATCATCCAGTTCCAACCCCTGCCATGGGCAGGGACACCTCACACTACAGCAGGTTGCTCACAGCCACATCCAGCCTGGCTGCAAAAACCTCCAGGGATGAGGCTTCCACCACCTCCCTGGGCAACCTGTGCCAGTCTCTCACCACCCTCATGGGGAAGAATTTCTTCCTAACATCCAATCTGAATCTCCCCATTTCTGGTTTTGCTCCATTCCCCCCAGTCCTATCACACCCTGACACCCTCAAAAGTCCCTCCCCAGCTTTCCTTTAGTCCCCCTTCAGACACTGTAAGCCCACAATAAGGTCTGCTTGGAGCCTTCTCTTCTCCAGACTGCACAACCCCAACTCTCTCAGTCTGTCTCCAGAGCAGAGCAGCTCCAGCCCTCTGCTCATCCTCCTGGCCCTTCTCTGGACACCTTCCAGCACCTCCAGATCCTTCTTGTAATAGAGGCTCCAGAACTGGATGCCAGGAGTGCTTTAAGTGAGTCTTCCTGTTGGAGCTTTGCTCTATTCTCCTTAGTCCTATCAGTACCTGACACCCCAAAAAAGTCCCTCCCTTTTCTTAGAACAACAAAACAGTATACATGAAACAATATACACACATAAAGCATTAAATCAATACTAAAAACCAAGAAAATATTGGGAAAGTTTAAATTGAAAAAAAAGGAAAGGAAAAAAAAAAGAAAGGAAAAAAAAGGAAAAAAGAATGGGGAAAAAAAAAGAAAGGAAAAACAAGAAAGGAAAAAAAAAAGAAAGGAAAAAAAAAAGGCAGATCTTGTCTGCTCTCAGCCCAGTCTCTGTACTAGCTGGTCTGAGCAGTTAAAATTAGGCAATCTTGGGAAGAGAGGGAGGTTACCATTGTTTAAATCCTAAACCAAAATAGAATATTGATTGGGTTCAAATGAAGGTTGCTCTTAAAGCAACTTGTGCTTACAGATTCTTGCTGCCTGTCTTGATGCTTCTTCCTATGCTAAATGCAGCTGAATAAAAATCTCTGGAGGGGGACAAAGAATGGTAAATATCCACCTGGTAGCTTTTTTTAGATGTAAAGCAACAGGAAAAAAGAAGCAAAACATTCTGGAAGATAAAAAGTGAGTAGAGAACACTTAACACATGCCAAATATGTAACTGGAATAGTTACTTGGGAAACTAGAGCAGAGCTCTTTGAAAAGTGCATTCACTGGCTGCCAGTTCTTGGCCTGGTTATAGCTATGTGCTCCAAACAGCATTTCTCACCACCATTTCTTAACCTCCTTCCATGCAGAACCTTCCCTCCCCCCACTCCCAATTTGCATCAGGTTGGGTCAGCCCTGAACACTGCTGCAGTGTGTTGCTGAGTCATCATTTCACTGCTCCCACAGAGCATCCTCCTCACTGCACCCACAGGAGCATCCCAACAGCAACCTTTTGGTGCGAGCAGGAGGAGAGGCTTCCCAGATACACACAGTAGGAAACTACATGAGTGGAGTTATGTTCTTACAGGAAAAGCTGTCATCTCCAAAGGGACTTCCCTGGACTTTTTGATCACTGGTTTGGAACTAGACCAACTCTCTCTCCCCGTGGCTTTGCCTTTTCTCAGGTGCCACAGCTGCAAGGTGCCCAAGGCTCAATGCTGGAAGGCAATGGGCACTAGAAGAGACTTCTGTTGTTTATCGTGGTGCTGCTGAAGTGTTCTGGGGTTGACAGATGCTGTTCCAGAAGGCTAATAAGATGAAGAAAGCTCTTCCAGCTGGACCATAAGAGGGATTATGTCTGAGCAGCAGATAAACAGATTATTCCAGAAACAGACACTGCTTTTTTTTTTATCACTTTGTCACTCCTGACTTACCACTCCAGCCCCCCAGGCTAGCAGCTTGTGCATTGGAGGGGTTTGCCCAGCTCTTGCATTCTGGCACCTGTTGTACCCTTTTTGCCTAGTTGCAATTCAATGCAGTCCAAGGCTGGGGACACCTGAAAAAAAAAAAATCAAAAAAAACCCAAAAACCCAACCAGAAAAAGCCAAACAAGAAGCGGGAAGACATTTCCAGGATTTCAGTTCTTTAAGGAAGCAAAATTCTTCTGCCTGCCTTCAATATTCTTATTTCCTGAAAGATTGCTCCTGAACACCGTGAATGATCAACAGACAGCATGCATTTGAAAACTGGATTAATATTTCTCATCATTTGCCTTGCTCTCCAAGTTCAGGGAAGCAGAGGTAAGTTCATATATTCAAGGCTGGCGTGAATTTATGTCACATATGTTGAAATAAATTAAATCGTTCTCTGGGCTTTGCAGCCCCTATAGGAGATGCCTTCTAGTTCCCATTTACCTGCACAGGTTCTTCTATGAGAAAAAAATTTAAAAAACTAATTAGGCAGAAGATGAAAATTAGCATGGAACTGCTGATAGTGCTAAAGATGGAGTGAAGAGAAAATACTGAAGTGTATCTTTGTAGCTGCTAGCCACTGGCAGAAGCATCTTCAAAAACTTCTAGGTGGACAAACTGTGGAGGAATAACCCACACAGGCAAACAGACAGAAAAAATAGCAATACTGAGCAAGGATTAGTGTGGTAATAATTGTAAAGCTCTTTGCAGGAGAGCAGAAATGCAGAGAACTCCTCTGTACTTATTGCAGCAGTTACTTATTTCTTCTTTAAAGACATTTAAATGTTTACAGCAATTTTAGAGCTTCTTCAGCAACAACAACAAAGAAGGCAGTGATGTGATTTTGGTTTTTCCCCTCCTCAGTTCCATATTCAATAGATTTAGAGCTTTGGGGGACGTGTTTAATTTTAGGGCTTTCTCACTAGCTTTTCTATCTATGCATTGATATTTCTTTAACTGAATTAAAAGCCAATATTACAACTGCCTTATGCTTGCCTAAGTCAGTGAGGAGAGGTTTCTCACTAACTTTTCCATCTGTCCCTTGATATTTCTTTAACTGAATTAAAAGCCAGCATTACAAATGCCTTATGCTTGCCCAAGTCAATGAGGAGAGGTTCCTTCTAATTTTTCCATCTCTTCCTTGATATTTCTTTAACTGAATTAAAAGCCAACATTACAACTGCCTTATGCTTGCCCAAGTCAATTGGGAGAGGTTTCTTCCTAACTTTTCCATCTATTCCTTGATATTTCTTAAACTGATTTAAAAGCCAATATTACAACTGCCTTATGCTTGCCCAAGTCAGTGAGGTTTCTTCCTAACTTCTCCATCTCTTCCTTGATATTACCTCCCTAAGAGATGCGGAGGCAAAGTTGGTGCATGAAATGAATACCAAATAGCCCATAATAACCTTCACACAGATTCTTGCTTATGCGGGGAAATTTTTGGATGGCTTTCAGGGGGAAAAAAAAAAAAAATGTTGTGGTTTGGGTTTTTTTTCTACACATGCATGTGAATGAGAATTGGAAAAATTCTTTCCCACCACTTTTATGAAGTACCTGTGGTAGAGAATGATTACAATTTAAAACTTTATTCTCACAACTGTATGCACAAAGATCTCAAAAGACTTAATGCCTGTGCTAAGAAAATTCTTTCCCAGAGCAGGGATGTTTCCAGAGCTTGCTGTTTTATGACTTAAAGCATTAGGGTGAAAAAATGTACAGAAAATAGCTCTGAATGCTCTTAGGCTCTCCCAGGAGTTTGAATACTTACATTAATCACTCATTAGTGATCCTAATATGGATGCTTTGTGAGGCTTTTGTGGCTATTCAAGTTTGCAGTGCAGGTGAGCTGTGACAGACTAGGAAATAAGAGGCTGTGATATAAACTACTCCCATCTTAAAAAGAAAAAAAGGAGTCTAAATCTCTCAATATTTGTAGGCTTAATAAGTTGATTTGATTAAATATTGTTTTTCCTTAAATTCAAATTCCTGATTTACTCCCATCCATAGGTAACCAAAAAAATAATGGATGAATAAAAGTGAGGCTTGCTTGCTTAAGGATGCCTTTTGGTCCTTCCTCTCCCATCCCCATTGTAGAACCAAAGGAATCCTTCTGCCAGCCATTTGGAGGCTGTCCAGCAGCACCTCCAGTTCCACAGTAAACAAACAGGCAACTACAGGGAGCAAAACAAAGACTTTAAATTGTTCATCTGTAGCTAAGACTAGGACCAGAAATCAGGAACTGACCTCAAGACTTGAAGCCAGTTCTTTGCCACTGTCTTGACACCAACTCTCTAACAATGGGAAGTGAAGGGGATAAAACCTTTGTGATGGCAAAAAGAAATCCACATCCAAGATGGTACTGTAGTTTTTGGCTGTTGAATTGTAAATCAGTGACAGTCCAGACTGATCAGCACAATACTGAGGTGCTTTGAACCATTAAATCTCTACACTGATGCTAGATACATCCTAACACTCCATACTGAGAATGTCAGGGGGCCAGAGAGCATTGGAGGCTGTTGTGTTCTTTCATTCAGTAAGCAAATATCTGCTATTTACTCAGCCATTCTTTAGGACACAAAGGCTTTGTGTGTGCTCTGTGAAATCATTTTAATCCATTCTGACTTACCCCTTCCCTCTCAGCTGCTCCACTTCAGCAGTAAGTGTTGCAGATCTTCATTACTATAATTGCCCTTGAAAAAGGGTTAAGCAAATTTGTGCCCAAGGGAAAGGGAAGTCAAGGAACATAAAGCTTCAAAGAAAGAAAATAAGGAACAAGACAGCTGCTTTTTGCACTAAGGTTATTTTCTACTTTCACCCAGAAAAGAAGAATTACCAAATTAAAGTCAGCTTTCATGCGTTTGCTTTTAAACAAATGAAAAGTAAAATTCCCCTCCTCTCTCTCCCCCCACCCCCTTTTTTTCCAGGCAGATTTGACACTGGATTATGTGTGGGCTTTGATCTAACTTATTTCTGGGCCAAAAACCAAACTTGAATGAAAACACTAGAACATTTTCTCTGAATTTTAAAGACTCATTCCAGATACAATCTCATCCCTACCAGGGAGGTGGTGGAGTCACCATCCCTGGAGGTGTTCAAGATGGGATTGGATGTGGCACTTGGTGCCATGGTTTAGTAGTCATGAGGTCTTGGGTGACGGGTTGGACTTTGATGATCCTTGAGGTTGTTGGAAACAACCTTATTGATTCTGTGATAATGATTAGTGAATTGATAGGTTGGGCTTGACTATCTCATAGGTCTTTTCCAACCTGGTTAATTCTGTGATTCTGTGTCTGCAAGGGCCCAGACTCATAGCTATGTAGCTAACTGGACTTAGGACACCACGCTGATCTTTCAGTTTCTACTGGCTTTGAAATTTCTGCTTCAGCACAGAGCCAGAATTATCTCCTCATTGGCCACTTTGAACCCCTGAGAGGCGCTCTCAGAATTTATCCAACTGTATATCAACCATCTTGGTAAACCTGTTACCTGAAACCCCAGTTCTAGGGGATAAGTCCAAGGTATACCTTTCATACATATGAGTCCATATACATCATGGATGTCCCAGCAGATTCAGATAGGAAGTAGGAGAATCACAGAATCATAAAATCATAGATTCATAAAATCACAGAATCATAGAATCATAAAATCACATAATCATAGAATCATAAAATCACAGAATCATAGAGTCAGAGAGTTGTGGAATCATAGAATCATAAAATCATGGAATCATAGAGTCAGAGAGTCATAGAATCACAGAATCAAAATCATAGAATCATAGAATCATAAAATCATAAAATCATGGAATGTTAGAATCTTAGAATTGTAGAATCTTAGAATCACAGAATCATAGACTCAAAATCTTAGAATCATAGAATCATAAAATCATGGAATCATAGACTCATAGAGTCAGAGAGTCATAGAATCATGGAATCTTAGAATTGTAGAATCACAGAATCATAGACTCATAGACTCAAAATCATAGAATCATAGAATCATAAAATCATAGAATCTTAGAACTGTAGAATCTCAGAATCTTAGAATCATAAAATCAGACTCAGAATCATAGAATCATAAAATCATAGAATCTTAGAATTGTAGAATCTCAGAATCTTAGAATCACAGCATCATAGACTCAGACTCAAAATCTTATAATCATAGAATCATAAAATCATGGGATCATAAAATCATAGACTCAGAATCATAGCATCATAAAATCGCAGAATCATAAAATCTTAGAATCAAAAAATCATAGAATCATAGAATGGTCTGGGTTGGAAGGGACCTCCAAAGGTCATCCAGTCCAAGTAACACACTTACCTTTCAAAACAAAAAGGCAGTTCAAACCAAGCTCATTTCCTTGTCCTCTTCTCCTTCAAAACTAGATCAGTTTCATCTAGCTCAGAACTTGGCAACGCTTAGAGCAAGGCATTGGGCTAGGTGACCTCCAGGTGCCCTCCCAGCCTAACTTGCACATATAACTAAGGTAAGTAAGGTTAAGTCACACCCTGTCAAAATGAGATGGAGTCAGTGAGGCAGAGACTCTAGAGTGCACTGCAGGGTGAGTGCCCCTAAACTCTGAGTACAATTTAATTGCATATATTCAAGGAAGGAGATGGCACTATGGCTTCTGGCTCCTGGAAGCTTTCTTATATGCCAATCATCCTGATGGACACCACATGTAAATACAGTCCCCTCCCTAAGCCCATTCTGCACCACAACTCTTTGACTCACACCATTAAAACTGTTGAAAAATTGGTATCCATGGCAAAATAGTACTGGGACTTGAACCTCTGCTGTCTCAGTGACTTTCCCAGGGGATGGCTGTGCATCTTTAGTAAGATTGATTAGAAAATGAATAGCAGAGATGCCAAGTGAGTGGTCAGTCACTGCAAACTGGATGCATCCCCCCAAGAACTACTCAAATATTGCAAGGGCTACCAGGATGCTGAAGGGACAGGAGCACTGCCTGATAAGGAGAGGCTGAGAGAGCTGGGGCTGATTAGTCCAGAGAAGAGAAGAGTGAGAGGGCATCTAATCAATGTATATAAGTATCTGATGGCTGGGGGTCAAGAGGGAGGGGACAGGCTCTGCTCAGTTGCACCCTGGGATAGGACAAGGGCCAAGGGATATAAACTGCAGCACAGGAGGTTCCACCTCAACAGGAGGAGGAACTTCCTCACTGTGAGGGTCACAGAGCCCTGGAGCAGGCTGCCCAGAGAGGTTGTGAAGTCTCCTTCTCTGCAGCCTTTCCAGCCCTGTCTGGATGTGTTCCTGTGTGACCTGTGCTGGATTCTGTGGTCCTGCTCTGGCAGGGGGTTGGACTGGAAGGTCTCCAGAGGTCCCTTCCAACCCCTAACATCCTGTGAGCCTGGATCCTGTGGAAGCATTCTCTTGCATCCTTTGATGCAAACCCTATCAGACAACAGAACAGCACTTCAGGTCAAATGCTTCTAAGATGGGCAAGGAAATACAAATAGCTATACTTCTCACGTGTTAACATTAAACTAAATAATTATTGGTTCAATGCTGTTTCTAGTCTGAATCTTGGATCTTAAGCAGACTGTTATAGGATTCAGATGTTGGCAATGAAACCACAGAACCACAGAATTGTTTTGGTTGGAAAAGGCCTCTGAGATCATCCAGTCCAATCTTCAACCCAACACCACCATGGCCACTAAACCATGTCCCCAAGTGCCATGGTTTCTTGAACACCTTCAGGGATGATGACTGCACCATCTCCCTGGGCAGCCAGTCCCAATCCCTGACCACTCCTGCAGCAAATAAATTTTTCCTCATCTCCAACCTAAACCTTCCCTGGCAAAATTTCAGGCCATTTCCTCTCATCCTATCACCTGAAACTAGAGAGAAGAGACTAACCCCCACCTAAATAAATGATGTTTATGCAGAAAAAGAAGCAGCACCCTGTGCTCCTCAGTCACTTAACACTTAAAGACCGTGACTTTGAGTTTCATATGATGCCAAGGAAACCATGAGTTTGAGTTTCATATGATGCCAAGGAAACCATGAGTTTGAGTTTCATATGATGCCAAGGAAACCATGAGTTTGAGTTTCATATGATGCCAAGGAAACCATGAGTTTGAGTTTCATATGATGCCAGGGAAACCATGAGTTTGAGTTTCTTATGATGCTCTTTGCTGTGGGAAGGAAATGTGCCAAAATCACATGCTGGGCTCATAAAGCTTTCAGCCTGGGGGTTTGGCATGTTTTCAGCACACTTCCAGAATGTTTTGTGGTTGATACTGCATTTGTTGTGAGCATGGCTTAATTTTCAGTCAGTATATGACAACTCTCTTCTCCCAGGCAACCATTGACAGAAGGAGAGGACACAGTCTCAAGCTGTGCCAGGGGAGGTTTGGGCTGGATGGTAGGAAGAAATTCTTCTCAGAAAGAGAGATTGGGCATTGGGATGTGCTGCCCAGGGAGGTGGTGGAGTCACCATCCCTGGAAGTGTTTAAAAACAGACTGGATGAGGCACTTAGTGCCATGGTAAAGTTGATTAGATGGTGTTGGGTGAGAGGTTGGACTGGCTGATCTCAAAGGTCTTTTCCTACCTGCTTCTGTGATTCTGTGAAAACTATATTCATAAAAGCTGGAGAATCTTACCAGTCCCTATAGTGCTTTATATTCACCTCTATAGTAGGTGGGTAATTGACTATATTTGTGTTGTCATGACCTGTAGGTAGACACCTGAGTAGTAGAACTCAAAGATGTTACCAAGTCTTCTGTTTTGAGAGGGAGATAAAAAGATGTTTGTCTAAGTCCTAAGCATAAACTTCATAAAAATAGTTTCAAATCATCTCCTTAGCTTGTTGTTGTTGTTGTTTTTATTTTAATCTGGTTGTTTTGACAATTGTTTTTCTCCACTTGGCATAGAAACCCACACAGATTTGTCACAGAATGAATCACAGAATGC
This sequence comes from Indicator indicator, assembly GCF_027791375.1. Taxonomy (NCBI): domain Eukaryota; kingdom Metazoa; phylum Chordata; class Aves; order Piciformes; family Indicatoridae; genus Indicator; species Indicator indicator. Next base: position 2,319,759 of record NC_072011.1, on the reverse strand, counting down.
ATCAAATTGAAAGGGACCCTTGAAGGTCTTCTTGTCCAACACCCCTGCAGTAAGCAGGCACATCTCTAATGAGTTCAGGCTGCTCAGAGCCTCATTCACTCTGACCTTCAATGTCTCCAGGGATGAAGCCTTCACTACTTCTCTGGGCAACCTCTTCCAGTATTTCACTACCCTCATTGTAAAGAACTTCTTCCTTATTTGTCCCCTGCTCCAGTTTCAAACCATTGCCCCTCATCCTATCACTAAAAGCCCTTCTAAGCAGTCCTTCCCCAATACTTTGTGTGAGTATTCCAGAGGAGGGCAACAGGAGACGGATTAAAATATGCAGAAATGAAATTCTTCACATGTATTGAAATGCCAAAGCACATTACTTAAAGGCAACAGTCATATTTGGGACCAAATCGTAAATCCAAGTTAATTTCAAGGATTCTGTGAAAGAACCTCTGTTTAATGCCATCTCCTAGCTTTGAATGTAACACCATAAAAACAAAAAGCTTTGGGTTTCTTATTAGAATTTAGACATTTACCACTGTCATTGCTATAAGTAACTTGTTATACTCTCAGGGACTGGAGCACTGCCTGATGAGGAGAGGCTGAGAGAGCTGGGGCTGTTTAGTCCAGAGAAGAGAAGAGTGAGAGGGAATTTAATCAATGTCTATCAATATCTGAGGGCTGGGGGTCAAGAGGGAGGGGACAGGGACAGGCTCTGCTCAGTTGCACCCTGGGACAGGACAAGGGGCAAGGGATGTAAACTGCAGCACAGGAGGTTCCACTTCAACAGGAGGAGGAACTTCTTCACTGTAAGGGTCATAGAGAACTGGAACAGGCTGCCCAGAGAGGTTGTGGAGTCTCCTTGTCTTGAGCCTTTCCAGCCCTGTCTGGATGTGTTCCTGTGTGACCTCTGCTGGATTCTATGGTCCTGCTCTGGCAGGGGGGATGGACGGGAAGATGTCCAGAGATCCCTTCCAACCCCTAATACCCTGTGATCTTCAAGACAATGGGGCCAGATTCTTTTCAGCAGTGCCCAGTGATAAAGCAAGGGGCAGTGGGGACCAATTAGAACACAGGAAGTTCCACTAATGATAAGGAAAAACTTCTTTGCTTTGAGGGTGCTAAAGGACTGGAGCAGGCTGCCCAGAGATGTTGTGGAGTCTCCTTCTCTAGAGTCCTTCAGAAAACACCTGGACACATACCTGTGCAGATGAACTTGCTTTAGCAGGGGGATTAGATTAGATGACCCCCAGAGGTCTCTTCTAACCCCTACCATTCTGGGATTCTGTTTATCTGTGATGCTGTGATCAGGAATATATCACACATAAATTCCTGGGAGCCTTGCCCTATTTAAGTATTACGTTAGCAGTGACTGAATTCTTCATCTCCACAGGTTTGAAGGGACACCATTATGCATCCTTGCCAAGAAATAGGATTTCTGATAAGAAGGAAAATTCCTTTGCTGCAGATCTAATTAAAATCAAGAATAAATTTTAAAAGGCAGAAAAGTACAGAACTTACCTTTTAAGCAGGACCTGGTAGCTCCCCTCCCATGCTGTAGAAAGCTTGAGCACATCTTGTGAACTTCTGCAGGTGACCTTTTGTCATGCAGAATCTAAACAAGAGATGCAGGCAGTAGATGTGGTTTGTCTTCAACACAAATCCCTCACTGCACAGCCAGGGTCTAGCATCTCCCTTCAACAAAGCCAAGTGCCAGGTCCTGCACTTGGGGCACAACAACCCCAAGCAATGCTCCAGGCTTGGGGCAGTGTGGCTGGAAAGCTGCTGGCAGAAAGGGAGCTGGGGGTGCTGATGGGCAAGCAGCTGAAGAGGAGGCAGCAGTGTGCCCAGGTGGCCAAGAAAGCCAAAGGCATCCTGGCTGGGATCAGCAATGCTGTGTCCAGCAGGAGCAGGGAGGGGATTGTCCCCTGGGACTCAGCTCTGGGGAGGCCACACCTGGAGTGTTGTGTCCAGTTTGGGGCACCTGAATGCAAGAGAGATGTGGAGGTGCTGGAGCCAGGGCAGAGGAGGGCAAGGAAGCTGGGAAGGGCCTGGAGAAGAAATCTGATGAAGAGAGACTGAAGGAGCTGGGGATGGTTAGTTTGGAAAAGAGGAGGCTGAGGGCAGACCTCATTGCTCTCTTCTTTGCAGTGAGGGTCACAGAGCACTGGAACAGGCTGCCCAGGGGGGTTGTGGAGTCTCCTTCTCTGAAGAGTTTCAAAATCCACCTGGATGCATTCCTGTCTGGACTACCCTAAGTGATCCTGGACCTGATGATCTCTGGAGGTCCCTTCCAAAATCTGATACACTGTCAGACTGTGATATGGTTCTGTGATCCTGCTCTGGCAGGGGGGTTGGACTCAATGACCTCCAGAGGTCCCTTCCAACACCTAAAATCCTAGGATCCTGTGATTTTCTCCTGTGCCTCTGATATGCCAGTTAGTCTCACATAGGATTTACTACCCAGCATCATGCAACATCTGTTGGGGTTGAGTCCTCCCAGCAAATCCTGTAAAAGTTCTTTCACTGTGTGTGTTAAAAATAGTGACAGAATATGTTGGAGGCAAGGCAAGAAAGAAAGAGAAATTATCTTGTGTTTAAGGGCAGTGAGCTCTCAGAGAGAAGACCTCAGCAGATTAATACTCTTCCCATGATGGGGTTCCACATATCTGAGTTTTTACATTTGTGGACCTTTAGGGTTGTGAAAAGAAGAATCAGCTGCAGTGCTGACAGAGCACTGGCAAAGGAGCCCCAAACACCAGCAAGAGTGCAAAGCCAGGGGCTCTACTTCCACGTCTGCAAAGGAAGGCAGAGGTTCTTGCATGCCTCCCTGGAAGGCAATAGGGGTTGTTTCTGCTACTTGTATGAAGGATCTAGGCTGCATTTGATGACTAATGCCAGAACAATCCTCACTATGAGTGCAGGCAAGGGGAGGAGGGTGAGAAAGCAGCACTGTGGAAAAGGACTTGAGGGTGCTGGTGGGGGAGAAGCTGGCCAGGAGCAGGCAGTGTGAGCTTGCAGCACAGAAGGCAAATCACAGCCTGGGCTGCATGCAAAGCAGCAGAGCCAGAGAGGTGATTCTGACACTTTGCTCTGCTCTGCTCAGACCTCACCTGCAGTGCTGTGTGCAGCTCTGGAGCCCTCAATATAGGAAGGACATGGAGCTGATGGAGAGGCTCCAGAGGAGGCCATGGAAATGCTCAGGGGCTTGGAGCAGCTCTGCTAGGAGGACAGGCTGAGGGAGCTGGGGGTGTTCAGCCTGGAGAAGAGGAGGTTCCAGGGAGACCTAATAGCAGCCTGCCAGGACCTGAAGGGGGCTACAGGAAGGCTGCAGAGAGACTGTTTGTAAAGGCCTGCAGGGACAGGATGAGGGACAATGGCTTTAAACTAGAGAGGAGCAGATTGAGATTGGATGTCAGGAACAAGTTCTTTACTATGAAGGTAGTAGAACACTGCAACAGGTTGCTGAGGGAGGTGGTTGAGGCCCTTTCCCTGGAGATCTTCAAGGTGAAGCTCAACAAGGCTCTGGGCAGCCTGATCTAGTTGGGGATGTCCCTGCTGACTGCAGACAGGGTTGGACTGGATGACCTTCAGAGCTCCCTTCCAGTCCAGAGCTACAATATAGTTGCCATCATGGAAACATGGTGGGATGGACCTGCACAAATGGAGGGCTACAGTGGATGGCTATAAACTCTTCAGGAGGGATAGACAAAGAAGAGAAGGCAGTGGAGTGGCTCTGTATGTCAGGGAGTGTTTTGATTGCCTTGCCCAAATTGATGGTGGTGATAGGGTAAGAATCATGGGGAAAGCCAACAAGGCAGGTGTCCTGGTGGGAGGCAGTTATAGGCTGCCCATCCAGGGTCATGAGACAGACAAAATATCCTGTCAGCAGCTGGGATGTGTCTCACAATCAACTACTACTTGTTCTCATGGGGGGGTTGAACTTACCGGAAGTCTGCTGGAAAAACAATACAGCAGAGAGGAAAGAGTCTAGGAGGTTCCTGGGCTGCATGGAGAACGTCCTGATGCAGCTGGAAGACCTGTGAGAGTGAACAGAGGAGGACTTGTGGGTGCTGTATGAACTATAGATGCTTGTTTCGTAGAAAGGGAATCAACAAATATTGCAAAAGTTATTTTAAGTTTGGTTTTGTTTTTTTTTTACAGCATTATTACCTATCCTGTAAAATTTCACAGAATCACAGAAATATTCAGGTTGGAAAAGCCCCTCAGGATCACCAAGTCCAACCCAGAACCCTACACTACAAGGGTCACCCCTAAACCACAGCCCCAAGCACCACAGCCAAACCACCTTCAAACACAGCCAGGCTTGGGGACTCCACCACCTCCCTGTCCAGCACATTCCAATCCCTGACCACTCTTGCTGTCAAAAAATATTTCCTAATGTCCAGTCTAAACCTATCCAGTCACAGCTTGAGGCTGATCCCTCTTGTTCTGTCACTAATTCCCTGGGAGAAGAGACCAGCACCAACCTCTCCACAGCCTCCTTGCAGGGAGCTGCAGACAGCCAGGAGGTCTCCCCTCAGCCTCCTCTCTTTCACACTAACCAGCCCCAGCTCCTTCAGTCTCTCTCCAGCACATTTCTTCTCCAGCCCCTTCCCAGCTTCCTTGCCCTCCTCTGCCCTGGCTCCAGCACCTCCACATCTCTCTTGCATTCAGGTGCCCCAAACTGGACACAACACTCCAGGTGTGGCCTCCCCAGAGCTGAGTCCCAGGGGACAATCCCCTCCCTGCTCCTGCTGGACACAGCATTGCTGATCCCAGCCAGGATGCCTTTGGCTTTCTTGGCTACCTGGGCACACTGCTGCCTCCTCTTCAGCTGCTTGTCTATCAGCACCCCCAGCTCCCTTTCTGCCAGCAGCTTTCCAGCCACACTGCCCCAAGCCTGGAGCATTGCTTGGGGTTGTTGTGCCCCAAGGGCAGGACCTGGCTTTCTAACAGCGGTTTACTTGATTGCTATGTTGCATGGTCATCAGAAACAAAGAGCACAGCTGCTCCAAAAAACAGCTGACAGAAGAGTGATTACTGGAAGCATATAATGTGTGGTGCATTTCTCAGACTGAAAGGACCAAATATTGACCCTAAAGCAGACAAATTCAAATCATTACAGCAGTCATAGGAGAAGAATGTCCTTTGTCAGTCTTATGAATAGCACAATCCTTAACTGAAGCTAATGGCTAAGTGGTGTATCCTGGGGAAGAAGCAAATCCTTCAAGAAAGATATCTGCTCCATACAAAAGCTGTCACAGATCCTAGTGACAAAATGCTCTGCCCTAGTTTGCCAGCCTGGCTGGGCAGCTCATCTGTCACTGCCAATGCAGCTGGTAAAGGGCAATAGACTTTGAAGTGGCTACTTCCCATGTAGATTTTATGATCTTTTCTTCTAGAGGTTTTTAGAGGCCTGCTGAGAGATGTCAATGGCACTGGATCTTCTGCTCTCACCTCCTTTGTCCTTCAGATAATTCAGTCTCTGGTCACTTGCAGTTGCTGCTGGAAACAGAGCCATGTTTGCACAGGAGAAAAATCTTTTTTTATGCAGTTTATGGTTCATGATCTGACATCTCCATGGAAAAATTACTTCCATTTCATTTAACAACAAACACTACATGACTGCATTATCATTTCAAATCAGTTTGCAGCAATTAGACAGCTACAACTCTAGTTTTTAGTCTAGAGAAGGCTGAGAGGGAATCTAATCAATGTCTATCAATATCTAAGGGATGGGGGTCAGGAAGGAAGGGACAGGGACAGGCTCTGCTCACTTGTGCCCTGGGATAGGACAAGGGGCAATGGATGGAAAACAGCACAGAAGGTTCCACCTCAACAGGAGGAGGAACTTCTTGACAGTGAGGGTGACAGAGCCCTGGAACAGGCTGCCCAGAGAGGTTGTGGAGTCTCCTTCTCTGGAGCCTTTCCAGCCCTGTCTGGATGTGTTCCTGTGTGACCTGTGCTGGATTCTCTGCTCCTGCTCTGGCAGGGGGGTTGGACTTAAAGATCTCCAGAAGTTCCTTCCAACCCTAACATCCTGTGAACTGAAGAAAATTTGCTTTGATGAACAGTATAAAGGAGAAGGAGATTCTCTAGGCAGCCTGTTCCAGTGCTCTCACAGTGAAGAAGTTTCTCCTCATGTTGAGGTGGAATGTCCTGTGCTGTAGCTTCTATCCATTGCCCCTTGTCCTATCACAGGGTGCAACTGACCCCCAGCCCTCAGATATTTATAAACATTTATTAAATCCCCTCTCAATCTTCTTCAGACTAACCACCCCCAGGGCTCTCAGCCTCTCCTCCCCAGGCAGTGCTCCAGTCCCTTCACCATCTTTGTAGCCCTCCCTTGGACTCTCTCCAGCAGATCCCTGTCCCTCTTGAACTGGGGAGCCCAGAACTGGCTGCAATATTCCAGATGAGGTCTCACCAGAGCAGAGTAGAGGAGAAGGACAACCTCCCTGGATCTGCTGGACACACTCCTCTGAATGCACCCCAGATACCATTGACCCTCTTGGCCACCAGGGCACATTGCTGACCCATGCAGAACTTGCTGTGCACCAGGACTCCCAGGTCCTGGTTGATTCACCCACATCCAGCTACACATACTCCAATGGCTTTTACATTTTTTCCCTTCCAGCTTTCCACTTACCTGCCAATTTCTCACTTTCCTTTCGAAGGAGTTCTCCCAAAATGTCCCTGACCCTGCTTACATTTACCTCCAATTCTCATGTCACAAAGGAACGTATGAAAGTGCAACTGAAATAAAAGCATTTGCAAATTAACTTTATCATCTTCATTAACGTGTAGGCAAAAATCTGGAAGATAATCTCAAAGATACTCTTAGTTCCTGTCACAGAATCCTGCAAAAATGCTGTGTTTCAGGTCATTTCAATGTGTGCCTTTTAGGCTATTTTTATCATTAACATTTTTCTATTAAATTTAGCTACTGTGTCATGGAATACTGCATCAGAAACATTCAGGGAGCAGAATCAAAAGAGTCCTGGATTGTTGTCTTTTAAGATGGGGCTTCCTCTGCTTGAGGCTACTTTGACCCTCCAGAAGCATTTCCATTCTTTAGAAGTTAGTATCTTCATACATAAACCTACATCCTGCACTTCCCACTCACTGATTTCACAAGAATCAGGAGGGTAGGGGTTGGAAGGGACCTCTGGACATCATCTAGCCCAATCACCAGAAGAAGTTTGCTTGTCCATTAGCACCCCTAGGTCCCTTTCCACCAGGCAGCTTTCCAGCCACACTGCCTCAAGCCTGTAGCATTGCTTGGGGTTGTTGTGCCCCAAGTGCAGGACCTGGCACTTGGCCTTGTTGAAGATCTTCCTGGTAACATTGGCCATGGATCCAACCTATCCAAGTCCCTCTGTAGAGCCTCCCTACCCTCATGCAGATAAACACTGACACCTAACTTGGTGTCATCTGCAAACCTGGTCTCTTGAGTCCCAGTTCCCCTGTGTGACCGCAGGACATTTCCCTTCAGCACATTCAGTCAGTCAGTGACTTGACACCAAGATGATGTAACACCACCAACTCAGGCTGCTGCCTTCATGCTGTTTTCCAGCCCTGATCTTGCACTGCATACCTGCTGCCTCTGAGGTGCATGTTTATGTGTGCATGTTTATGTGCACACTGACTTTTTTCATCTCATTTATTCTCTTTGCCAGAAGTCCCTAACAAAATCAACCGTGGTGAAGCCAAACATCTTGCAGAAGCCTCAGGGTCAGACAAAACAGAAAGGACAACAAAGAGGTCCAGAGTGTCGACCATAAGGAGGATATTTGACATGGCAAAGCACCGGACAAAGAGGTCATCCTTTCTCTCCACTGGTGTCAAAGTCTGTCCACAAGAATCAGTGAAGCAGATCCTTGCCAGCCACCAAGCTTACTACAGGTTAAGAGGTAAGAAGATGGTTACATTATGTATTACATGGGCACATTATTCCTCTTTGAAAGTATTTCTTGCAATTGAGTAAACACAATTATGTTCCAGACTCTTGTTCTCTAGCTCCAGGCAGTCTATGTGCTGTTTGCTTTGTGCTTTGTTTTGACAGAGATAATCACATGTTGCATGGTTTGTATTAGAAGTGCTGTGTCCAGCAGGAGCAGGGAAGGGATTGTCCCCTGGGACTCAGCTCTGGGGAGGTCACACCTGGAGTGTTGTGTTCAGTTTTGGGCACCTCAATGCAAGAGAGATGTGGAGGTGCTGGAGCCAGGGCAGAGGAGGGCAAGGAAGCTGGGAAGGGCCTGGAGAAGAAATCTGATTAAGAGAGACTGAAGGAGCTGGGGATGGTTAGTTGAGAAAAGAGGAGGTCAGTTTGGAAACCTCATTGCTGTCTACAACTTTCTGTTCAAGATCTGTGGAAAATTTTCCTAGGCACAGCCTAAAACTGCCACACAATCTCCTTCATTAAAACCTCAACAAAGCTTTCCTTCAAGGAAAGATCAGAATCCAATATTTCTGCTTCTCAGCTGAGCATGCTAATTTACCTGATGAAAAGTGGTAAAGGAGAAAAAAAAAAAACCAACCAACCAACAGGTAGAAGTGAAAATGTGGTGATGTAAACATTTTCCTTGAAACTGTAAGCACAGGACAAGCCTGTGCCTGACAGTAGGATAATCTTACCTTCATTTTGTTTTGTAGACATCTTGTAGGTTTGTTCTTCTTCCATACCTAAAGTCTAGAAGACCACTCTCACCCTTCCAAACCCCATGACACATTTAGAACTGTAAGAGCACTGTGGATCATATGTGTCCTCCAGAGAATTTTACTGCAATTCACAGTATCACAGTACCAAAGTACATTAGAGGTTGGAAGGGACCTCAAGAGATCATCAGATCCAACTCCCCTGCCAGAGCAGCATCACTTAGGTTAGTCCACACAGGAATGCATCCAGGTGGGTTTGGAAAGTCTCCAGAGAAGGAGACTCCACAACCCCCTTGGGCAGCCTGTTCCAGGGCTCTGTCACCCTCACTGCAAAGAAGTTTCTCCTCATGTGGAGCTGAAACCTTCTCTGTTCCAGTTTGTCTCCATTGCTCCTTGGCTTATTACTGTGCACCACCCAGCAGAGCCTGGCCCCCTCCACTTGACCCCCACCCCTCAGCTATTGAGAGACATTGATCAGATCCCCTCTCAGCCTTCTCTTCTCCACACTAAACAGCCCCAGGGCTCTCAGGCTCTCTTCCCAGGGGAGATGCTCAACTCCCCTAAGCATCCTTCTGGCTCTCCCTTGCACTCTCTCCAGCAGCTCTCTGTCTCTCTTCAACTGGGGAGCCCCAAACTGGACACAGGATTGCAGCTGTGGTCTCAGCAGGGCAGAGTAGAGGGGGAGCAGAACCTCCCTAGCCCTGCTGGCCACACTTTGCTTGCTGCACCCCAGGACCCCATTGGCTCTCTTGGCCACAAGGGCACATTGCTGTCCTATGCAGAACTTGCTATTCACCAGCACTCCAAGGTGATTCTCTGTGGAGCTGCTTTCCAGCAGGGCAGCTTCTAACCTGTCCTCGTGCCTGTTGTTATTCCTACCCAGATGTAGGATCCTGCACTTGTCCTTATTATGGTCCTGCTTTGGTAGGGGGATTGGACTCAATGATCTATTTGGGTCCCTTCCAACCCCTGATGTCCTGTCATCCTCTGATTAAACCTCATGAGGTTTCCCTGCACCCAGCCTTCCAGCTGGTAGATGATAGGAAGTAGTCTTAACTACTAGCTCATAATCAATCAATCTCTTCAAATGACAGCTCCTTCCTTTTAATAATCTGACCACATCTGCTCTACATGCAGCAGCTCTGCTGGGAGGGCAAGTCATGCCTGAGGTATTATTGAGGTGTCCTAATACAGCTAGGTGAGTACATCCCTGCAGCAAGTTGAGAGGTTACCTAGAGAAATTGATTGCTCTAATTATTGAGACATCAGTATTTTAGCTAATGCAGATAATTACCTGGTTCCAAGTCAAAGCAGGTATCAAGTACTGAAAACAAATGTCCCATCTATTGGGAGACTGAATAGCAGGCTGCCAGTACCTGAAGGGAGATAGAGGGAGGATGGAGAGAGACTGTTTGCAAAGGCCTGCAGGGACAGGATGAGGGACAATGGCTTCAAACTAGAGAAGGGAAGATTTAGATTGGATGTTTATCTTAGCCATTGCTACACCTTCCCATTTATGGGCAGCCACCTCTGTCCCCTCTTGTTGATTTATAAGGCACTGTAAACAAAGCCAGATGTAGACATGAAGTAACAGGCACAAACTTGTACATAGGAAGTTGACTTCAAACTAGAGAAGATCAGATTGAGATTGGATATCAGGAAGAAGTTCTTTACTATGAGGGTGGTGGAACACTGGAACAGGTTGCCCAGGGAGGTGGTTGAGGCTCCATCCCTGGAGATATTCAAGGAGAGGCTCAATGAGACCCTGAGCAGCCTGATCTAGTTGGGGATGTCCCTGCTGACTCCCTGCTGACTGCAGGAGGTTGGACTGGATGAGCTTTGGAGGTCCCTTCCAGCTTGGACTATTCTTCAGCAAGATGTTGGTAATGCTGCATTCAAAAGTGTAGAATCATAGAACGGTCTGGGTTGGAAGGGACCTCCAAAGGTCATCCAGTCCTAACCCCCCTGCAGTCAGCAGGGACATCCCCAACTTGATCAGGTTGCCCAGAGTCCTGTTGAGCCTTACTTTGAATATCTGCAGGGATGGGGCCCCAACCACCTCCCTGGGTGGTGTAGCCCCACCTAGCCATCTGTGACTCAAAAACTCCCTTCTGCAGACATATCTAAGACCTCTCTTACCAAAATCATCAAAGTAATCCCTATGAAGTACTTCAGAGCAACCATTTTACAGCCTAGCTGCTGCTGCATCCTCCCCTCTTCCATCCTCATGCATGTCACGATCCTCTTTCACACTACTAGAGAGCAAGCAAAGTCCTTGCAGAAGGAACTTACCTTTTACAAGTTGTCTTTGAAATGCCTGTCAGAGTCCTGACTGCTAGAAAACAGACCAATAAACTGAACACCAAGCCCAAGGATGCATTCTAATATGTTTTGTACCATCCTACAGCTGAACTTCACATCTTTCTTGTTTAAGGAGTGAGAAAACAGAATGCATAGCAGCATCAGTCTCCATTATTAGATCATGTTCTACAGAATCTCACACAACTGCACTGGTTTGCATCCAGTAAAAAACAAGCTCCCTTAGAGCCATTTCTGCATGCTACCTGCTCAAAGTCTTCCCCACTGTCTTGTTCTCTCTGTGTTGACTTTCATTTCCCCAAATGATGCAGAACTCTGCTGTTCTCTCTGCAGCCACAGCACCTCTTAATCTTGTCTGCTGTGGCCTGACATGTAATTGGGTGATTCATCACCATGGAGGAGATACTTAACATTGTCTCATGGTTTAACTCTAGGCAGCAACTCAGCACCAAGCAGCTACCTGCTCACTCCTCCCCCCACTGCTCCTCCCACCTTGGTGGCATGAGGAGGAGAACCGGAGGAAAAAAAAAAAGCAAGCAAAAATCATGGGTTGAGATAAGAATCACAAGATCACAGGATGTTAGGGGTTGAAAGGGACCTCCAAAGATCAAGTCCAACCCCCCTGCCAGGGCAGGAACATGGAATCTATGCCAGGTCACACAGGAATGCATCCAGATGGGGCTGGAAAGTCTCCAGAGAAGGAGACTCCACAACCTCTCTGGGCAGCCTGCTCCAGTGCTCTGTGACCCTCACAGTCAAGAAGTTCCTCCTCATGTTGAGGTGGAACCTCCTGTGCTATAGTTCCACTACAGGAGGTTCCAAGAACAATCTAATAACTGCAATAAAATGTCATGATAACAATAATATAATAAGGAAAATAACAACAAAAATAAAAGAGAGAGTGAGAAAAGCCAAGAAAGAGATGCACAATGCAATTGTTCACCACCTGCAGACTGATGTCTGAGCAGTGATTCTTACCCTGCCTTCCACCTCCACCTCAGCCAAGATCCCCAGGTTTCCATACTGATCATGATGTCCTATGGTATGGAACACCCCTTCAGCTAGTTTGGGTCAGCTGTCCTGGCCATGCTCCCTTCCAGCCTCATCTGCAGCTCTATGCTGGCAGAGCAGGGGAGACTGAAGAGTCCTTGACTTAGGGTAAGGACTATTTAGCAACAGCTAAAGCAGCAGGGTGTTATCCACATTATTCCCACACTGAATCCAAAACACACCATATCAGGTACTAGGAATCACAGAGTCACAGAATGTTAGGGGCTGGAAGGGAGCTCCAAAGCTCATCCAGTCCAACCCCCTGCCAGAGCAGGAGCTCCTAGAGCAGCTCACACAGGAACACAGCCAGCTGGGGTTGGAATATCTCCAGAGAGGGAGACTCCACAACCTCCTTGGGCAGCTTCCAACAGGCTTCTGTCACCCTCACAGGGAAAAAAGTTCTTTCCTCCTGTTTCCATGGAACTTCCTATGGCTCAGCTTCCACCACTGCCCCTTGTGCTGGCATTGGGCATCACCCAGCAGAGCCTGGCTCCAGCCTCTTGGCACTCCCTCTTTACATATTCATAAACATGAATGAATAAACATAAACTCACCTCTCAGGCTCCTCCTCTCCAGGCTCCAGAGCCCTCAGCTCCCTCAGCCTCTCCTCCTAAGGAAGATCTTCCACTGCCTTCCTCATTTTTGTGGCTCTGTGCTGGACTCTTTCAAGCAGTTCCCTGAGGTCCTTCCTGCATTGAGGGGCTGAGAACTGGACACAACATTCCAGATGCAGCCTCACCAGGGCAGAGTAGAGGGTGAGGAGAAGGGAGAACCTCTCTAGACCTAGGAAGAAATTAACACCATCCCAGCCAAAACCACAGGACTGTGGATGTTTGTGTGGAGAGGAAGGAAATCATGTCTTACCAAAAGAATTTTATCTGCATGAGGTCATTCCATTTTTCTAGATGTGCTCAAAGAAACATAAAAGGATGTACCTGCTGCAGAATGTCCTTAAGATTTTGAAAATATTAATTACATGGAAATTTTGGAATATCATAGAATGGTTTGGGTTGGAACAGACCTTAAAGATCATCCAGTTTTAACCCCCTGCCATGGGCAGGGACACCTTCCACTAGACCAGGTTGCTTTTGTGTGCTGCATCTAGTATTTCTTTCTCTCCCTTTTAAACATTTTGTTGTATGTGTGGGGAACATCAAAGTCTTAAACACCTTCCATTTAGCTTGTTCTATGCATGCTTGACCATACCAATGTCCAAACCCTTTGTATACAGTTAAAACTATGATTATTCAAGTCTCATGACTGCTAGATTAACTTTTTTTTCCTCTACCTCCTGTTTGCTCTCGCTGGAACTTGCCATATGTATGTTTGTGTGTGTGTGCCTCTAACGTGAAGGAAGTGGTCTTTGTGTTTGCTTCTTATTCATGATGTTGATGCCAGGCCAAATTAATCTCTCTTTGAAAATGAGGGAAATAAACAACCCCTAATCTTTCAACCTAGAGGCAAATGACTGTCAAGCCAAAAATACTCAAAATATCCAAAAATGCCCAGAAGCTGGATTTGTTCACAGAATCATAGAAGCACAGAATTAACCTGGTTGGAAAAGACCTTCCAGATCATCAGGTACAACCTGTCACCCAACACCAACTAATCAGCTAAGCCATGGCACTAAGTGCCTCATCCAGGCTTATTTTAAACACTTCCAGGGATGGTGACTCCACCACCTCCCTGGGCAGCACATCCCAATGGCCAATTTCTATTTCTGGGAAGAACTTTCTCCTCACCTCCAGCCTAAACTTCCCCTGGCACAGCTTGAGACTGTGTCCTCTTGTTCTGTTGCTGCTTGCCTGGGAGAAGAGACCAACCCCCACCTGGCTACAACCTCCCTTCAGGTAGTTGTAGGCAGCAATGAGGTCTCCCCTGAGCCTCCTCTTCTCCAGGCTAAACACCCCCAGCTCCCTCAGCCTCTCCTCACAGGGCTCTGCTCCAGACCCCTCCCCAGCCTGCTTGCCCTTCTCTGAACACCTTCCAGCATCTCAACCTCTTTCTTAAATTGAGGAGCCCAGACCTGGACACAGTACTCAAGGTGTGGTCTAACCAGTGCTGAGCACAGGGCAGGATGACCTCCCTGCTCCTGCTGGCCACACTCTTCCTGCTGCAGGCCAGGATGCCATTGGCCTTCTTGGCCACCTGGGCACACTGCTGGCTCATGTTCAGCTGCTGTCACCCAGCACCCCCAGGTCCCCTTCTGCCTGGCTGCTCTCCAGCCACACTGTCCCCAGCCTGTAGCACTGCATGGGGTTGTTGTGGCCAGTGTGCAGAACCTGGCACTTGGACCCATCCCATTCACTAAGTACAGGAAAAATGTGTAAACCCGAAATCACTTCAAACAGTCTGTCAAGTTTACCTTTTTAGTCCCAAGCATCCACCCTCAGCCCTTCTCTTCTTGCTCAGTCTGCCAGGAAGCCGTGTGGGAGGCCTTTCGTATCTTCCTGGATCGGATTCCTGATACTTCTGAATACCAGAACTGGGTTACTGCCTGCCAGAGGGAAACCTTCTGCATCTTCGACATTGGCAAGAACTTCAGCAACTCCCAGGAGCACCTGGAGATAATCCAGAGGGTAAGGATTAGTGACATCTGCTCAGAAACTGGGCAGTACCTCCAAAGTCCCTCCCCAGCTGCTTATAGAAGGGCAAAAGTATTGCTGAGGAAGAGGAGGGGACATGTGTTAGAAGGCAAACATAGTGACACAGTAAAGGAAAGAGCTAACAGGCTGCTGCTGGGTGGTTGGATGTTGTTTTTCTCCCCTGCTTTGGGGGTCATTGGGTGATGAATGAAAGCATGAACCCTATTGCTGTACAGCAACAAGATTCCAGACATGCAGAAAGTCTCAGAAGTCCTCCCAGAAGTCCTTTCTTGCTGTGTTGTAGAATCATTTGTATTACAGAGTCAGAGTCCCATTTACAGAAGTAGTTCTGGAAGCCCTTAACAGAGGAAGCAGCTAACAGAAGTCCTGAGCACATCCCTAGCAGTATCCCTACACCAAAGCCCTGACCAGAAGTAGCTAACTAACAGAAGCAGAAGTCCCCAGCAGCCCTAACCCCTCCCAAGGTGCCTTATAGCTCAGATTGGCTGTTGATATATTGATATGTTGTTTACCAACCCCTTAACCAGCAAAACCCAACCACATGTCTAAGCTGAAACCTTTTCTCAATGAGAGCTGCCAGCGTGTCAAGGAGGTGGCTCCTGCAGCATCTTCCAGTCCAAGGGTGCCAAGGTGAGGCTGTTGCTCTTGGCACTCATGGAATGGGATTGTTGTGCTCTAGGCAGCTAAGGAATTGGTCAGCTAAGGAATCCTGCAATCTGCATGCATCCAGCAGCTGCCCTCAGAGCAGTGGCTGCACCAGTTTGGATACACCCACTAGTAAAATGTTGTTTCTCTTAATCTTTTTGCAGCGAGTAAAACATAGAACCTTCCCAGAAAGGTAAGTAGCATGAGTAGAACCTTTGCCACTTGATGTTACCTGCTCTGTTTGAAACCCATAGGTGTAGATGTGTGTGGATGTGAAGAGAGAGACAGCTAGCACAGTGGTGTGCTTAGTGTGCTCTGTAGGAGATGTCTATGCTGCATGTATTGTCCCTGGTTTTGAGCCACGAGCTGCCCAGGACAAAAGGAGAGAAAATGCATCTTACTCCTTTTCCAAGGAGTGAAAAAAAAATTATATAAAAATAAATTAAAAATTGCTCCAAACTGATTGGATGTTTAAATGGAAAAATCTATTTGCAAACATGCACAAAAGGTATTCAAGCAGAAGGATCATAAGATCATAGGAGGTTAGAGGTTGGAAGACACCTTTGAAGATGATCAAGTCCAACCCCCCTGCCAGAGCAGGACCATAGAATCCAGCACAGGTCACACAGGAACACATCCAGATGGGGCTGGAAAGTCTCCAGAGAAGGAGACTCCACAACCTCTCTGGGTAGCCTGTTCCAGTGCTCTGTACTCTTACAGTGAAGAAGTTCCTCCTCACGTTGAGGTGGAACCTCCTGTGCTGGAGTTTCTATCCACTGACCCTTGTCGTTGTCCGGGTGCAACTGAGCAGAGCCTCCCTCCCTCCTGACACCCAGCCCTGCTCCACACTGATTGGAAGTTTAAATGGAAATTCTATTTACAAATATATACAAAAGGTATTCAGGTAGAAGGAAGACATTCACAAACTAGGCTTAGTCCTTCACCTGCACCTACCAGCCTAAAACCTTCCAGAGCCTTCCAGAAACCTCCACCCCTCTTAACCTCCAGCAGGTCCAAAAGTAGATCAAAACTGCCCCTGCCCCCCACTAGACTGCAGCCTACCTCTGCTTCCCCAGGCCCAATTGTGCAGCTGGCAATTCCCTGCCTGCCAAGGGCCATCTCCCCGACGTGAAATAAGACCCACACGTCCTGACTGGAGAGCAGAAGAAGAAAGATGTTGGCCATACAGTCTCCTGAAATAGTGAGACACCAGAAAAGGAAATAGAATAACAAATTGCAGCACCCTGGAATGGACTGCCTGTCCCTCTGGGACTCTCTCTAGCCTTTGGAAGACTTTCTTTGGGGTTATACCAATTAACTCTTGATTTCCCCTAATCTGCCACACGTATCTTAGTACACAGTAAATGACTTAAAAATAATGAAGGTTGTTAAGTACCTGAGCTGCCTCTTCACTTTGAGGCACCACAGGATGACTTCTAATGCCTTCTTAGACTGATGTGGGTGCAAAACCCTGACACAGCTCTGCACTGGTGTGGATCATGAGCATGACTAAAGCTTGCCCACACCTGCTGTAATTCTCAAAAGTCAGAAAGCTTAACAAGAGCTTATCTGGGAGGCTGCATTCAGCAATAATATGAAAACTTTACGCCTTCCCTTCAGCTGCCCCTTGCACTTTTACATGTGAAAATGTCAACTAATGTGATGTTTTATTCCAGGAATGCTTGCAAAAAAAATAAAGATTGGTGCTCCTGGAAACGCTTAGAATGCTGAGAACACCAGGAGTAAAGTTACTATACCGAACTCTGTCTCTCCACATATAAATACCATCAGACATCTCTGTCTCTCTACATATAAATGGTAACAGACACATCTCTGTCTGTCCACATATAAATGGTAACAGACACATCTCTGTCTCTCTACATATAAATGGTAACAGACACATCTCTGTCTGTCCACATATAAATGGTAACAGACACATCTCTGTCTGTCCACATATAAATGATAACAGACACATCTCTGTCTCTCTACATATAAATGATAACAGACACATCTCTGTCTCTCCACATATAAATGGTAACAGACACATCTCTGTCTCTCTACATATAAATGGTAACAGACACATCTCTGTCTGTCCACATATAAATGGTAACAGACACATCTCTGTCTCTCTACATATAAATGGTAACAGACACATCTCTGTCTGTCCACATATAAATGATAACAGACACATCTCTGTCTCTCTACATATAAATGGTAACAGACACATCTCTGTCTCTCTACATATAAATGATAACAGACACATCTCTGTCTCTCTACATATAAATGATAACAGACACATCTCTGTCTGTCCACATATAAATGGTAACAGACACATCTCTGTCTCTCTACATATAAATGATAACAGACACATCTCTGTCTCTCCACATATAAATGGTAACAGACACATCTCTGTCTCTCTACATATAAATGGTAACAGACACATCTCTGTCTGTCCACATATAAATGGTAACAGACACATCTCTGTCTCTCTACATATAAATGATAACAGACACATCTCTGTCTCTCCACATATAAATGGTAACAGACACATCTCTGTCTCTCTACATATAAATGGTAACAGACACATCTCTGTCTGTCCACATATAAATGGTAACAGACACATCTCTGTCTCTCTACATATAAATGATAACAGACACATCTCTGTCTGTCCACATATAAATGGTAACAGACACATCTCTGTCTGTCCACATATAAATGGTAACAGACACATCTCTGTCTCTCTACATATAAATGATAACAGACACATCTCTGTCTCTCTACATATAAATGATAACAGACACATCTCTGTCTCTCTACATATAAATGATAACAGACACATCTCTGTCTGTCCACATATAAATGGTAACAGACACATCTCTGTCTCTCTACATATAAATGATAACAGACACATCTCTGTCTCTCTACATATAAATGGTAACAGACACATCTCTGTCTCTCTACATATAAATGGTAACAGACACATCTCTGTCTCTCTACATATAAATGGTAACAGACACATCTCTGTCTCTCTACATATAAATGATAACAGACACATCTCTGTCTCTCTACATATAAATGATAACAGACACATCTCTGTCTCTCTACATATAAATGGTAACAGACACATCTCTGTCTCTCTACATATAAATGGTAACAGACACATCTCTGTCTCTACATATAAATGATAACAGACACATCTCTGTCTCTCTACATATAAATGGTAACAGACACATCTCTGTCTCTCTACATATAAATGGTAACAGACACATCTCTGTCTCTCTACATATAAATGATAACAGACACATCTCTGTCTCTCTACATATAAATGATAACAGACACATCTCTGTCTCTCTACATATAAATGATAACAGACACATCTCTGTCTCTCTACATATAAATGATAACAGACACATCTCTGTCTCTCTACATATAAATGGTAACAGACACATCTCTGTCTCTCTACATATAAATGGTAACAGACACATCTCTGTCTCTCTACATATAAATGATAACAGACACATCTCTGTCTCTCCACATATAAATGATAACAGACACATCTCTGTCTCTCTACATATAAATGGTAACAGACACATCTGTCTCTTTACATATAAATGATAACAGACACATCTCTGTGTCTCTACATATAAATGGTAACAGACACATCTCTGTCTGTCCACATATAAATGATAACAGACACATCTCTGTCTCTCTACATATAAATGATAACAGACATCTCTGTCTCTCTACATATAAATGATAACAGATATCTCTGTCTCTCTACATATAAATGATAACAGACACATCTCTGTCTCTCTACATATAAATGATAACAGACATCTCTGTCTCTCTACATATAACTGATAACAGATATCTCTGTCTCTCTACATATAAATGATAACAGACACATCTCTGTCTCTCTACATATAAATGATAACAGACACATCTCTGTCTCTCCACATATAAATGATAACAGACACATCTCTGTCTCTCTACATATAAATGGTAACAGACACATCTCTGTCCACATATAAATGGTAACAGACACATCTCTGTCTCTCCACATATAAATGATAACAGACACATCTCTGTCTCTCCACATATAAATGATAACAGACACATCTCTGTCTCTCTACATATAAATGATAACAGACACATCTCTGTCTCTCTACATATAAATGGTAACAGACACATCTCTGTCTCTCTACATATAAATGGTAACAGACACATCTCTGTCTCTCCACATATAAATGATAACAGACACATCTCTGTCTCTCTACATATAAATGGTAACAGACACATCTCTGTCTGTCCACATATAAATGATAACAGACACATCTCTGTCTCTCTACATATAAATGGTAACAGACACATCTCTGTCTCTCTACATATAAATGATAACAGACACATCTCTGTCTCTCTACATATAAATGGTAACAGACACATCTCTGTGTCTCTACATATAAATGGTAACAGACACATCTCTGTCTCTCTACATATAAATGATAACAGACACATCTCTGTCTCTCTACATATAAATGGTAACAGACACATCTCTGTCTCTCTACATATAAATGATAACAGACACATCTCTGTCTCTCTACATATAAATGATAACAGACACATCTCTGTCTGTCCACATATAAATGGTAACAGACACATCTCTGTCTCTCTACATATAAATGGTAACAGACACATCTGTCTCTTTACATATAAATGATAACAGACACATCTCTGTCTCTCTACATATAAATGATAACAGACACATCTGTCTCTTTACATATAAATGATAACAGACACATCTCTGTCTCTCTACATATAAATGGTAACAGACACATCTCTGTCTGTCCACATATAAATGATAACAGACACATCTCTGTCTCTCTACATATAAATGGTAACAGACACATCTCTGTCTCTCTACATATAAATGATAACAGACACATCTCTGTCTCTCTACATATAAATGGTAACAGACACATCTCTGTCTCTCTACATATAAATGGTAACAGACACATCTCTGTCTCTCTACATATAAATGATAACAGACACATCTCTGTCTCTCTACATATAAATGGTAACAGACACATCTCTGTCTCTCTACATATAAATGATAACAGACACATCTCTGTCTCTCTACATATAAATGATAACAGACACATCTCTGTCTGTCCACATATAAATGGTAACAGACACATCTCTGTCTCTCTACATATAAATGATAACAGACACATCTCTGTCTCTCTACATATAAATGATAACAGACACATCTCTGTCTCTCCACATATAAATGATAACAGACACATCTCTGTCTCTCTACATATAAATGATAACAGACACATCTGTCTCTTTACATATAAATGATAACAGACACATCTCTGTCTCTCCACATATAAATGATAACAGACACATCTCTGTCTCTCTACATATAAATGGTAACAGACACATCTCTGTCTCTCTACATATAAATGGTAACAGACACATCTCTGTCTCTCTACATATAAATGATAACAGACACATCTCTGTCTCTCTACATATAAATGGTAACAGACACATCTCTGTCTCTCTACATATAAATGATAACAGACACATCTCTGTCTCTCTACATATAAATGGTAACAGACACATCTCTGTCTCTCTACATATAAATGGTAACAGACACATCTCTGTCTCTCTACATATAAATGATAACAGACACATCTCTGTCTCTCTACATATAAATGATAACAGACACATCTCTGTCTCTCTACATATAAATGATAACAGACACATCTCTGTCTCTCTACATATAAATGGTAACAGACACATCTGTCTCTTTACATATAAATGATAACAGACACATCTCTGTGTCTCTACATATAAATGGTAACAGACACATCTCTGTCTGTCCACATATAAATGATAACAGACACATCTCTGTCTCTCTACATATAAATGATAACAGACATCTCTGTCTCTCTACATATAAATGATAACAGATATCTCTGTCTCTCTACATATAAATGATAACAGACACATCTCTGTCTCTCTACATATAAATGATAACAGACATCTCTGTCTCTCTACATATAACTGATAACAGATATCTCTGTCTCTCTACATATAAATGATAACAGACACATCTCTGTCTCTCTACATATAAATGATAACAGACACATCTCTGTCTCTCCACATATAAATGATAACAGACACATCTCTGTCTCTCTACATATAAATGGTAACAGACACATCTCTGTCCACATATAAATGGTAACAGACACATCTCTGTCTCTCCACATATAAATGATAACAGACACATCTCTGTCTCTCCACATATAAATGATAACAGACACATCTCTGTCTCTCTACATATAAATGATAACAGACACATCTCTGTCTCTCTACATATAAATGGTAACAGACACATCTCTGTCTCTCTACATATAAATGGTAACAGACACATCTCTGTCTCTCTACATATAAATGATAACAGACACATCTCTGTCTCTCTACATATAAATGGTAACAGACACATCTCTGTCTGTCCACATATAAATGATAACAGACACATCTCTGTCTCTCTACATATAAATGGTAACAGACACATCTCTGTCTCTCTACATATAAATGATAACAGACACATCTCTGTCTCTCTACATATAAATGGTAACAGACACATCTCTGTGTCTCTACATATAAATGGTAACAGACACATCTCTGTCTCTCTACATATAAATGATAACAGACACATCTCTGTCTCTCTACATATAAATGGTAACAGACACATCTCTGTCTCTCTACATATAAATGATAACAGACACATCTCTGTCTCTCTACATATAAATGATAACAGACACATCTCTGTCTGTCCACATATAAATGGTAACAGACACATCTCTGTCTCTCTACATATAAATGGTAACAGACACATCTGTCTCTTTACATATAAATGATAACAGACACATCTCTGTCTCTCTACATATAAATGATAACAGACACATCTGTCTCTTTACATATAAATGATAACAGACACATCTCTGTCTCTCTACATATAAATGGTAACAGACACATCTCTGTCTCTCTACATATAAATGGTAACAGACACATCTCTGTCTCTCTACATATAAATGATAACAGACACATCTCTGTCTCTCTACATATAAATGGTAACAGACACATCTCTGTCTCTCTACATATAAATGGTAACAGACACATCTCTGTCTCTCTACATATAAATGGTAACAGACACATCTCTGTCTCTCTACATATAAATGGTAACAGACACATCTCTGTCTCTCTACATATAAATGGTAACAGACACATCTCTGTCTCTCTACATATAAATGGTAACAGACACATCTCTGTCTCTCTACATATAAATGGTAACAGACACATCTCTGTCTCTCTACATATAAATGGTAACAGACACATCTCTGTCTCTCTACATATAAATGATAACAGACACATCTCTGTCTCTCTACATATAAATGGTAACAGACACATCTCTGTCTCTCTACATATAAATGATAACAGACACATCTCTGTCTCTCTACATATAAATGATAACAGACACATCTCTGTCTCTCTACATATAAATGGTAACAGACACATCTCTGTCTCTCTACATATAAATGATAACAGACACATCTCTGTCTCTCTACATATAAATGGTAACAGACACATCTCTGTCTCTCTACATATAAATGATAACAGACACATCTCTGTCTCTCACATATAAATGATAACAGACACATCTCTGTCTCTCTACATATAAATGGTAACAGACACATCTCTGTCTCTCCACATATAAATGATAACAGACACATCTCTGTCTCTCTACATATAAATGGTAACAGACACATCTCTGTCTGTCCACATATAAATGGTAACAGACACATCTCTGTCTCTCTACATATAAATGATAACAGACATCTCTGTCTCTCTACATATAAATGGTAACAGACACATCTCTGTCTCTCTACATATAAATGATAACAGACATCTCTGTCTCTCTACATATAAATGGTAACAGACACATCTCTGTCTCTCTACATATAAATGATAACAGACATCTCTGTCTCTCTACATATAAATGGTAACAGACACATCTCTGTCTCTCTACATATAAATGATAACAGACACATCTCTGTCTCTCTACATATAAATGATAACAGACACATCTCTGTCTGTCCACATATAAATGATAACAGACACATCTCTGTCTCTCTACATATAAATGGTAACAGACACATCTCTGTCTCTCTACATATAAATGGTAACAGACACATCTCTGTCTCTCTACATATAAATGGTAACAGACACATCTCTGTCTCTCTACATATAAATGATAACAGACATCTCTGTCTCTCTACATATAAATACCATCAGACATATCTCTCTCTCTCTACATATAAATCCTATCAGACTATCTCTATATATAAAAGCTGTCAGTCAAATCATTGTCCACAGTTTCTCTGATTAATATTTTCTTTTCCCCTTCAAATTTTCTTAGATTTTTCAAGTGCAGCAAGAAATCTTTTCCATTCATAAGTGACACTGTCTCATGATCACAGGGGCCTTGTGTATCTTTATTCATTATGACATGGGAGCTTTGAGTGTTCCTCTTTCCCAGAAATGTATTTTTGATAACTTGGGGCCTAATTAAGCTCCTCTGGAAGTCCAAAGGGAGGTCTTTGCACTTAAAGCAGTGCAAACAACAGCAGTGAGGCAGTAAGTGAAGTGATTGATCTTAGAGTTCTTACACCCTTCATGACCACTCTGGTTTTCCCTAGACACAGTACAGGAGGTGAAATGAATTCCATGAAATTACTCATATTTTAGCTGGAAATACAGGCAGCTATAATTATGCATTGTTGAACTTCATCTTTACCACTGTGTGGTTTGGAAAATGTTCTTCTGCAGATCAAGTCTCAAGTTGAGGGCATAACAATGTGTTCACGTTGTGAAAACATCACACACAATACCTTAGTTCCCATCACACAAGGTTTCCAGAGAATGTGGTAAAAAAGCAGTTATTCCTGCTCTTTATTTATGATAGTAAACATCTAGGTTGGTCCTGGCTAGAAGTGCACCCCCTCTGTCTCCTCTGTGTGTGCTACAAGCTTCATGTTGTCTCAGTTCACGCCACATAGCTTTGAACACCACACTGTGCAGTGCCCTTTGTGCTTTCCCCTATACCTTTCACCTGTGTGCACTGCCTCAGTAACAGCTCCTTCTGTAGAAATGTTGAAGAATTCTATCCTCATTTATTTCCATTATTGTTTTTTTTCTATTCTATAGGGATTGTTTTTTTTCTATTCTATAGGGTTTGGGTTTTTTTTCCATGCTCTGCTCAGAGCCAGAAACAATTGCAATGCTTCATCCCTGTGGTGGGTTGAATTTCCACCCCCAAATTAAAATTTGCCAGACCAGCTCAGTTGGAAAGCAAATGAAGCTCTATTTACAAGCAGACTACAATCTAGAACTATGAAATGCAATGAATATGTACAAAATATATAATATTTACAGGTATTTACAATTTATAAACAGCACAAGAACCCTCCCATAGACAAAACCAGGGAGCTACTAATAGCTTCCCCCTCCCCTGCTCCCTTTCCCCCACTCTATACAAGGTAAAAGAGAGAGATGGAAGAGCAGAGAGTAGCTTGTTAGTACTTAACCACAACAAGAATGCAGCCAAGGTCAGCAACAGCCAAGCAAAAGCTACCAGCTGGTATCTGCTAGAGGGAAGAAGCCAAAAAGAGACAAGAGTTAGTTTGTAGAACTATCTTTCTGTTAGTTATCAGGCCAATGGGATTATTTAGACCTGATCATTATTTTTGACATCCAATGGTAATTTATTTACATTCTACCACTTCCCCACTCAATCTGTGGAAAATTTTCCCAGGCATCAGCCTAAAACTGTCACAGTCCCCCAACTCCAGGAAAGGAAAGTCTCAAAATGTCACTTGGAAGGTTCTTATTTAAGAATCTAAATGTTTTCCAAAAGCTATAAATGAATTAAAAAAAAAAAAAAAAGTTTAGGGTAGAGATCATTCTGTAGCCTTAGCTGCAGGAATCATTAACATTTTCTATAACCAAATGTATTTATCTAGAGATGCCACTACTGCTTTTCAGGAAAGCTACCAGTCACAGTTACAAAATTTACCCATCAGCACAAACCTTCAAGTCCTACCACAGAAAGTAATCCCAGTCTCACAGTGTATCAGAGGTTGGAAGGGACCTCCAGAGGTCATCAGGTCCAACCCTCCTGCCAGAGCAGCATCACCCAGGGGAGTCTGCACAGGAATGCATCCAGGTGGGGTTGGAAAGGGTTTGGATCCAGAGCAGGATCACCTAGAGCAGATCACACAGGAACACATCCAGGCAGGTTTTGACTATCTCCAGAGAGGGAGACTCAACAATACCCCTGGGCAGCCTGTATATATAGAGGTCATTTCTGTATTGTATTTGATTTGATTACATATTTGCCATTGCCAGTAGATCATGCTGATCACTCAACCACTCATCTCTATTTGCTTGATAGGAAAGATGAAATATCCACAGAGAAAACAAGTGGCAAAAAGCTGGAAGACATTACTTCCATTTCTACAGGTAAAATCAAAACAGCTTGCTGTGTGTCTGCCCCTTAAACACAATTGCTAAAACCAGAGATTCACACACCTTAGAAGGCTGAAATTTCATGAATGCAGCAGAAGCATCACAAGCTCAGTGCAGTGGAAGTGTTTTAGCCAAATAATCTCTAACAAGTGTTGTTTTTAATTTCTTTATATCATGCTTGCTACTCAAATCCTAGAATCATAGACTGGTCTGGGTTGGAAGGGGCCTCTGAAGGTCATTTAGTCCAACCCCCTCTGCAGTGAGCAAGGATAGAATCACAGAATGTAGCATCCCAGGTTTGTTTCAAAGTCTGGACGTGGATGTGCTTTCCTAGTTTCACCTTGTGGTGGGTTAGGTAATCAGGGCCCCAACCCCCAATGTGAATTTGGAGAATTACCCCAAAATCACAGCATCACAGTATATCAGAGGTTGGAAGGGACCTCAACAGATCATCAAGATCAGGTCCAACCCCCCTGCCAGAGCAGCATCACCCAGGGGAGTCTGCACAGGAATGCATCCAGGTGGGGTTGGAAAGTCTCCAGAGAAGGAGACTCTACAACCTCTCTGGGCAGCCTGTTCCAGGGCTCTGGCACCCTCACTGTAAAGAAGTTTCTTCTCATGTCGAGCTGAAATCTTCTCTGGTCAAGTTTGAACCTGTTGTTCCTTGTCTTATCGCTGTGAACCACCCCAAAGAGCCTGGCCCCCTCCACTTGACCCCCACCCCTCAGCTATTGATAGACATTGATCAGATCCCCTCTCAGCCTTCTCTTCTCCACACTAAACAGCCCCAGGGCTCTCAGGCTCTCTTCCCAGGGGAGATGCTCAAGTCCCCTAAGCATCCTCCTGCCTCTCCCTTGCACTCTCTCCAGCAGCTCTCTGTCTCTCTTGAACTGGGGAGCCCCAAACTGGACACAGGATTGCAGCTGTGGTCTCAGCAGGGCAGAGTAGAGATTTAGAAGAATTTCCCTAGCCCTGCTGGACACACTTTGCTTGATACATCCCAGTCTTGACATGGATATGTTTTCTTAATTTCACCTTGTGGTGGGTTAGGTAATCACCCCCACACCCTCCCCTCCCTCCCCCCAACATGAATTTGGAGAATTACCCCAAAATAAAATTGCCAGGCAGCTCCAAAGGTTTTGGGAGCAAATGAAGCTCTATTTCCAAGCAAACGAAAATCTAGCAACATGAAATGCAATGAATAAGTAAAATATATATACACAATTTATAAACAACACAGAGACCCACCCCCTTCCCTCTGGACAAAACCAGGGGGGCTACCAATAACTCCCCCCCTATGAATAGTGTTGCATAATACAATTTTTTAAAACAATGACAGAAATTTAGGCAGTGGAAAAAAAGAAAAAAATAATCTATAAATATGACAGTTTTGGCTCTAGGAGGAAACACCCCACAAACATATTTTTGTGAGGGCCAAATGTGAAAGAATCTTACTGAGAGTAACCTGCAACATGGTAAATTTGCTTCTAGCTGGAAAACTCCACCTGAGCCTCCTGTTACTTTAAACTGAGCCACAAAGAAAGGTGGCTGTCTCACAGTGGCATAGATCTCAGCTGGCAAAAATCAAGCTCAGATATTTCATAGAATCACAGAATTGTCAGGGTTGGAAGGGACCTCAAGGATCATCCAGTTCCAACCCCCTGCCATGGGCAGGGACACCTCACACCACAGCAGGTTGCTCACAGCCACATCCAGCCTGGCTGCAAAAGCCTCCAGGGATGAGGCTTCCACCACCTCCCTGGACAACCTGTGCCAGTGTCTCACCACCCTCGTGGGGTAGAATTTCTTCCTAACATCCAATCTGAATCTACCCTTTTCTAGGGTTTTTCCATTCCCCTTGTCCTGTAATTACCTGACACCCTATTTGGTGCCACATACTGCAATATGACAGGAAAGGATCAAATATTGTTATTTCATTCAATTTCACTGATGAATACTCACTCTTATTTTTGCCTTCAGTCACCCATATGCAACACTAATGATGCTTTGACCAGGATAAAAAGGTCATCCACTGTATAAAGAGTAGCAGCTTGTCCCATGTCCTAAATCACAGAATCACAGAATAAACCAAGTTGGAAAAGACCTTCCACATCATCCAGTCCAACCTATCACCCAACATCATCTAATCAACTAAACCATGGCACTAAGTGCCTCATCCAGTCTATTTTTAAACACTTCCAGACATGATGACTCCACCACATCCCAAAGGCCAATCTCTCTTTCTGGGAAGAATTTCTTCCTGACATCCAGCCCAAACCTCCCCCGACACAGCATGAGACTGTCCTCTTGTTCTGCCCCTGGTTGCCTGGGAGAAGAGACCAACCCCCACCTGGCTGCAACCTCCCTTCAGGGAGTTGTAGACAGCAGTGAGGTCTCCCCTGAGCCTCCTCTTCTCCAGGCTAAACACCCCCAGCTCCCTCAGCCTCTCACCACAGGGCTGTGCTCCAGAAGTCCTGACCACCTGTCACTCAAATACATTCTCCCTCAGAAAAGATTCCCCAGGAAGCTGACACATGACCAACAGAGAGAGGGGAAGAGTTGGGATGTGAAAACCTCTTCTTACCTGATTTTACTTTAATTCCCTTCCAGGTTCCCCTGGCACAGCCCTCTCTCCATACGCACCACTACCTACTGGCACGCTGCTGAATGAAATTGTTAATGACACGAAGACTCCTGTGAAGGTGAGAGCAGCCTCTTTCCTCTTCCACTTTCTCACTGTTCTCTTCATTTTCAGCTCATCTAGCACAAAAGAGGGTGAATCCCTATAAGCACATAATGCTATGCTTAGTTTTGGAAGCTATCAAAACCTAGATGCTCTTTATGGGACAGATGTCCCTGGCAGCCTCATGCCAAGCAGAAGTGGAAACCTCACCTCTCAGGCTGATGAGATTGCTGCTCTGTTGGGCCAGCTCCTTCTTTTTGATCATTTTCTTGTGGTGTTTGTTTATCCAAGGTACAAAAAGCCTGGCTGAGGGTAGAATTATCCTTCAGCAAATAAAAATATTTAAAAGTGCTTACAGAATAAGGAAACATTGCTGATAAGTATAAACATACAATCTATAAGCAGTACATGCAGTAAAGAAAAACTTGGATTTACTTCCAAGACCTTCATATTTTTTAGCAGGCAAACTTTATGAATAAAACCTTCCAGGGTTCTATAAAAAGCCCGAAGGACTTATATTATTTTTATTATTATTGTGTGGGTATAATAATAATCAGTGGAAATCAGGGGTGGTGTATGTTAACATTAGTTAAGATTAGGCATTGGAATGTGCTGCCCAGGGAGGTGATGGAGTCCCCAAGCCTGGATGTGTTTGAAGGTGGTTTGGTTGTGGTGCTTGGGGCTATGGTTTAGGGGTGAGCCTTGCAGAGTAGGGTTGTGGGTTGGACTTGGTGATCCTGAGGGTCTTTTCCAACCTGAATGTTTCTGTGATTCTGTGATTTATGCATGTCCAAAGACAGCTCTCAAGTCACAGTAATAAAAACTTGTTTGCTGAGGCAGAAGAATCATCATGGAATCATAGAATGGTTTGGGTTGGAAGGAACCTTAAAGATCAGCTAGTTCCAACCCCTCTGCCATAGGTAGAGAAATCTTCCACTAGACCAGGTTGCCCAAGGTCCCATCCAACTTGAAAACTTTCAGGGAGGAGGGATCCACAACTTTCCTGGGCAACCTGTTGGGAAAGGTTGGGAAAGATCCTGGGGATCATTGAGTCTCACCCTGCTCTGCAAAGCTCACCCCTAAACCACAGCCCCAAGCACCACATCCAAACCACCTTGAAACACATCCAGGCTTGGGGACCCAACCACCTCCCTGGGCAGCACATTCCAATCCCTGACCACTCTTGCCATGAAAAAAAAATTTCCTAATGTCCAGTCTAAACCTACCCAGTGGCAGCTTGAGGCCATTGCCTCTTGTTCTGTATGGTTCAGAAAGTAATTTTAGGGACAGACTTAAAAGGGAACCCTTCTACCTATTAAATAGTGAAATACTTACTCAGCTTTATTTCTCCCTTTCTCTCCTCTCTTCTTTTCCAGGAACTAGGAACAAATACAGTCCCAGAACTGCCTGTGGAGCAAATGGTGGAGTTCAGTGTCACTCTGACTGACCAGGAATTCACCCCTGAGCTCAGCGACCCTGACTCCCCCCAGTACCGCCAGCTCGCCGCCAAATTTCAGCGACAGGTAAGGAGGCTGAAAGAGTGGCAAAGCCTTGCCTTAGTGCCTTGGCTGAGATTGGTGCTGTGAAACTACCTTCCCCACGAGGCAGAATGAGAATCTGCTGCCCTCACTTGAAACAGGTAATCCCTGTTTCCTCAGAACCTTGCTTTCCCCTCGTGTACGCTCAGCTTTTCCCCCTGCTTCAGGCCATCTGTTCAGCCACTCAGCTAACAAGCCAAAGCCCTGGTCAGCAGTAAAGCCTCAGAGAACAGATGAGCAGAGTAACTTTAGGCATATCATTTGTGCTTAATCAGGAATTCATGGGCACTACTTTGTCACAATTTCATTTCTAGGCTGAACCCAATGAGAAATGCAATATCGATGTTAAAAATAATTAGCTGCTCCTTCCTGAGCCCTTTTTCAGAGGATTTCCAGCCATTTTGTTGTGCATTCCCATAGTTTCTGTAAGAACAGGAACTGGGCAGGCTGAGAGCTGGGTGCAGGCAAACCTCATGGAGTTCAATAAGGACAAGTGCAAGGTCTTTCATCTGGGGAGGAATAACAGCAGGCACCAGGACAGGTTAGAGGCTGCCCTGCTGGAAAGCAGCTCCATGGAGAAAGACCTTGGAGTGCTGGTGGGCAGCAAGTTCTGCATGGGACAGCAATGTGCCCTGGTGGCCAAGAGAGCCAATGGGGTCCTGGGGTGCAGCAAGCAAAGTGTGGCCAGCAGGGCTGGGGAGGTTCTTCTGCCTCTCTGCTCTGCCCTGCTGAGACCACAGCTGCAATCCTGTGTCCAGTTTGGGGCTCCCCAGTTGAAGAGAGACAGAGAGCTGCTGGAGAGAGTGCAAGGGAGAGGCAGGAGGATGCTTAGGGAACTTGAGCATCTCCCCTGGGAAGAGAGCCTGAGAGCCCTGGGGCTGTTTAGTGTGGAGAAGAGAAGGCTGAGAGGGGATCTGATCAATGCCTCTCAAGAGCTGAGGGGTGGGGGTCAAGTGGAGGGGGCCAGGCTCTGCTGGGTGGTTCACAGTGAAAAGACAAGGAACAATGGAGACAAACTTGAACAAAGATTTCAGCTCCACATGAGGAGAAACTTCTTTGCAGTGATGGTGATGGAGCCTCGGAACAGGCTGCCCATGGAGGTTATGGAGTCTCCTTCTCTGGAGACTTTCCAACCCCACCTGGATGCATTCCTGTGTGGACTACCCTAAGTGATGCTGCTCTGGCAGGGGGGTTTGACCTGATAATCTCTTGAGGTCCCTTCCAGCCTCTGATATACTGTGAGAATGTGATCCTGTGATGTGTGGTTCTTTCATATTATTACTAATAATCATAGAATTGTTATGGTTGGAAGGGACCTCAAGGATCATCCAATTCCAAGTCCCCTGCCATGGGCAGGGACACCTCACACAAGATCAGGTTGCTCAGAGCCACATCCAGCCTGGCTGCAAAAACCTCCAGGGATGAGGCTTCCACCACCTCCCTGTTCCAGTGTCTATTAACTGAATATTCAGCTATCCATTTAACAGAGAGCATTTAATGACTTGAGGTTCCCAAAAGGTTTTCCTTGTCAAAACAGCCCCAGCTTCTCATCAGCTTCCCAGACATTCCTTAGTGCCAGCCATTCCACCATTCTGGTCCAGATATGCAGGCTAACAATGGGGAAGGATGTGTTGGCAGAGCTGACAAAAAGTAGCTCCTCTGGAGATTTCCATTATTATCCTCAAACAGAACAGCCTGCAGACTTTTTGTTTACTGCACATAAAAATGATAGAATTCAGGAATTTGACCCAAGCTATTTCATTAATTGGAGGGGGGAGAAGTGCAAAGCTCCTTGGTTGTTAAATGATTTTCCATTGTCATAAAATTTCAGCTGTCACTTTAAAGGGTCCTAAGCTGTTCTTGAATAATGCTGAATAAAATATCCTCTGTAGGCCAGTACCTTAAAACATATCTGATGTGCTTTCCTCCAAAGACAGAACATGGAGGCAGAGAGCAATGTTGATCCCAGACAGTTTTACAAGTGCACTCTAAAGGTGCAGACAAAGATTGAGGAGGTTAAACCAAGAATTAGAACCTTGTACCTGAACTCCTGCACAAATCCCAGAGAGGCCATTGCAAAGATTGAGGACTTGGAGTTCCAGGCTCAGTTTCTAATTCATTGCAGGACACAGCCAGAGGGAAGAGTTACAGCAGACATTGCAGTGCAGATGTTCAGAAGCTCATCTGTGTACTACAACATACATTTAAAACCACCAGAGGAACAGGATGCATTGATGCTTTTGCTAGCCAGTAAACCAAGATTCATTTGGCAGATGTAGGAAATAAGGCTCCAGCCAGCCTGATGTAGTGTGAGGTGTCCCTGCCCATGGCAGGGGGGTTGGAACTGGATGATCCTTGTGGTTCCTTCCAACCCTGACTGATTCTATGATTCTATGAAATGGGAAGCTACATATAAGCACAGAGTTAAAAGCAAGCACCGACCTCATTATGGTGTAAGAAGAGGCTGAAAAGAGCCTGTGCCAGCAATCAGCAGGTAGAACATGGCTAAAAGGGGATTCAGTTACCTAAACATGGATATCCGGCACTATTTTGGTTGCCCCAGGATATCCAACACATCTGTAAGGGCCTCTCAAATGTGAGAGAGCTGCATTCTTTCCAATTAGCAACTGAGCAGAAGACAACCTTAAGGTATCCAAAGTAATGATGCTTGCCTGGGTGTAGGAGAATTAATTGCAGGCTAGTGATTCAGGGCCCTAATCTCTGTGACTTTCAGTAAACATTACTCACATGAACAACATTTTAAAATCTTCCCACAGCCTAGCTGCTCCTTCTGCACCACTTTTACAAAGTCAGACCATTCTCAAAATGAAGTATTTAGCTCAGTCCCTTCCCTACTCTCCTTTTGTGAGAAATGAGGAGGGCATTTTCTGCACTAGAGGGTATGTTCTTCTCTGCTTGCTGTGATGATAAAGACATCAAGGCTTCCACAGGGTGGCTGGTACCTGCTAACACTGTGATAACACACTGAGTTTCTGCTACTTCTTCCCTTGACCTACATTAGAGATGCAGAGAAAGCTGTGAGTCTGATCACCCATTCCCTGCCAGGTCTGGCAAATCCCTTTCCTGTGATTCCTGTGATTTCCAGGCTCTGGCCAGCCTGATCCAGTGTGAGGTGTCCCTGGACGTGGCAGAGGGGTTGGAACTAGATGATCCTTGTGGTCTCTTCCAATCCTGACTGATTCTATGATTCTATGATTCTATGACACAGTAGAGGTCTATAAAATATTTCATTTGACACAGCTTCATAAATGCTGACACCATTGGGTAAGACCTAAAGAGCAACCAGATGGGTCTCAAAACATTGTTAATTCTTGAGATACTGAAAACCAACACTTTTTATCCTAAAGTCTGAAAAATTCATGGAGAACTCACCTGTTTTGCTCATTTGTTTTTCATACTGACTCTTCTATTCAAAACTCTGTAACTGGACAGTTGTTTATATCAGAATGAAAAATACCTGAATTTATTCCACTTGTACATGACAGCTAAAACAATTTAACTTCTGAATGATTTGCCAAATAATCTAAATCCATCCTCATCTGGTTACTACTCCTGAATAATTAACAATTTGCATTTGAGGTGATTTGCATCACAAAATTATCCACGAACCAAAACTGCTGAAAACTCAGAGACCATTTTGATGCAGGTTGTTTGACTTGCTCTGTTATGAACCAGATTATGACTGATTTACATAATCACATTACTAGAAATAAACAAAAACAAAGCTGCATTTTGAACTTCATTTTGCATATTAACAGGTAACACAGGCAGCAATACAAACCAAAGGGTGTGTTAAGCAATGATGTTACACTTGAATGCAGCTGAAGCTGATGATGAAAGATGAAAAGATGAAAAATATTATCTAGGTAGTCAATCCCTGTGTGATGTGTTGAAATTGCCCCCCCCCCCAACTAATTTGAGAGAATTACCCCCCTCCCAAAATAAAAATTGCCAGACCAACTCAGTTTGGGATGGAAGCAAATGAATCTCTATTTGCAAGCAAACTAAAATCTAGAAAGATGAAATGCAATAAATAGGTCCAAAATATACAATATATGTATTAGAGAGAGAGATCCCAGTCTCACAGTATATCAGAGGTTGGAAGGGACCACCAGAGATCATCAGGTCCAACCCCCTGCCAGAGCAGCATCACTTAGGGTAGTCTGCACAGGAATGCATCCAGGTGGGTTTGGAAAGTCTCCAGAGACAGAAGATATACAATTTATAAACAACACAGGAACTCCTCAGACCCCCCCATGGGTGGATTCAGGGGACCCATACACCTCATCCCCCCCTCCCTCCCTCCTTCCTGTTACCTCACACAGTAGTCAAAACAGAGATCCCCCGGCAAGGCCACGGAAGAGAGAGAGAAGGTGCAAGCAGAAAGAACAGAAGAGGAAAAGAGAGGAAGAACTGCTTCTGCCTCTGCTCTATATCCCCATTAGCAAGCCAATGAATTCTACAGACCACATCATTATTTTTCTTTTATATCCAACGGTAATAATTTTACTTTCAGCCTTTGCAGTCAGAATCTAGGCTGAAGTTCCCCCTTCAAAGTGTAACACTGTGCTTGCTTTTTTGGGTGGCAGAACTTAACCTGAATTAATGGATTTTTTTGTTTGTTTTGGTTTTCTACAGATGCAAAAAATCTTTGAGAAACTTCCAGGATTCAAAGAAATCCATGTTTTAGGATTTAAGTAAGTAAGAAAATGGATGCTGCTAGGATTCTCCTGTTCTTCTTTCCCTCTGACATGAAGAGACCTACATAACAGTGGGAGATGTATTCCTATAAACAGAAAACACTTTTCTGGGAACAACAGAGATAATACAAAGAGAATTGCAAAACACCTCCCAGGTGACACAAAGAGGTTTTGAATTACTAAGCAGAAGCAGCTTTGATTCCCTAAGGGGTGAAGGAATCAATAAATCCTTGAGGTTGTTTGCTAGCAACATTTTATTAAAGACTTTCTTTCTTAAATGGCAAGGTAAAGAGAGTTAGAAGCATAACTAATTAGGGAGCTGCTTGTTAGTATGTGGATCCTGTGCCCTTCATAGATCACACTGAGGTAATTGATAGGTCAGATTACCTTTATCACAAAATCATAGAAACATTCAGGTTGGAAAAGCCCCTCAGGATCATCAAGTCCAACCCAGAGCACTACTCTATGAGGGTCACCATAGCCCCAAGCACCACATCCGAACCACCTTCAAACACATCCAGCCTTGGGGACACAACCACCTCCCTGGGCAGCACATTCCAAGCCCTGACCACTCTTTTGCCTAATGTCCACTTTAAATCTTGCCAGTGGTAGCTTGAGGCTGTTCCCTCTTGTTCTATCACCAATTACCTAGGAGAACAGCATCAACCTCTCCACAACCTCCTTTCAGGTAGTTGTAAACAGCCAGGAGGTCTCCCCTCAGCCTCCTCTTTTCCAAACTAACCATCCCCAGCTCCTTCATTGTCTCTCCACCAGATATATTCTCCAGGCCCTTCCCAGCTTCCTTGCCCTCCTCTGCCCTGGCTCCAGCACCTCCACATCTCTCTTGCACTGAGGTGCCCTAAACTGGACACAACACTCCAGGTGTGGCCTCCCCAGAGCTGAGTCCCAGGGGACAATCCCCTCCCTGCTCCTGCTGGACACAGCATTTCTAATCCCAGTCAGGACTAGGACCTGAGTAGGGACCTTGTTTGCTTACAGTTACAGCGGCTACTATGGTCTCAGGAGTGTGTTGCCACCATAAAGATAGAGAAGAGCAATGTGTGCTCAGGTTGCACCATGTGTAATGGGAAACAGGAAAGCAGGGATTTCAATCCATCAAGGTAAAGTAGCATTCCTGTTTCCTCACTCAGAACTTCCCATTGTTTGGCAGGGAGGAAGAGAAAATGATGAAGAGCAGGCTGTCATTTGCAGACAGAGACAACGATTGTAGGCAACCCACAGAAGATCAATTGTCAGAAGATGCTTTTGATGTACAACTGATTAACTGACCAGCTTACATGCATCTTTGTTTTTCTTTCTTTATGCCATCCTTTATCACACCTTTTCTTCTGGG
The DNA here is from genome assembly GCF_027791375.1 of Indicator indicator. Taxonomy (NCBI): domain Eukaryota; kingdom Metazoa; phylum Chordata; class Aves; order Piciformes; family Indicatoridae; genus Indicator; species Indicator indicator. The sequence goes on along the minus strand of NC_072011.1, from coordinate 2,283,595 downwards.
ATGAAATGAAGACAGAAGAAGGAGAAAGATGGGTAATTTGTCTCCAATTCATAATTAAGATTAATCATTTTATAGGCTATTAGATGCAGGTGGATGCATCCATAAATGTTCTTTATCTTGGTGGGACAGAGCAAATTGATTCATAGTCTTCCTGTGTACAAATTCTGTGATATAAAACAGCAGGGACATAGAATCACAGAATTAACCAGGTTGGGAAAGACCTTTGAGATCATCAGGTCCAACCTCTCACCCAACACCATCTAATCAACTAACCCATGGCACTAAGTGCTTCATCCAGGCTCTTTTAAAATGCTTCCAGGGATGGTGACTCCACCACCTCCCTGGGCAGCACATTCCAGTGGCCAGTTTCTCTTTCTGGGAAGAATTTCTTCCTCACATCCAGCCTGGCACAACTTGAGACTGTGTCCTCTTCTGTCCCTGGGTGCTTGGGAGAAGAGACCAACCCCCAGCTGGCTACAACCTCCTTTCAGGTAGTTGTAGAGAGCAATGAGGTCTCCCCTGAGCCTCCTCTTCTCCAGGCTTCTCCATCACTCACCTTACCCTAAAAGGATCACATAATCCAATCCTTTACAGGCTCTCTCTGAAGAAAACTGACCTAAGACAATTCACTTTCAGACAACTCTATTAGTCATCAATTGGAAGTGAAATAAAAAAATGGGGAAACTTCCTATTTAAATTTCCCTTTTCACTCAGCTGTTTCCTAGTTGCACTCCCACACAGACATCATCATCATCCATATGTAGAATGGGATTTGTTTTCTCCACTGTCAGGCCCTTACCTTGGCACTGGGACCAGTTAGTAGCCTGGTAAAATGCAAAGAGCTACAGAGTCTGTTGGTGCTGCCTGGAAGTTTGCATAAAAAGAATCATTTGATAATCATCATCATCATCATCATCATCATCATCATCATCCATAATTTGAGCATTTCATAATAATTGATAATTTCAGCATTTAATAATAATCTATAATTTGGACATTTAACAAAAATAATCAATAATTTGAGCATTTAATAATAGTCAATAAATTGAACATTTAATAATAATTGATAATTTGAGCATTTCATAATAATTGATAATTTGATCACTTAATAATAATCTATAATTTGGACATTTAATAATAATTGATAATTTGAGCATTTAATAATAATCAATAATTTGAGCACTTAATAATGATCTATAATTTGGACATTTAATAATCGATAATTTGAGCATTTAATAATCAATAATTTGAGCACTTAATAATGATCTATAATTTGGACATTTAATAATAATCGATAATTTGGGCATTTAATAATCAATAATTTCAGCATTTAATAACAATTGATAGTTTGAGCATTTAATAATTGATCATTTGAGCATTTAATAATAATCAATAATTTGAGCATTTAGTAATTGATGATTTGAGCATTTAATAATAATCAATAGTTTGAGCATTTAATGATAATAATTTGAGCATTTAATAATAATTAATAATTTGAGCATTTAATAATTGATAATTTGAGCATTTAATAATAATAATTGACAATGTGAAAATTTGGAAATTTAATGACTGATAATTTCCTGGTTTAATAATAGTGGATTATTTAATAATAATTGCTAATTTGAACATTAAATAATAATTGACAATGTGGTGACTTGATCATTTAATATTAGCTGATAATTTGATCATTTAAGAGTAATAATTGACAATTTTATAACTTGGCAATTCAATAATAAATGATAATTTGGTGATTTAATGACTGATAATTTGTTAGCAGAAGAATAATAATTGATCATTGGAAAATTTAATAATAATAACTGATCATTCAATAATGTAATAACTGATAATTTGATCATTTAATACTAATAACTGACAATTTTATGATTTGGCAATTTAATAACAAATGACAATTCGGTAATTGAGTAACTGATAACTTGATAGTTTAATAATAATTGATCATTTGATCACTTAATAATAATTGCTAGTTTTAACATTAAATAATAATTGAAATGTGATGATTTGATCATTTAATAATAATAATTTGATCATTAAATAATTTAATCATTTAATAGTAATAATTGACAATTTTATAATTTAGCAATTTAATAACAAATGATAATTTGGTAATTTAATGATAGATTATTTTATCATTTAATAATAAATATCACTTGGTAATTTAATTATAATTGATCATTTGGCGATTGAATAATTGAAAATGTGAGAGTTAAATAATAATTGATTATTTAGTCATTTGATAATAATAATTGACAATTTTATAATTTGGCAATTTAATAATAAATGATAATTAGGTGATTGAATTGATAATTTGATAGTTTAATAATAATTGATTGTTTGATAATTTAATAATAATAATGGATCACTTGGTAATGTAATAATAATTTGACAGTTTTCTAATAGCTGAAATTTTATTATTTGGCAATTTAATAATAAATGTTCATTTGGTAATTGATAATTTGATAGACTGATAATACTTGATCATTTGATCATTTAACAATAATTGATAATTTTATAATTTGGCAGTTTAATAACAAATGATAATTTGGTGATTGAATAATTGACAATTTGATAGTTTAATAGCAATTTGTCATTTGATAATTTAATAATAATAATTGATCACTTCCTAATGTCATAATAGTTGGTAATTTGATCATTTAATGATAATAACTGACAATTTGTTGATTTGGCAATTTAATAATAAATGATCATTTGGCAATTTAATGACTGATAGTTTGATAGTTTAATACTTAACCATTTGCTAATTTAATAATGATAATTGATCATCGGCTAATTTAATCATACTTCTTCATTTGCTAATTTAATAATGATAATTGATCATTTGCTAATATAATAATAATTTATCATCCACTAATTTAATAATACTTGATCATTTGCTAATTTAATAATGATAATTGATCATCCACTAATTTAATAATCCTTGATCACTTGCTAATTTAATAATGATAATTGATTATTTGCTAATATAATAATAATTTATCATCCACTAATTAAATAATACTTGATCATTTGCTAATTTAATAATGATAATTGATCATCTGCTAATTTAATAATAATTGATCACTTGCTAATTTAATAATAATAATTGATCACTTGATCCTTTGGCTCACCAGTTCCAGACTCACACTTTTAAAGGTGGAATTGTCTTCCTTGAACCCTTGCCATGCCATATAGGTGTAAATGCCTTGGCCCATAAGAGTCAATGTGAAATTCCTCTCTCTCTCTCTCTCATTCTCTGTCCAGTTGATGGTATAAAAAGAACCATAACAGAGAACAATTATTTTGCAGTGCACTCATTTAGCTCTCAGTCTCCTCAGGTTAATTTAGCATTTATCAGGAGTGAGGCATTGATCACGGTGGAAGTTTGAGACTTCTGTCTCAATCAATCAAGCACATCCAGGGGGAAGCTGCCCACACCCATTTGGGCTTGGAAAAAGCCACTGTGAAAAGTGATTTCCTTGTCACATTTGCTACCTTTCCTGCTGTTTAACACCCCAAAAAAAAAGTAAAAAATTGCCCCAGATGTGATGGGATTTTTGTTTTATAAACTGTTGAATCCCTTTTCATGGCTTCCTGTATAATTTGTGGGTGATGTGTCGCCCAGTGACCCCAGCATGAATTTGTGACTCTTTGAATCAATAATCAATGACTTCAATCTATATTACCAGTACTACAGATCTCTGAGTAGTCAGATTCAACTGGTTTGTGTTACAAGAGGTTTATGATTTTCTTCAATGTTGGAATTTTATTAAAGATTATGTGTAGGAGAGGAAAAAAAATATTTGGATGCAGCAAAGAGAAGCTTAAAGAGGGCAGTCTCACTAGAAAGTAGCGTGGCTACCAGGAGAGGCTGAGAGCCCTGGAGCTTTTTGCTCTGCAGAAAAGCCTGAGAGGGGCTCTGATCAATGTCCATCAATAGCTGAGGGCTGGGGGTCAAAAAGGAGGGGACAGGGACAGGCTCTGCTCAGCTGCACCCTGGGATAGGACAAGGGGCAATGGACAGAAACTACAGCACAGGAGGTTCCACCTCAACATGAAGAGGAACTTCTTCACTGGGAGGGTGACAGAGCACTGGAACAGGCTGCCCAGAGAGGTTGTGGAGTCTCCTTCTCTGGAGACTTTCAAGCCCCATCTGGATGTGTTCCTGTGTGACCTGTGCTGGATTCTCTGGTCCTGCTCTGGCAGGGGAATCGGACAGGAGGATCTCCTAAGGTCCCTTCCCACACCTAACATCCTGTGATGCTGTGATGTCATTGTTTGGTTTTAAAGCCAGTCCTCAGGCAGTAACTGGTGTTGCTAAACTGGGCGTTTGTGCCCCTTCCTCTGGCAGCTCCAGCAGCACTGTGGCACGATACGTGGTCAACTTTGAGAGGGATGCCTCAGAAAGCAGAAGCCCAGCAGATGACCTCTCAACCATCGGATCCAACAAGGTGGAGAATGAAAAAATTCCACTGTCTCCAAAGGAGGAGAGGGAGAGCTCAGCAACCAAACTCACAGTAACAGACCTTCAGCAGCTGGTTGCCATAGCACTCCATGAAGACCAGTCCCTGCCCATGGATCTTGGAACACTTCAGTTTACTGACGGTCAGTGCCAGGCACAAGGCAAACTTTGTCCTCTCAAACTGATGGAGTTTTAATGAGATCTTTGCTTCTCTGACAGGTTGTATCCATTTGTTGTATCCCTTTCTCCTCTGTGCTGCACAGCATCCAAAGGATGCACATAGAATCATAGAGTTGTCAGGGTTGGAAAAGACCTCCAAGATCATTGAGTCCAACTGTCTACCCAACACCACCAATGCCATTCAAACACGTCCCAGAGTGCCATGTCCACACCTCCACGGACAGCAACTCCACCACCTCCCTGGGCAGCCTGTTCCAATGTCTCACCCTTGCTGGAAAGAAATTCTTCCTAATCTCCAACTTAACCTTACCCTGCCACAATTTCAGGCAACTTCCTCTTCTTCTATCACCAGGGAGAAAAGACCAACCCCCACCTGACTTCAGCCTCCTTTCAGGGAGCTGCTGAGAGCAATGAGGTCTTCCCTCAACCTCTTGAAACCAAACAACCCCAGCTCCCTCAGATGCTCCTCACATATCTGAGTTAAAATTAGCAGTTAATATAGCAAAATGTGCCTTTATAATTATACAGCTTAACTTCCAGTCTGGTTTTCCTGCTTGTACAGAGCAGGTGGATACTTTGCACACCAAGAAAAATAAGAGCTGAAAAAGAGAAAGGACTATGAGTATGCACTCATGGACATGGACAGTCTTCCTCTAACATAAATCTAGCTCTCTGAAGCTAACTCTCAAGTGTAAGCAAGCCACCCACCCTCCTAGTGAAGTCAGAGGGATCAGCACCTTTTAAAACATTCGGTTCCAAGCTAAGGTCTATGGTGTGGGACACACAGAAAGGATGCATTTTGCTCTTTGAAACACAGCAGGAGGGTCGATCATAGAATGGTCTGGGTTTGAAGGAACCTCCAAAGCTCATCCAGTCCAACCCCTCTGCAGTCAGCAGGGACATCCCCAACTAGATCAGGTTGCCCAGAGCCCTCTCCAGCCTCACCTTGAATATCTCCAGGGATAGAGCCTCAGCCACCTCTCTGGGCAACCTGTGCCAGTGTTCCACCACCTCATGGTAAAGAACTTGTTCCTCACATCCAATATGCCCTTCTCTACTTTGAAGGCTGCTCTTAGGTCTCCCTGGAGCCTCCTCTTCTCCAGGCTGAACACCCCCAGCTCCCTCAGCCTGTCCTCCTAGCAGAGCTGCTCCAAGCCCCTGAGCATTTTCCTGGCCTCCTCTGGCCCCTCTCCATCAGCTCCATGTCCTTCCTGTGCTGAGGGCTCCAGAGCTGCACACAGCACTGCAGGGGAGGTCTCAGCAGGGCAAAGCAGTGTCAGAATCACCTCTCTGGCTCTGCTGTTTTGGATGCAGCCCAGGCTGTGATTTGCCTTCTGTGCTGCAAGCTCACACTGCCTGCTCCTGGCCAGCTTCTCATCCATCAGCATCCCCAAGTCCTTCTCCTCAGGGCTGCTTTCTCTCCCCTCATCCCCCAGTCTGTATTAATAGTGAGGTGTGAAGACCTCCAGCAGAAGGTTGAAGGGCTGCATCCTGTGCAGTAATCCAGATAATAAAGATCCCCTTTCTCTGTTCATTAATCAATTTTTTTTCCAAAGCTAGCACAACCCTGGGTTTGGGGGAGGTGGGTTGAAAATAGGGAAAATAATTTAAGTGTTTTTCATAGATATGTTTACCAAAAACAAACAAACAAACAAATATTAAAACACACATCAAAATGTACCTGAACTGCTTCATTTACAAAGAGCAGTGTTTTCTTGACCTGGGGCTTTTTACTCTGGAGAAGAGAAGACTGAGAGGGGGATTTAATCAATGTTGATAAATATCTGAGGGCTGGGGGTCAAGAAGGAAGGGACAGGCTCTGCTCTGTTGCACCCTGGGATAGGACAAGGGGCAAGGGATGGAAATTACAGCACAGGAGGTTCCACTTCAAAAGGAGGAGGAACTTCTTCACTGGGAGGGTCACAGAGCTGCCCAGAGAGGTTGTGGAGTCTCCTTCTCTGGGGACTTTCCAGACCCATCTGATGTGTTCCTGTGTGACCTGTGCTGGATCCTATGGTCCTGCTCTGGCAGGGGGTTGGACTTCGGAGGTCCCTTCCAACCCCTAACATCCTGTGAGCTTGTGATATATATTTCTGTTTCTATTTCTATTCCTATTTCTGTTTCTCTTCCTATTTTTATTCCCATTCCTATTTCTACTCCTATTCCTATTTCTATTCCTATTCCTATTCTTACTCCCATTTCTATTCCTATTGCTATTCCTATTCCTACTCCTATTCCTACTCCTATTTCTATTCCTATTCCTACTCCTATTCCTATTTCTACTTCTATTTCTATTCCTGTTCCTACTCCTATTCCTACTCCTATTCCTATTTCTACTCCTATTCCTACTCCTATTTCTATTCCTATTCCTACTCCTATTTCTATTCCTATTCCTATTCCTGTTCCTATTCCTATTTTTATTCCTATTTCTATTCCTATCCTATTCCTATTCCTATTCCTATTTCTACTCCTATTCCTATTTCTACTCCTATTCCTATTCCTACTTCTATTCCTATTCCTACTTCTATTCCTATAACTATTTCTACTCCTATTCCTACTCCTATTTCTATTCCTATAACTATTTCTACTCCTATTCCTATTCCTACTTCTATTCCTACTCCTATTTCTATTCCTATAACTATTTCTACTCCTATTCCTATTTCTACTCTTATTCCTATTCCTATTCATATTCTTGTTTGTACTCCTATTCCTATTTCTACTGCTATTCCTATTCTTACTCCTATTTCTATTCCTATTCATATTCATATGATATATTGATATTGATATTTTTACTTTAATTTTTATGAAATACTTTCTCTAAGAATAAAATGTCATCTTTTTAATGCAGATTTCAAAGATCCCAAGGGAAAAATAAAAGTTCTGTGGGTGGAGGAGAATTTAATAAAAATTATTTTAATCAACTTTTCTTTTTCCCCACTAGCTCTTTTTAATTACCAGTTTTAGAAACTAGCTTGCATGCTGAGCTCCTCTGAGGGGGTGAAGAGAGCAACTGGGCACCCAAGCCAAAACACTGGGAGCAGCAGGGTAAAATTGAAAAGAATTTAGGGGGCTTGATAAACACCAGACCATAATGAGTCATCATAACCCATATGGATTTAACTCAGTGGTTCATACTTCAGTTGATTTTAAGCACTCATCCACGGTTCAGCTCTCTGCAGACCCATCCCATTTGCACTAAATAAAGGGCACAAAGACTACTGCACAGAAAATTCCTATTTCCTTCCTAATTGCCACTTTAAATGGAAATTCATGCCTCTTTCTTCTGAACATGGATTTTTATTTGATGGAGAATAGTTTTAATTCTGTTGTTTGGGTTTTTTTTTTTCACTCTGTGTTCTGACCAGTTTCCAGTGTGTCACTGCTGAACTGCTGTGTTCTCTTTCTCCTCTCTCTGATTTATTTATTTATTTTCCCTTTTTTTCAGAATCTATTATACCATCTAGTGATTTTGATAATGATATCCAAGCTGTAGTCACTATTCCTCTGGCAGGCCCTGATTTGGTAAGTTCATACTGTAAGTTCTTAAGTTTATTGATGAGAAATTAAACAAAATAGACTGAAGAGGTACAGAAACATAGAGAAAAGGCTCTTGTGCTAAAAGCACAGAACTGTAGAATGGGTTGGGTTGGAAGGTCCTGCATTTGGGTCAGGACAATCCCAGGTACTGATATAAGCTGGGCAGGGACTGGCTGGAGAGCAGCCCTGAAGAAAAGGCCTTGGGGGTGCTGGTGGATGAGAAGCTCAACAGGAGCCAGCAGTGAGCACTTGCAGCCCAGAGAGCCAAGCAGAGCCTGGGCTGCAGCAAGAGAAGTGTGGCCAGCAGGGCCAGGGAGGGGATTCTCCCCCTCTGCTCCACTCTGCTGAGACCACACCTGGAGCTCTGTGTCCAGTGCTGGAGCCTCTTATTACAAGAAAGATCTGGAGGTGCTGGAAGGTGTCCAGAGAAGGGCCATGAGGATGAGCAGAGGGCTGGAGCTGCTCTGCTCTGGAGACAGACTGAGAGAGTTGGGGTTGTGCAGTCTGGAGAAGAAAAGGCTCTGAGGAGACCTTCTTGTGGCCTTCCAGTATCTGAAGGGGGCTCCAAGAAAGCTGGGGAGGGACTTTTGAGGGTGTGAGGGAGTGATAGGACTGGGGGGAATGGAGCAAAACTAGAAATAGGTAGATTCAGATTGGATGTCAGGAAGAAGTTGTTCCCCATGAGAGTGGTGAGACACTGGCACAGGTTGCCCAGGAAGGTGGTGGAAGCCTCATCCCTGGAGGTTTTTGCAGCCAGGCTGGATGTGGCTGTGAGCAACCTGATACAGTGTGAGGTGTCCCTGCCCATCCAGATTAGATGGAGCCTTGAACAACCTGGACTGGTGGGAAGTGTCCTTGCCCATGGCAAGGAGAACTTGGAACTGGATGATCCGTAAAGTCCCTTAGAATCATAGAATTGTCAGGGCTGGAGAGGACCTCAAGGATCATCCAGTTCCAGCCCCCCTGCCATGGGCAGGGACACCTCCCACCAGCCCAGGTTGTTCAAGGCTCCATCCAACCTGGTCTTGAACACGTCCAGGGAGAAGACATCCACAACCTCCCTGGGCAGCCTGTTGCAGTGTCTCACCACCCTCACTGTAAAGAATTTCTTCCTAATATCCAGCCTAAATCTACTCTCCTCCAGTGTAAGGGCACATACATATCTGTCTTCCATAAATGCTGTAAGAATGAATGTCCTGTTGTTATATTCAAGCAGATATACTCTGTAGGGAATTTACAGGGGAATATTGCTGCTTTTCCAGGAGTAATTACAGAGCAAAGCAGGTCTCAGCAGTTCAATAGTATATCTCAATGACAGAAGGAGGGCAACTGACAGGAACAGCCAAAGCTTCCTCTCTCTGACTTTTTAAAATGATGACAGGCAATGTGATTAGGATCACAGGCACATGCCAAACGTTTTAGGCAGAAATCACAGAAACATTCTGGTTGGAAAAACCCCTCAGGATCACCAAGTCCAACCCAGAACACTACTCTACAAGGGTCAGCCCTAAACCACAGCCCCAAGCATCACATCCAAACCACCTTCAAACACATCCAGGCTTGGGGACTCCACCACCTCCCTGGGCAGCACATTCCAATCCCTGACCACTCTGCTGCCTAACGTCCAGCCTAAACTTACCCAGTGGCAGCTTGAGGCCATTCCCTCTTGTTCTATCACTAATTACCTGTGACAAGAGCCCAGCACCAGCCTCTCTACAACCTCCTTTCGGGTAGTTGTAGACAGCAATGAGGTCTCCCCTCAGCCTTCTCTTTTCCAAACTAACCATCCCCAGCCCCCTCAGCCACTCCTCATCAGATTTATTCCCAGGACTCCAGGCTGGGTTAGCTGTTTGCAAGCTCCTGTGCCTAGAGCGTGTTGGCCTTTTTGGCACGGAAAGGTAACCGTAATAATGAAAAGCTGCTTTTGACAAACTCTTTTTTAGGACTCCATGAGTGTGGAACTCCCACTAGGCTACCCCAGTCCAGCACCAGTGGACCACACAGGAGGCATCTTGCTCAGTGAATCTACAACAGTGCTGAGTGCAGACATCAGTGCCCCCGAAGACTTCAATAACTTTGTTTCATCCGAACCTGTGTTCCCTACCAAACCCTCCAGAAGACCATATCTGAGCAAATCTCCTTCCTACACAGAAGACAAAATTACTGAATACCAAGGTTTCACAGTGCCTTTCAATGTGCTGGGTAGTACTAGCAGTCCTCCAAAACCAGAGGGTTCCTACTTGCCTCCTTCAGCAGATGACTTTGCTAGCAATGAATTGATCACTGATGGCTACGAATCTCCAGTGGAGCAGGCAGGTACCTGGACCCCACCCAATCTCCTGCCACCTGAAGATGAGATCAGTGAAGCTGAGGAAGCTGACCAAGATGGCCTGTCTGAACAAGGTAAGACACACAAGATATTTCCATCTTGCAGACAGGAGATCCAGTTGTTATTACACATAGAGAAATGGATAAATGCAGTAAGTGTCCCTTTCAGATGTGAGAGACGTTTGTCTGGACCAGCAAAGGTGAAAAATGCTGGGCAGGGACTGGCTGGAGAGCAGCCCTGAAGAAAAGGACTTGGGGGTGCTGGGGGATGAGAAGCTCAACAGGAGCCAGCAGTGAGCCCAGAGAGCCAAGCAGAGCCTGGGCTGCAGCAAGAGAAGTGTGGCCAGCAGGGCCAGGGAGGGGATTCTCCTCCTCTGCTCCACCCTATGTGGAGTACTGTGTCCAGTTCTGGAGCCTCTATTACAAGAAGGATCTGGAGATGCTGGAAGGTATCCAGAGAAGAGCCACAAGGATGATCAGAGGGCTGGAGATCCTCTCCTATGAAGACAGGCTGAGAGAGTTGGGGTTGTGCAGTCTGGAGAGGAGAATGCTCCAAGGAGACCTTCTTGTGGCCTTCCAGTATCTGAAGGGGGCTACAAGAAAGCTGGGGAGGGACTTTTGAGGGTGTCAGGGAGTGATAGGACTGGGGGGAATGGAACAAGAATAGAAGTGGGGAGATTCAGATTGGATGTTAGGAAGAAATTCTCATCCCTGGAGGTTTTTGCAGCCAGGCTGGATGTGGCTGTGAGCAAACTGCTGTAGTGTGAGGTGTCCCTGCCCATGGCAGGGGGGTTAGAACTGGATGATCCTTGAGGTCCCTTCCAACCCTAACAATTCTATGATTCTGTGATTTCTGATGCCCACCTCAACAAAATCCTAATGTACCTGACTTCATAGTAGGCTAAGCAAAAATAAACCAAAACAAAACAAAAACAAAGCAAAAAAAAAAAAAAGGCAAAAAAACCCAAAACAAAACCAAAACAAAAAGACCCACAACAACAACAACAAAATAAACCAAACCAAACCAAACAGCCCAACAACAAATGCTTTGACATAGTATCACATAACAAATATTTTGTCTATCTATGTTTTTTTAGAGTGACTCAGACACAAGAGAAAAACCACCAAATAAATCAGCTAAGTGTATCCACGTGTATGTCTGGGTGAAGAAAATTATAATTCATTTATATTTACTTATTTTTAGATAGATAGATAGATAATATAATTAACCTTTATTAAAAAAAAAACAAAAACCAAACACCTCACAGATATGTTTCTCACAGTTCTCAGACATTGCAGGTGAAGAAAAGTTCAGACCAAGCTAGGAGGGCACAGCCAAATTAGGGCTTTCCACTAAAACAGCAAAATGTCCATAAAGCCTCCACCACCTCCACCTGTGGCTTGGCTTGTGTGGGGCAGCAGCTTCCATTGGCACCCCAGCAAGAGCCATGGGTCTTGGCATTGCCCTCCCTCTGTCCCAGCTGGTGTCTCCTCCGTCCTCTCCCCAAGCTGACCTCACCACCCCAGCATTCAGCTAGCAGGCTTTGGTTTTACTTACACTTGCAAGAAGCCTGTGCTAGGTGTGCAGATGTGGGAGGGATTAGTTCTTGGTTGAATACTCAACTATCCTTTGGCTCATTTCCCACAGAAAAGCAGAGGATTCACAGGAATCGTCAGGATTCTCCAAAGCCCCTGGGCAGTCTCTAAGCAATATTAAACATTCTGCAGAGAAAAACAAACAAAACAGCAAAATCAGGGCACAATCATACTCAGTGTTTCTTGATCCCCAGCAACATCATCCACTGGGGGGTCCTAGTGGACAGAAGGATGACCATGAGCCAGCAATGTGCTCTGGTGGCCAAGAAGGCCAAGGGCATCCGGGGAGGGGGGGGGGCGTTAGAAGGGCTGTGGTCAGTGGGGGAGAGAGGTCTAGAGAGGTTCTCCTCCCCTCTGCTCTGCCCTGCTGAGGCCACATCCGGAATATTGTGTCCAGTTCTGGGCCCCTCAGTTCAAGAAGGACCTCAGGGAACTGCTTGAGAGAGTCCAGCACAGAGCCACAAAAATGCTGAAGGCAGTGGAAGATCTTCTCCTCCTCTTAGGAGGAGAAGCTGAGGGAGCTGAGGGCTCTGGAGCTTGGAGAGGAGGAGCCTGAGAGGTGAGCTCCTTGCTGGTGCTAAAGACGTGCAGGGGGAGTGCCCAGAGGCTGGAGCCAGGCTCTGCTGGGTGATGCCCAATGCCAGCACAAGGGGCAGTGGTGGAAGCTGAGCCATAGGAAGTTCCGTGGAAGCTGAGCCATAGGAAGTTCCATGGAAACAGGAGGAAGAATTCTTTCCTTGTGAGGGTGACAGAAGCCTGGCAGAGGCTGCCCAGGGGGGTTGTGGAGTCTCCCTCTCTGGAGATATTCCAACCCCAGCTGGCTGTGTTCCTGTGTGAGCTGCTGTAGGTGATGCTGCTCTGGCAGGGGGGTTGGACTGGATGAGCTTTCGAGGTCCCTTCCAGCCCCTAACATTCTGTGATTCTGTGATCATTCTCAATGCTCTCTGCTGCAGGAAAGTCCTCTGCTCCCACAGGAGGCTCTACTCTGTCTCTCCATCCTCGCTCAGTCCTTGGTCTTCCATGTTTCACTCTGCACTCCACAAGCCTCTTGGAGTGAACTTATGAACCCCCCATCCCTCTTTCAAGATGTTTTTCCTGACCCAGCACACCCAACACCAGCAAGAAGGTGCCCAATGCCAACAAGAAGGTGCCCAACACCAGCAAGAAGGTGCCCAGAACCACCTTTGTCCCTGCTCCCCAGCCTGCAAGCAAACAGGCAGTATCTGCATAGCTGTCCCAGTGGGTCACCACTCTCTTGGGGAAAAATCTCTTCCTAAATTCCAATCTGAATCTCTCCACTTCTAGTCTTGCTCCATTCCCCCCAGTCCTATCACTCCCTCACACCCTCAAAAGTCTCTCCACAGCTTTCTTGTAGCCTCCTTCAGATACTGGAAGGCCACAAGAAGGTCTCCTTGGAGTCTTCACTTCTCCAGACTGCACAACCCCAACTCTCTCAGTCTGTCTCCATGGCAGAGCAGCTCCAGCCCTCTGCTCATCCTCATGGCCCTTCTCTGGACACCTTCCAGCTCCTCCAGATCCTTCTTGCAATAGAGGCTCCAGAACTGGACACAGTACTCCAGGTGGGGTCTCAGCAGAGTGGAGTAGAGACTTTGACATCTAGAGAGCTCCTACAGAGAGGCATAGAGAATGACAGCCACAGATAATTCTGGCTCTTCTGGCCTGGCCTTGCAGTTAAAAAGGCAAACTTAATCAGTAATTATGTGCTGCACATCATTCGTTGTGCCAGGCTAGGTTAATGATCCTCTTTCCCTTAATTCTCTTAATCCTCATCTTACTTGTGCCCTACTTCAAAATGAAAGCCCTCAGACAGCAGGGTGGCACTTGATCAATTTGCTTGCATACAACAGACCTGCACCCAGGGATTTTGTGCCATTTCAGAGTCTCTGAAGCTGAAACCAGCTACTTGCTCTATCAGTCCATCTGGGGTTTGTTTCACAGAGCTGCCCAAAAGGAGCTTCCTACCCTGCATTAAGGACCAGTCTTTTACTTGCATGGGTTTTTCCCTTCATTAGCTATATTCTCCAGCCATCATTTGTACAGCTCTACACTGAGAGAATCTTCATGTTCAGAACAATATCTGCCAGTGGACTTGGAAAACTTGTCCATCTCCACCAGGAAAGGGCAGTGCTTACTGAGCTCATGAATGAACTGCAATGCCAAACCCTCTTACTCTGCAACCTTCTGGGGCTGCTCAGCAAGGCAAACCCACCAGACAAAATGTCCATGGCTGTTTGACCTTTCCCAACAAAGAATTCCTTATTCATGGACAATTAGGAGAGTTTTCCTCATATTAGATTTAGATAGACATGAAGATGATAGAGACAGATAGATAGGAGAGAGGGGGAGAGAGGGAAGGGGAGAGAGGGAAGGGGAGAGAGGGAAGGGGAGAGAGGGAAGGGGAGAGAGGGAGGGGAGAGAGGGAGGGAGAGGAGAAGGAGGGGGAGAGAGGAGAAGGAGGGGGAGAGAGGAGAAGGAGGGGGAGAGAGGAGAAGGAGGGGGAGAGAGGAGAAGGAGGGGGAGAGAGGAGAAGGAGGGGGAGAGAGGAGAAGGAGGGGGAGAGAGGAGAAGGAGGGGGAGAGAGGAGAAGGAGGGGGAGAGAGGAGAAGGAGGGGGAGAGAGGAGAAGGAGGGGGAGAGAGGAGAAGGAGGGGGAGAGAGGAGAAGGAGGGGGAGAGAGGAGAAGGAGGAGGAGAGAGAGAGAGAGAGAAGACAAACTAATTAGACACTTAAACTGAAGTTGTTGAAATGGCAATTGATTCTTTTTTCTCTGATAGGTCAACTCAATGCATTTCAGCCCCTCAGCTGGGAGTCAATGCCTGTGTGCAGCACACTTGTTACAATGATTTAGTGCAGCAGTGTGCCCAGGAAATTGCCTCTTAATGTAGTGCTTCCCCAGCTTTGCCAGCAGCAGTTTAATTTTAGGTGTAAACCTCTCCTCAGTATGAGATTGCCCTGCCTTGGCCATGTAATATCATAAAAAAAACTAAAAAAATACCACCTGGAGGGCTGAGTGAAGATCATCAGTGGTGGCTGAGAGATAAACCTGGGGTTTTTTTTATTGCTGACAGCAGTTTTTAACTCCATCCCATTGTTTAATCTGCAGGGTGGGTTGCTCTGTGGGTATATTTCAGTCCAGCACCTTATTTGGTGCTCTCTGCACATTCCCTCCCCGTAAGGAGAGAGTTGTAGGCTAAACTGGACACTGAACTGAAATGTGCTGAGCTAAGAATGTCCAGATCTTCAAGGTTTGTGCTTTCAGAGCTTCCATCAATTAACTGCCTGTGGTCTGCTTTTCTTTATTTTTTCTACTCTCCTTCTGCAAAAATCTCATCCACAAGGCAACTTGGGTGATTATGCAACTCATGAAGTCTAATGAGGACAGGTGCAGGGTCCTACATCTGGGGAGGAATAACAGCAGGCACCAGGACAGGTTAGAGGCTGCCCTGCTGGAGAGCAGCTCCATGGAGAAAGAGCTTGGAGTGCTGGTGGGCAGCAAGTTCTGCATGGGACAGCAATGTGCCCTGGTGACCAAGAGAGCCAATGGGATCCTGGGGTGCAGCAAGCAAAGTGTGGCCAGCAGGGCTGGGGAGGTTCTGCTCCCCCTCTGCTGTGCTCTGCCCTGCTGAGACCACAGCTGCAATCCTGTGTCCAGTTTGGGGCTCCCCCCTTGAAGAGAGACAGAGACCTGCTGGAGAGAGTGCAAGGGAGAGGCAGGAGGATGCTTAGGGACTTGAGCATCTCCCCTGGGAAGAGAGCCTGAGAGCCCTGGGGCTGTTTAGTGTGGAGAAGAGAAGGCTGAGAGGGGATCTGATCAATGTCTCTCAAGAGCTGAGGGCTGGGGGTCAAGTGGAGGGGGCCAAGCTCTGCTGGGTGGTGCACAGCAATAAGCCAAGGAACAATGGAGACAAAGTGGAACAGAGAAGGTTTCAACTCCACATGAGGAGAAACTTCTTTACAGTGAGGGTGAGGGAGCCCTGGAGCAGGCTGCCCAGGGGAGTTGTGGAGTCTCATTCTCTGGAGCCTTTCCAACCCCACCTGGATGCATTCCTGTGTGGACTAACCTAAGTGATGGTGCTGGGGTTTTTTGTTTGGTTGGTTTGGTTTGGGGTTTGTTTTGGTTTTGGTTCAGTTTTGGTTTATTTATTTGTTTGGATTTTTCTCCCTTTTTTTTTTTTTTGTTTGCTTTGGGTTTTGTTTTCCTTTTAGTTCAGTTTTATTTTGGTTTATTTATTTGTTTGGATTTTTCTCCTTTTTTGGTTTGGTTTTGGCTTTGTTTTGGTTTTGGTTCAGTTTTGGTTTTGGTTTATTTATTTGTTTGGATTTTTCTCCTTTTTTGGTTTGGTTTGGGTTTTTATTTGCTTTTGGTTTATATTTATTTGTTTGGATTTTTCTCCTTTTTTGGTTTGGGTTTTCTTTTGCTTTGGGGTTGTTTTGCTTTTGGTTTATTTATTTGTTTGGATTTTTCTCCTTTGTCTGGTTTGGGTTTAGTTTTGCTTTTGGTTTATTTATTTGTTTGGATTTTTCTCCTTTTTTTGGTTTGGTTCGGTTGTGGGTTTGGGTTTTTTGTTTGTTTATTCCAAATGTCTAGGCCTCCTTAGTTTCATCCACTCTTTTTAACTCCTTAGGACTGCTTTTTGTCAAGGTCTCATGCAGACAGGGGAAAACCTTGGCAAAAGCAGTTGCAAACAATTTTGCTGCTGATTCCTACCTGTCACCTGGGTGGCAGGCATGTCTTGCAGCAGCCATGTGGCACTCATCAAAGTGCAACCAACAGAAAGGGTCAGCAACCCCTGGCTTCAGGACTGGATGCTGTGCTTCAGGAAGCACTCAGCAGCCCTTTTGATAAGCAAATTGCTTTTTGCTTTGCGCAGGACCATCACCACCTCTGTGGTCAGTTGCTACCAGAGACAGGGACTGATAAATACAAACTGGCAGCTGATGGAGACAGGTGATGCATGCACAGAGATCATCTTGGGATGCCCTCAAGGCCTTTTAAGTTACTTTGTTTGTAGTAAGAGGATGCCAGAAGCCCTCCGCAGCCTATCTATAGCCTGTGTGTGTATATATATATAAAACCACTTGAAGGGAGGTTGTAGCCAGGTGGGGGTTGGTCTCTTCTCCCAGGCAACCAGTGACAGAAGGAGAGCACACAGTCCCAAGCTGTGCCAGGGGAGGTTTAGGCTGGATGGTAGGGAGAAATTCTTCCCAGAAAGAGAGATTGGGCATTGGAATGTGCTGCCCAGGGAGGTGGTGGAGTCACCATCCCTGGAAGTGTTTTAAAAAAGCCTGGATGAGGCACTCAGTGCCATGGGGGAGTTGATTAGATGGTGTTGGGTGATAGGTTGGACTGGATGATTTGGAAGGTCTTTTCCAGCCTGGTTAATTCTGTGCTTCTGTGGTATAAACACACACACTGACACAGCTAGGTGCGTGGTACATGTGTGGTTACTCTGCTTTCTAGCTGCACCTTCAACACCATTTCAGTACTTCCTTCTCCTGCAGTCACCCCTCTCTAAAATGTAATCTGCCTAACAAATACCATCATGATCATGTGCCTGAGGCTTTGTTGTCATGCTGAGAGAGGGTTGCCCTGGGAGGTTGCAGGTTCATCCCATCAGTAGCTCATCCTTCATTAATGCCTCCAGCACTAATGCTAAGAAATCTGTTCTGAGGTCTCTTAACTGCTAAGTGACTCTCACTCCTTATCAGGGTAACAAGTGACAGCAAGAGCTTTGTAAACAGAGAACATCACTGGGCTTGGTTTTTCTGCTCTATCCACAGCCTTGATTACACAAGACACACAGGAGGACGTGGTAGGAGGAAAGCATCTCAGGTTCTCAGGGATGCCTTAGGCTATCAAGCTGTGGTGCAGTGTTTGGGGTGACATCCTGCATGCACAGCCCTGGCTCCACACAGCAACTTTGTTGTCCTCTTTGGGCTATTCTCTAGGGTTGTAGCCCTTGGATTACACTCTGTCAGCAGTGCAAATGACACATTACAACACAGAAAAGGAGGCTGTACAACCATGCTAGACTAAATGGGAATTCAATGTACCTACTTCATGGCCTTGCTGTGCTTCCACATCACCACAGTCTGATCTCATAGTAAAGGAGGATCACAGGCTCACAGGATGTTAGGGGTTGGAAGGGACCTTCAAGATCATCAAGTCCAACCCCCCTGCCAGAGCAGGACCATAGAATCCAGCACAGGTCACACAGGAACACATCCAGATGGGTCTTGAAAGTCTGCAGAGAAAGAGACTCCACAACCTCTGTGGGCAGCCTGCTCCAGGGCTCTGTGACCCTCACAGTCAAGAAGTTCCTCTTCATGCTGAGGTGGAACCTCCTGTGCTGCAGTTTCTATCCACTGCCCCTTGTCCTATCCCAGGGTGCAACTGAGCAGAGCCTGTCCCTGTGCCCTCCCTCCTGACCCCCAGCCCTCAGCTATTGAGAGACATTGATCAGATCCCTCTCAGCCTTCTCCTCTCCAGACTAAGCACCCCCAGGGCTCTCAGCCTCTCCTCCCCAGGCAGTGCTCCAGTCCCTTCAGCATACTGGTTGCTCTCCATTGGACTCTCTCCAGCAGATCCCTGTCCCTCCTGAACTGGGGAGCCCAAAACTGGAACAATGTTCCAGCTGAGGTCTCACTAGGGCAGAGTAGAGGGGGAGGAGAACCTCCCTGGCTGCAGTGCTTGCTCTTTTTCTATATACCAGCCAGCACAGATGCTTTATGTTAGCAGTGTACTTCAGAGGCTTCTCCAGAATCACCACTGCTCTAAGCTCACTTCTTATTTTATACACTTCACAGGAGAACAGCCACTGGGGATGTGGGAGGGAGGGAGATGCACAAAGCTCATCATGGGAAAGGTAAGGAAATGCTTTATCATCTGGCAGACAGCCCATAGGGCAGGGCACTCCTGATCCTCAAGAACAATCTGCATATTCTGATCTCACTTGCTCAGGCTTTATGCCACTACAGCTGCCTTACAGACTTCACAGTCTCACAGTGTATCAGAGGTTGGAAGGGACCTCAAGAGGTCATCAGGTCCAACCCCACTGCCAAAGCAGCATCATTTAAAGTAGTCTGCACAGGAATGCATCCAGGTGGGGTTGGAAAGGCTCCAGAGAAGGAGACTCCACAACCCCCTTGGGCAGCCTGTTCCAGGGCTCTGTCACCTTCACTGCAAAGAAGTTTCTCCTCATGTGGAGCTGAAATCTTTTCTCTGTTCAAGTTTGTCTCCATTGTTCCTTGGCTTATTACTGTGAACCACCCCAAAGAGCCTGGCCCCCTCCACTTGACCCCCACTCCTCAGCTATTGAGAGACATTGATCAGATCCCCTCTCAGCCTTCTCTTCTCCACACAGCCCCAGGGCTCTCAGGCTCTCTTCCCAGGGGAGATGCTCAAGTCCCCTAAGCATCCTCCTGCCTCTCCCTTGGACTCTCTCCAGCAGCTCTCTGTCTCTCTTCAACTGGGGAGCCCCAAACTGGACACAGGATTGCAGCTGTGGTCTCAGCAGGGCAGAGCAGAGAGGCAGAAGAACTTCCCCAACCCTTCTGGACACCCTTCTTGATACACCCCAGGACCCCATTGGCTCTCTTGGCCACAAGGGCACATTGCTGTCCCATGCAGAACTTGCTGCCCACCAGCACTCCAAGCTCTTTCTCCATGGAGCTGCTCTCCAGCAGGGCAGCCTCTAACCTGTCCTGGTGCCTGCTGTTATTCCTCCCCAGATGCAGGACCCTGACCTTGTCCTTATTGAACTCCATGAGGTTTGCCTGCACCCAGCTCTCAGCCTGTCCATAACTTACAATATTCTGTGCAGCCAGGAAGCAACAAACAAGGAAAGTGTCCTTTCCCTGATTGCCCCTGTCAGAGTAGTCCACATCTTGTTCCCAGAACGCTTTTTCAGAGCTGACAGTGAGGAACTGCACTGCTGCAGTGATAAATTCTGCTCAGGCAAGAATTTGCCTGATCCTCCTCAGCACCTTGCTGAAACACAGTGCTAGCTGCTGTTACTCTTAGCATCATCATATGAGGAGAGGCTGAGGGAGCTGGGGGTGTTCAGCCTGGAGAAGAGGAGGCTCAGAGGGGACCTTATCACTCTCTACAACTACCTAAAAGAAAGTTGCAGTAAGGTGGGGGTCAGGCTCCTTGTGACAGCACAAGAGGGCATGGCCTGAAGCGTGGCCAGGGGAGGGCTAGCTTGGATGTTAGGAAGCAATTCCTGATGGAATGGGGAATTAGACACTGGGATGGACTGCCCAGGGAGGTGGTGGAGTCACCCTCCCTGGAGGTCTTTAAGAAAAGCTTGGCTGTGGCACTTGGTGGCAGGGTTTAGCTGATGTGGTGGTGTTAGGTCATAGGCTGGGCTTGATGATCTCAGAGGCCTTTCCAGCCTCAATAATTCTGTGACTCTACGCCTCTTAGCATCTGTTACTCAATACCTCTTAAAATACATCCAGCTTGTACAAAATCACAGAATGTTAGGGGCTGGAAGGGACTTCGAAAGCTCATCCAGTCCAACCTCCCTGCCTGAGCAGGGGCACCTAGACTAGGTCACACAGGAACATATCCAGGTGGGTTTTGAGGAGACTCCACAATCTCTCTGGGCAGCCTGTTCCAGGGTTTTGCCACCCTCACAGCAAAAAAAGAAAAAACATTACATTTTTCCTTATGTTCAGACTGCATAAAGAGAAGCAGAAGTATTAATGACCCTTCCAGGCTGCTTCACCTGAGCAGTTGTGTTTCACCTGAGCAGCTGTGCTTCACCTGAGTAGTTGTGCTTCAGAGCACCCAGGTTATTTCTGGAAATTGTTTCCAGAAGGTCACTTCCCCACAGAGCAGTCAATTAAAATTCTCAATCTAGTCCTTCCCTTAGCCAAGGCACAGAAACACTTGTTACAAATGGACAACCACAGAACCAAGAGTGGGAGGAGGAACACTCCAGTAACACCCTGGTATCCCAAAATAGCACCATGGCATTCCAGAGTCAGATTCAGGGACCCAGAGCCAGATCACAGAGTCAGAGAAACATTCAGGTTGGAAAAGAAACTCAGGAGCACCAAGTCCAACCCCGAACCCTACTCTACAAGGGTCACCCCTAAACCACAGCCCCAAGCACCACAGCCAAACCACCTTCAAACACAGCCAGGCTTGGGGACTAAGTCACTTCCCTGGGCAGCACATTCCAACCCTTGACCACTCTTTTTTCCTGATGTCCAGTCTAAACCTCCCCAGTCACAGCTTGAGGCCATTCCCTCTTGTTCTATCACTACTGACCTGGGAGAAGAGACCAGCACCAACCTCTCCACAACCTCCTTGCAGGGAGCTGCAGACAGCCAGGAGGTCTCCCCTCAGCCTCCTCTCTTTCACACTAACCAGCCCCAGCTCCTTCAGTCTCTCTCCAGCACATTTCTTCTCCAGGCCCTTCCCAGCTTCCTTACCCTCCTCTGCCCTGGCTCCAGCACCTCCACATCTCTCTTGCATTCAGGTGCCCCAAACTGGACACAACACTCCAGGTGTGGCCTCCCCAGAGCTGAGTCCCAGTGGACAATCCCCTCCCTGCTCCTGCTGGACACTCCTGCCCACACTGCCCTGCTGGTAGTGTGAAACCACAATACAATAGGAAGTGTTTCCCTTTTCAAAATACTCCAATAGTCCTTTTCACTCATACCAAACACCTTTGTTAAATCAGTGCACCTCAATTATGCTACAAGGAGCTGAGGAGATTGATTTACACAGGAGAAAATATGTAAGGGGGAAAAGAAGACATCTTACCTGAATTCACTGTGTTTGTTCTGAAGTCACCAGGAAGATGATGCAGGCACTTCCAAAAATCCAAGATATGTTTGGATGGTTTTCTTCAAGTGAGATAAATGTCTCTGTATTGGTTGAAAAGGGAGCAAAGTTGAGTGGCTTAGAGAATGCATCTCACTTTTAAATGCCTCCTAGGAGCAAGATCAACACCACAAAAAGGCATCACAGGATCAAAGGTTGTTAGGGGTTGGAAGGGACCTCTGGAGTTCTTCAAGTCCACCCCTCCCTGCCAGAGCAGGACCTTAGAATCCAGCACAGGTCCCACAGGAACACATCCAGACAGGGCTGGAAAGGCTCCAGACAAGGAGACTCCACAACCTCTCTGGGCAGCCTGTTCCAGGGCTCTGTGACCCTCACAGTGAAGAAGTTCCTCCTCATGTTGAGGTGGAACCTCCTGTGCTGCAGTTTATATCCATTGCCCCCTGTCTTATCACAGGGTGCAAGTGAGCAGAGCCTGTCCCTTGTCCCTTTTCCTTCCCTCCTGCCTCTCAGCCCTCAGCTATTGATAGACATTGATCAGATCCCTCTCAGTCTTCTCCTCTCCAGACTAACCACCCCCAGGGCTCTCAGCCTCTCCTCCCCAGGCAGTGCTCCAGTCCCTTCAGCATCCTTGGAGCCCTCCCTTGGACTCTCTCCAGCAGATCCCTGTCCATCTTGAACTGGGGAGCCCAAAACTGGATGCAATATTCCTGGTGGGGCCTCACCAGGGCAGAGTAGAGAGGAGAGAGAACCTTCCTTGATCTGCATACTCTTCAGACTCATGATGTTGGAAGCAGAACCAAAAAGTATATCTAGCTTTCACACATCCTAATTCAATAGATTAACCACTGGTCACTCTGTTATCTGGTTTTGTATTTTATTACTATTGATACTATGATAGATAGATAAATAGATAGATAGATAGATAGATAGATAGATAGATAGATAGATAGATAGATAGACAGACAAATTATACCTATTGATATTGTACTATAGGGTATTTTTATATATTTATATTATAAAAATACCCTATAGTACAATATCAATAGGTATAATTTGCATGTTTCATAGAATTACAGATTTCATGTTTGATTTGCATGTTTGATTGCATGTTTGATTTGCATGTTTCATAGAATTACAGATTTCTAGGCTGGTTTGTGTCAGGAAGGACCTCCAAAGATCATCCCCCACTAGATCAGGTTGCTCAGAACCTTATCTTTTACCTCTTTCTCCTACTATCATTGAATCACTATGTGGATACTACAACAAGCACAATAAAACAAATGCCAAAGGAGGGAGAAAGATAAGATTAGATAGATAGAGATAGAGATGATAGAGATGATAGAGACAGAGAGATAGAGAAACAAAGAAAGAGAGAGATTAGATAGATAAATACTCAACATAAATTTATGCAAAGTGTTAGACAGATGGGAGAAAATTCTCAGAATCAGAGAATTGTCAGGTTTGGAAGGGACCTCAAGGATCATCCAGTTCCAACCCCCCTGCCATGGGCAGGGACACCTCACACTACAGCAGGTTGCTCACAGCCACATCCAGCCTGGCTGCAAAAACCTCCAGGGATGAGGCTTCCACCACCTCCCTGGGCAACCTGTGCCAGTCTCTCACCACCCTCATGGGGAAGAATTTCCTCTAACATCCAATCTGAATCTACCCACTTCTAGTTTTGCTCCATTCCCCCCAGTCCTATCACTCCCTGACACCCTCAAAAGTCCCTCCCCAGCTTTCTTGTAGCCCCCTTCAGATACTGGTAGTCCACAAGAAGGTTTCCTCAGAGCCTTCTCTTCTCCTGACTGAACAACCCCAACACTCTGTCTCCATAGCAGAGGAGCTCCAGCCCTCTCCCATTCAAGTACCTAATGCTACATATCCTTCTACATTATCATGTCCTAGAATAATTCTTTGCAGTCCTCAGAATTGTGGTCACCTGCTCAGAATGGGGTTGTCCATTGCTAGCTAGAAACTAACCCACCTGAAACCATTTGGTCTGCAGGCAGGAAGCAAAGCGTGCTGTTACCACTGTCAACAAAGCAGGCACCTATCTCATATGAAGCTTTTCTCTGTTGAAAAGATAGATCAGTGTGTAAAAACAGCAATAAAACAAGATGAGGATTTGGCCTCATTTGTTTAGAAACAAGGAAATGGGAAAGGACACCAAGAATATCCATGCTGTGGACAGGAGCTCTGCCACCTCCTCCAGCTGAGGTTATTCCCAACACAAAACTTTGCTCTCTTTCATGGATTCCATTGGCCACTGGGAGAGAATTAGTGCCTAGGGAATGGAAAAATCCACCAGTTGGAGAAATTCTTTGATGTCAGCTGATCAATTACGTTGCCTGAGGGGGCTGCCAAGAGTCCCATGTGAAGAGCTCACAGGAAAAGGACAAAGCTGCCATCTTGAGTAGGTGTCTGCTGCTTGGAGGTTTGCTGTCAGGTCAGCCTGCCTGGGTAGCTGCCAGACAAATTCAGATTCTCATTGTTCAAGCTTTGGGTTTGGATTTCAGCCACAGCCATCAAACGTCATGGGGTGTCAAGTGGAGGGGGGCAGGCTCTTTTGGGTGGTGCACAGGAATAAGACAAGAAACAACAGGTTCAAGCTTGAACAGAGAGGATTTAACATCAACATGAGGAGAAACTTCTTTGCAGTGAGGCTGACAGAGCCCTGGAGCAGGCTGCCCAGGGAGGTTGTGGAGTCTCCTTCTCTGGAGCCTTTCCAACCCCACCTGGATGCATCCCTGTACAGACTACCCTGGGTGATGCTGCTTTGGACCCGAGGATCTCTGGAGGTCCCTTCCAACCTCTAATGCACTGTGATGCTGTGATCCTAGGGTCATGCCAAATCCCAGTGAGGATCTCATAAAAGTTCAGCTTCTGGATGAAAGGGCTGCTCCAGACGACTTCTTCAGGTTTGAGTTTGTTCTCACTGGTGCTGCTGTCTGTTAGTAAATCAAGAGAGTTTGCCTCTGAAGGTGGTGTATTGGTTTTCATAACCACATTTGATGATTGCTAACAAATCATAGCTTTAACCTCCCCAGAGGGGAACAGGATAACTCTGGGACACAAGTGGTTTGAGCAGACAGCTCAAAGCTGCCATCTACTCCTTCAGTCAGCATAACTGACAGTATGATGATGTACCTTCAGAACAGGAATTGTGCTTTGGAAGGACTCAGGAAATACTTACCAAGTGTAATTACTGTTTAAAGACAGCACCCACAGGAATCTCATCAGTCAAACATGTGCATGAAGTGTTTGATTCCAGCAGCCCGCCCTTGGTGATGGAAACAACCTTTTCATGCTTGGATAATGTGAAAGCTTGTGGTCAAAAATGCTTGGGTGGAAATACAACATAGAATCATAGTTCCAAGCCCCCTGCCATGGGCACTAGATCAGACTGTCTAGACCCTCATCCAGCCTGGCCTTCAACACCTCCAGGGATGGGGCCTCAACCACCTCCCTGGACAACCCATTCCAGGCTCTCACCACTCTCATGGGGAAGAACTTCTTCCTCACGTCCAGTCTGAATCTCCCCACTTCCAGCTTTATTCCATTCCCCCCAGTCCTCTCACTAGCTGATATTTTGAAAAGTCCCTCCCCAGCTTTCTTGTAGCCCCCTTCAGATACTGGAAGGCCACAAGAAGGTCTCCTCAGAGCCTTCTCCTCTCCAGACTGAACAACCCCAACTCTTTCAGTCTCTCATAAGAGAGGTGCTCCAGCCCTCTGCTCATCCTGGTGGTCCTTCTCTGGACACATTTCAGCATGTCCAGATCCCTCTTGGAACAGAGGCTCCAGAAGTGGATGCAGTACTCCAAGTGGGGTCTCAGCAGAGCTGAGCAGAGGGGGAGAATCACCTCCCTTGACCTGCTGGCCACACTTCTCTTGATGCAGCCCAGGCTCTGGTTGGCTTTCTGGGCTGCAAGTGCACACTGAGAGGCTCATGCTGAACTTCTCCTCTACCACCACTCCCAAGACCCTCTCCTCAAGGCTGCTCTCCAGCCAGTCACTGCCCAGCCTGGATTTGTGTTTGGGATTGCCTCGACCCAGCTGCAGGACCCTGCACTTGGTCTTGTTGAACCTCCTGAGGTTGGCTTGTGCCCAGCTCTGCAGCCTGTCCAGGTCCCTCTGGATGGATCCCTTCCCTCCAGTCTGTCTGCTGCACCACACAGCTTGGTGTCATCAGCAAACTTGCTGAGGGTGCACTCAATGCCTCTGTCCATGGCACCAACAAAGATGTTGAACAAGCCTGGTCCCAGGACTGAGCCCTGAGGGACTCCGCTCATGGGAGCATAGGTGTTTCCATGCTTGCTCTTTGTGGTGCTTGCTTTTCAAAACAGCTGTTGGTTCTTCCCTTGTGTTTTCTGCAGCAGTTAAGATCATGGATGAAGAAGAAGAATCATCAGGTGATGACATTTTGGCTACAGCCAGCATCTTTGACACGCTGCCTTTCGTCGTCGGTTCAAGCGCTCTCTCGACCGTGCCGCCCGAAGATGTTCTCTCCTATGTGTTGCCCTCAGACCAAACAGCACTGCTGCCTGCAGCAACCAGCCCATCCTACAGCCGCTCTGAGATCATTGAACAGTCCATTGAGCTACCAGACTCCTCGGTGCCTGCCTCTGGGAGCGCCCCTCCTGGGGCAGGAGCGGAGGACGTTGCCGTCGGTTTGATGAGCACGGCGGCACTGGATGAAGCGGAGCAGGGCAGTGGTTTTATCTCAGTGCTGACAACTGAGCCTGCAGAAGCCACCCCAGCTCCTACACTGAAGTATGTAACTACCAGCTCCATGACAACTGCAGGCAAAGGCAAAGAACTTGTGGTTTTCTTCAGCCTGAGGGTAACCAACATGCACTTTTCTGACGACCTCTTCAATAGGAGCTCGGCGGAATACAAAGCCCTGGAACAACAGTTCATGCAGCTGGTGGGTGAGAAGCAGCTTGACCAACACAGGCAATGTTGGGCAGAGTTTGAAGAAATGCACTGAGGAGCAGAGTATTTTAACAACAGCAGAGCCTGCTTTAATTCAGGCTGATAAGCTGTGTTTGTAAAGGATCCATAAAATCATAGACTCATAGAAGGGACCTCAATGTTCACCCAGTTACAACCCCCTGCCATGGGCAGGGACACCTCACACTACAGCAGGTTGCTCACAGCCACATCCAGCCTGGCTGCAAAAACTTCCAGGGATGAGGCTTCCACCACCTCCCTGGGCAACCTGTGCCAGTGTCTCACCACCCTCATGGGGAAGAATTTCTTCCTGACAACCAATCTGAATCTTCCCTCCTCTAGCTTGGATCCATTACCCCCAGTTCTATCACTCCCTGACACCCTAAAAAGTCACTCCCCAGCTTTCTTGTAGCCTCCTTCAGATACTGGAAGGCTACAAATAAGCCTGAGAGGCTCTCAAGTTACGAAGAAAAAATTTGTGAAGTCAGTGTTGAAAGTTTTCACTTGTTCAGGAGATTCCAGATGCATCAGAGTCAGAGAATGTCAGGTGTTGGAAGGGACCTCTAGAGACCATTGAGTCTAACCTTTCTGCCAGAGCAGGATTACTTAGGGCAGAACACACAGAAATGTATCCAGGTGGGTTTTGAAAGTCTTCAGAGAAGGAGACTCCACAACCTCTCCGGACAGCCTGTTCCAGGGCTCCAGCACTCTCACCGTGAAGAATTTTGTCCTCGTGTTGAGGTGGAACTTCCTGTGTTCCAGCTTGTATCCATTGCCCCTTGTCCTTTCACAGGACACCATTGAAAAGAGACCACAGTCTCACAGTATATCAGAGATCATCAGGTCCAATCCCCCTGCCAGAGCAGCAGCACCCAGGGGAGTCTGCACAGGAATGCATCCAGGTGGGGTTGGAAAGCCTCCACAGAAGGAGACTCCACAACCTCTCTGGGCAGCCTGTTCCAGGGCTCTGTCACCCTCACTGCAAAGAAGTTTCTCCTCCTGTTGAGCTGAAATCTTCTCTGTTCCAGTTTGTCTCCATTGTTCCTTGGCTTGTCACAGTGAACCACCCAGCAGAGCTTGATCCCCTCCACTTGACCCCCACCCCTCAGCTCTTGAGAGACATTGATCAGATCCCCTCTCAGCCTTCTCTTCTCCACACTAAACAGCCCCAGGGCTCTCAGGCTCTCTTCCCAGGGGAGATGCTCAAGTTCCCTAAGCATCCTTGTGGCTCTCTGTTGGATTCTCTCCAGCAGGTCTCTGTCTCTCTTCAACTTGGGAGCCCAAAACTGGACACCATCACCTTCATTGTGACACCTAGCCCTCAGATACTTACAGGCATTCATAAGATCCCCTCTCAGCCTTCTCTTCTCAAGACAGCCCCAGCTGTCTCACTCTTTCTTCATAAGAGAGCTGTTCAAGTCCCTCAACCAACCTGGCATATGTTCCCACCTGGTTTCTTTGGCTTTCCCTTAGATTCATGTCAACAGCATGGTGGTGCTGATAGCTTCTCAGGCTGCTGTCCTCATGCTGGGTTTAAAAATAATCCTTTTAAAGCATATCATGGCTTAGCAGGGGCAATGTGATTACATCTGGATTTTCTCTATGGGTACAATAGGGCAGCTCACTAACACCCCTGCTGTGCTTTGCCCCAACCTGCCTGGATTGCACATTTGAAAATAATTAAAGTTGGCTTTCCAGAAAGGTGATTTTTTTTTTTTAAATATATATTAATATTTGATTTTTTCCTCTTCCAGATGAATAAACTCCCAAGCTGCTCTGCATTCCATTACAGGGGAAATTGCTGCCCATCCATCTCAGCATATTATTTGAGATAGACTCAGAAGTCCAGAGAAGAGTGACAAACAGAAAAAAGGGAATTTGGGGAGGGGGGTAAGAGTTGTATGAAACTCAGAGATTTGTGTACTTGATAATGAGAAGGGAAGGTAAGAGAAACTGTCAGCAGGTAGAAACTGACAGAATTGGAGAATAAACCTTCTGAAGAGTGTATTGGGATCTGTTTTGGGCACCTCAATGCAAGAGAGATGTGGAGGTGCTGGAGCCAGGGCAGAGGAGGGCAAGGAAGCTGTGAAGGGTCTGGAGAATAAATCTGATGAAGAGAGACTGAAGGAGCTGGGGATGGTTAGTGTGAAAGAGAGGAGGCTGAGGGGAGACCTCATTGCTGTCTACAACTCCCTGAAAGGAGGTTGTGGAGAGGTTGGTGCTGGTCTCTTCTCCCAGGTAATTAGTGACAGAACAAGAGAGAATGGCCTCAACCTGTGACTGGGTAGGTTTAGACTGGACATTAGGAAACATTTTTTGATGTCAAGAGTGGTCAGGGATTGGAATGTGCTACCCAGGGAGATGGCTGAGTCCCCGAGCTGTTTGAAGGTGGTTTGGCTGTGGTGCTTGGAGCTGTGGTTTAGGGGTGAACCTTGTAGAGCAGGGGTCTGGGTTGGACTTTTTAGGCTATCAGGTAGTGATAGGACTGGGGGGAATGGAATAAAGCTGGAAGTGGGGAGATTCAGACTGGACGTGAGGAAGAAGTTCTTCCCCATGAGAGTGGTGAGAGCCTGGAATGGGTTGTCCAGGGAGGTGGTTGAGGCCCCATCCCTGGAGGTGTTTAAGGCCAGGCTGGATGAGGCTCTGGCCAGCCTGATCTAGTGTGAGGTGTTCCTGCCCATGGCAGGGGGGTTGGAACTGGATGATCCTTGTGGTGCCTTCCATCCCTGACTGATTCTGTGACTCTATGACTTGGTGATCCTTTCCAGCTGGAAGGTTTCTGTGATCCTGCAATTCCGTACATTAATATAAAGACAAATTTCTCTTTTGCAGCTACTTCCATACCTCCAATCCAACCTCACAGGTTTTAAGCACCTGGAAATACTGAACTTCAGGAATGGAAGTGTGATTGTGAACAGCAAGATGAAGTTTGCCCGGACGGTGCCGTACAACATCACGGAGGCAGTGCACTGCGTCCTGGAGGACTTCTGTGACGCTGCAGCCCAACAGCTCAACTTGGAGATTGACAGCTATTCCCTGGACATTGAGCCAGGTAAGATGGCCTTGCTCACCCTGTGCAGAATCATAACCTTGCAGAGAATGTGTTTTCCATATTTCTACAGCTTCAGAAGTATGATTTCTGCTTGGGAGCAGTAAGAATAAAGAAGATCATAGAACCATAGAACCCCTGCAGGGTTGGAAGGGACCTAAGGGATCATCCAGTTCCAGCCCCCCCTGCCATGGCCAGGGACACCTCACACTAGAGCAGGTTGCTCTAGGGACTTTTGAGGGTGTCAGGGAGTGACAGAACTGGGGGGATGGAGCAAAACTAGAAGTGGGGAGATTCAGATTGGGTGTTAGGAGGAAATTCTTCCCCATGAGGGTGGTGAGACACTGGCACAGGTTGCCCAGGGAGGTGGTGGAAGCCTCATCCCTGGAGGTTTTTGCAGCCAGGCTGGATGTGGCTGTGAACAACCTGCTCTGGTGTGAGGTGTCCCTGCCCACGGCAGGGGGGTTGGAACTGGCTTATCCTTAAGGTCCCTTCCAACTCAGACAATTCCATGATTAATTTCATGGGCATGGTGAGGAATGGCAGCAGTACCTCAGCATGCAGATGCCTTTAGCAGCTCTGGTTGAGGTGGCTTTTTTAATGTACAGATCTCTGGCAATCTCAGAGCAAATATCCATTTACAACTCATGTAGGTGGTTTCTAATTTGTTTTCTTCTTACATATCTCCTTGTGGCCACCAAGAGCACAGAGAGTGTGTGGTAAAGAAAACAAAACCACAGTGTTCAAACTTTGAAATGCTGCCACCACAAAATGGGGCTTTGCTGAATAAAAGAAGGAATTAGGTCACTAGGAGGAATGACCTTCAGGCTACCGCTCACTCACTGCTTTAGCAGCAAATCTGCAGAAATAAAAAATTAGAATGAGAAAGCTGCTAAAATGCAAACAAACAAACAAATATCATTTTCTTCATCATCCTCTCCATTGGCTGCCTTCCTGATGTGGTATTTCAATACAGAACCACAGAATACTTTAGGTTGGAGAGGACCCTTGAAGGTCATGCAGTCTGACCCCCCCGCAGTGAGCAGGGACATCCCCAACTAGATCAGGTTGCTCAGAGCTCCATCAAGCCTCACCTTGAATAGCTCCAGGCTTCTACCACCTCTCTGGGCAACCAGTTGCAGTATTCCACCACCCTCATAGTAAAGAACTTCTTCCTGACATCGAATCTGAATCTACCCTGCTCTAGTTTGAAACCATTCCCCCTTGTCCTATTGTCACATGCCCTTGTAAAAACTCCCCCCAGCAGCTTTCTGTAGGCCCCTTACAGGTACTGGAGGGCTGCTATAAGCTTTCCCTGGAGCCTTCTCTTCTCCAGGCTGGACAAGCCCAGCTCTCACACCCTAGCTTCATATGAGAAGTGCTCCACAGCCCTTTAATCATTTTTGTGGCCTCCTCTGGACCTGCTGCTTCAGCTCCATGTCCTTCTTGTGTTGAGGGTCCAAGAGCAGAGCAGACTGGCAGAATCAACTCTCTCCACCTTCTGGCCACACTTCTTTTGATGCAGCCCAGGATTAGCTCAAGAAGAGAGTATCATGATGTGTTTGCTGCAAGAGCTGATCATTCAAGGCTTATGAGCAGCAGGGAAATGTCAAAACAGAAGAAATTATCTCTAGAAAGCCAGGATAGTTCCACACAGGTGTTCCTAAGCTGTCTTTTCACTTCAGAGAACCAAAACCAAACAAAACCAAACCAAAACAAGCAAAAAAAAAAAAAAAAAAAACAAAAAAACACCAACCAACCAAAAACCCAAACGACCAAAATAAAACCAAACTACCCCCCCCCCCCCCCAGACTGTTTAGTAAATGAATAACTGTTTAGTAAATGAATGGATGGGAGCAAAATCCCATTTCTTGTGAGAGGAAGAGCCATCTAGTGGCAATGTGACCCCAGATTCAAACACTGATGGGCACAGGTTGCCCAGGGAGGTGGTGGAAGCCTCATCCCTGTAGGTTTTTGCAGCCAGGCTGGATGTGGCTGTGAGCAACCTGCTGTGGTGTGAGGTGTCCCTGCCCATGGCAGGGGGTTGGGACAGGATGAGCCTTGAGGTCCCTTCCTACCCTGACTCTGTGATCTGTGTGACAGCTGAAGTTAGGACCTTAAGCTGTCTCTGATTTGAGTCTTCCTATGACTACCAGCAGGCTCATTTTTCCTTAAACTCACTGAGCCATTCCTTACTAGTATTAAAAAAAAAAAAAAAGAAAAAAAAATAGAAAACAATCCTAAACCAACCAAACCACACAAAAAAAAACCACAAAAAAGCAACAACAAAAATATACATACCCCCAAACAGAAAAAAACTAACAAAACCCACAACAAAACAAAGAAGAAAAGAAAGAAACCAAACCCATCCAACCAAGAGGGGAAAAAACCCAAACAAGACAAACCCCGTAACAACAAAACTCAACAAAATGAGAAAAAGCCAAACCAAAACAGAGCAGGGTTGGACTAGGTGACCTTCAGAGGTCCCTTCCAACCCAGACCATTCTCTGATTCTATGAAAACCAAAACCCAGCCCTGCAAGCAGCTATTTTCTCCAGCCCATTCCAGCACTCCTAGCTTGCAGCCTTCCTACCCTTGTGCAGTATTCAATAATCTAATTCCTTCCTCTTGCCAGTCTGGAGGAAAAAAAAAGCTGCCAGGTGACCTTCTTGTGGCCTTCCAGTACCTGAAGGGGGCTACGAGAAAGCTGGGGAGGGACTTTTCAAAATATCAGCTAGTGACAGGACTGGGGGGAATGAATACAGCTGGAAGTGGGGAGATTCAGGCTGGACGTGAGGAAGAAGTTCTTCCCCATGAGAGTGGTGAGAGCCTGGAATGGGTTGTCCAGGGAGGTGGTTGAGGCCCCATCCCTGGAGGTGTTTAAGGCCAGGCTGGATGAGGCTCTGGCCAGCCTGATCTAGTGTGAGGTGTCCCTGCCCATGGCAGGGGGTTGGAACTGGATGATCCTTGTGGTGCCTTCCAACCCTAACTGATTCTGTGATTCTGTGAAATTCTCTCTCTGAGATCCCTGCAGCCAAAGCTATTATTTTCTAACAGAGATGCAAGGCTGTAGCACTGCATCCATGCACTTACAGTGGAAAAAAGAACAAAACAAAACACAAAACAGGGATGAAAATACCCAAATGTGAAAATTCTTGTCAATGGGCTGAAAATCAAATCACAGCTGACTAGTGATGAGGTAAAAAAAATGCAGAAATAAATACAGGCTTGCCTGCTTGCTGTCTCACAGAATCAGCCAGGTTGGAAGAGACCTCCAAGATCATCAAGTCCAACCTATCACCCAACCCTATCTAATCAACCAGACCATGGCACTAAGTGCCTCATCCAGGCTTTGCTTAAACACCTGCAGGGACACTGACCCCGGCACCTTCCTGGGCAGCACATCCCAATGGCCAATCTCTCTGTCTGGGAAGAACTTCTAGACTAACATCAGCCTATCGGACGTGGCACTTGGTGCCATGGTTTAGATAGGCATGAGGTGTAGGGTGACAGGTTGGACTCGATGATCCTTGAGGTCTCTTCCAGCCTTCTTGATTCTATGATTCTGTGATTCTATCCAGCAGGCAGAAGCAGCAGGCCAGACCTTGAGTCCTGTGTCCAGTTCTGGGCTCCTCAGTTCAAGAGAGGTATTGAGGTACTGAAGGGTGTCCAGAGAAGGGCAATGAAGCTGGGGAAGGGTCTGGAGCACAGCCCTGTGAGGAGAGGCTGAGGGAGCTGGGGGTGTTTAGCCTGGAGAAGAGGAGGCTCAGGGGAGACCTCATTGCTGTCTACAACTACCTGAAGGGAGGTTGTAGCCAGGTGGGGGTTGGTCTCTGCTCCCAGGCAGCCAGCAACAGAACAAGAGGACACAGTCTCAAGCTGTGCCAGGGGAGGTTTAGGCTGGATATTAGGAGGAAGTTCTTCACAGAGAGAGAGATTTGCCATTGGGATGTGCTGTCCAGGGAGATGGTGGAGTCACTGTCCCTGGAGGTGTTCAAGAGCAGCATGGATGAGGCACTTGGTGCCATGGTCTGGTTGATTGGATAGGGCTGGGTGATAGGTTGGACTGGATGATCTTGGAGGTCTCTTCCAACCTGGTTGATCCTATGATTCTATGAAATGTGAGCTGTTTCCTCTGCCTGCCAGGTTACTTGGGAGCAATGCAGCAACTAACAATCTCCTCATGCTTTGCAGCTGACCGGGCAGACCCCTGCAAGTTCATGGCATGTGCCCAGTTCTCTGAGTGCATCATGAACGAGTGGACCAAGGAGGCTGAGTGCCTCTGCCAGCCTGGCTATGCCAGCCAGGACGGACTGCCCTGCCGCAGCCTGTGCGAGCTGGAGCCACACCTCTGTGTCAATGGTGGGAAATGCCAGCTAGTTCCAGGGAGAGGAGCTGTTTGCAGGTGAGTACCTGGCTGCTTAACGTGGATTCTGGTAACAGCTGCCATGCCTGTGCCACCCACAAGCAAGGGGGTGGGGTGGGTTGAAATTACTCCCTTCTCCCACTCCCAACTAATTGGAGAGAATTACCACCACCACCCTCAAAATAAAATTGCCAGGCTAGCTCAGAAGGGTTTTGGAGAAAATGAAGCTCTACTGACAAGCAAACTAAAATCTAGAGATATGAAATGTGATGAGATGTGTAAAAAATATACAATATCTGTACAATATAGAGATACCTTAACGATTTATAAACAACACAGAAACTCCTCAGAACCCCCTGGACAGATCCAAGGGACCCAAGTCACCTCCTCCCCCACTCCTTCTTGACAAGCAAACTAAAATCTAGAGATATGAAATGCAGTGACTATGTACAAAATATACACCAAATGTACAATATGTAGATATTTGCAATTTATAAGCAACACAGAAACCCCTCAGAACCCCCTGGACAGATCCAAGGGAGCCATTCACCTCCTCCCTCACTCCCTCCCTCCTTCCTGGTACCTCACACAGTAGTCAAAACAGAGATCCCCTGGCAAGGCCATGGAAGGGAGAGAGAAGTTGCAAGCAGAAATGATAAGAGAAGAAAAGAGAGCAAGAACAGTTTCTTCCTCTGCTCTATAACCCATTATCAATCCAATGAATTCTATAGACCTTAGCATTACTTTCCTTTTGCATCCAATGGTAATTTATTTTACTCTCAGTCTTTGCAGTCAGGGACCAGACTAAAGTTCCCCCTTCCAACTGTTCCACAGGGCTGAGCAGGTATTTTTCAACAGCAAGATCTATGCTAATAAGCCAAGACCTCAACTTCCAGCAGCTCAGCATTCCAGACTTCAACAGCTCAGAGAGCTGGGGCTGAGCCTGGGGGAGCCTGAGGAGGGAATCTCATTAATGCTCATCAATAACTGAAGGGCAGATGTCAGGAGGATGAAGCCAGATTCTTCTCAGTGGTGGCCAGGACAAGGGGCAATGGCCACAAACTGGAACACAGGAGGTTCCACATAAGCAAAAAGGCCATTGGCATCCTGGGGGGGATTAGAAGGGCTGTGGTTAGGAGGTTGAGAGAGGTTCTCCTCCCCCTCTACTCTGCCCTGTTGAGGCCACATCCGGAATATTGTGTCCAGTTCTGAGCCCCTCAGTTCAAGAAGGACCTCAGGGAACTGCTTGAGAGAGTCCAGCAGAGAGCCCCAAAGCTGCTGAAGGCAGTGGAAGATCTTCCTTAGGAGGAGAGGCTGAGGGAGCTGAGGGCTCTGGAGCTTGGAGAGGAGGAGCCTGAGAGGTGAGCTCCTTGCTGGTGCTAAAGATGTGCAGGGGGAGTGCCCAGAGGCTGGAGCCAGGCTCTGCTGGGTGATGCCCAATGCCAGCACAAGGGGCAGTGGTGGAAGCTGAGCCATAGGAAGTTCCATGCAAACAGGAGGAAGAAGTTTTTGCCTGTGAGGGTGACAGAACCCTAGAATGGGCTGCCTAGGGGGGTTGTGGAGTCTCCCTCTCTGGAGATATTCAAATCCTGCCTGGATGCATTCCTGTGTGACCTGCTCTAGGTGATGCTGCTTTGGCAGGGGGGTTGGACTGGATGATTTTTCAAGGTCCCTTCCAGCCCCTACCATTCTGTGAAAAAAAAAAATTAACTTTGAGGGTGGCAGAGCAGTGGGACCAGCTGCTGGACTCTCCAGAGCACTGGGTGAGACTGCACACAAGGCACAGAGGAGCTGAGCAGCCATGTGTGCAAGCAAGAGGCAAGTTACAATCCTTGCACTTGTTTATTCTCCCTTGATATTGACTGTATTGGGTTCATGACACATCTTTAGCATTCTTAGGGGTTCGTGTCAATAAATAGGACTACTGAGCAAATTATTCACATGGTAATTTCAGTGCAGCCACACAGCTGCCATAATTCATCTTCTGCAGTGAGCATCACAGAAAGGATAGGAGAAGATTATATTGAATTCCCTGCAGGTACTGCAGAATTCCTGAGTCACAGCAATGCAGCTGCAGTATTTTGTACTAGAAATCAGCCTGTGACCTAAAGAGGTCCTCTTTACAACTCCACTGAAGTAGCAAAGGGTACAGGCTGCTTCTCCAAGAGCAGCAGCACACCAAGGACCACAACACCTTTCAGTTTCAGAAAAGCCCTGAGTGGATGTACAGCAGCAACCAACTCCTCACTGGGAATGACAAAAGCATTACAAATAATAAATGAAACTCTTCTGTGAATTAGAGGCAAGTTACAAACAAACTTCCCAGCAGCTGCAGACTGACATCCTGGGCAAAATTCTACAGTCAGCAAAGAGAAAATTATCACAGAATCATTCAAGTTGGAAAAGAGCCTCAGGAGCACCAGGTCCAACCCAGAACCCTACTCTGCAAGGTTCACCCCTAAACCATAGCCCTAAGCACCACATCCAAACCACCTTGAAACACATCCAGGTGTAACAGTGTGAGAGCTGAAATCCCCTCCCACACTGACAATAACCAGGCTTGGGCACTCCACCACCTCCCTGGGCAGCACATTCCAGTCCCTGACCACTCTTTTGCCTAAGGGTCACTCTAAACCTACCCAGTGGCAGCTTGAGGCCATTCCCTCAATTACCTATCAATTACAATTAATTATCACTGATTACCTGTGAGAAGAGACCAGCACTAGTCTGTCCTCATAGGAGAGGAGCTCCAGCCCTCTGCTCATCCTCATGGCCCTTCTCTGGACACACTCCAGCAGGTCCATACCAGGAGATAAGAGAGCTTCCTCCCATGGGAGAAGAGAGGGAAGAAAAGTGAAAGAGAATAACTTTGCAGGCAGATTTATAGGGATGCAGGATTCATGGGAAGGAATACACAATTTCCTGTGCCCACCCACTGGGCTGGGCACTCTGCGCACTGGAGGTCTCCACTCTATGGTGTTTCCTCAGGGCACCCACAGCCTCAAAATGCCACAGGGGCTAAAATCTTCCCAGACATTCCAAATGCAAAAATTGCATGTTGGCAAAAAAAAAAAAAACCAAAAAACAAACCCAAAGGAAAAAACCTCAACCAACCACATCAGTGTCCTTTCAGTTAACACTCTCATGAATCTAAGACTTGTATCTTTGCTCTGTTATTGGTTACATCATGAAGTGATCATGGAGGTGTTGGATAGAAGGTTGGACCTGATGATCTCAGAAGTCTTTTCCTACCTTCATGATTCTATCATAGAATCATAGGGGTTGGAAGGGACCTCTGCCCAACCTCCCTGCCCAAGCAGGATCACCTAGGGCAGGTCACACAGGAATGCACCCAGATGGGTCTTGAAATCTCTAGAGAAGGAGCCTCCACAACCTCTCTGGGCAGCTTGTTTCAGTGCTCTATCACCCTTACAGTAAAGTTTGTCTGCATGTTGTGTTCCAGTTTGTATCTTTTGCCCCTCATTCTGTCAGAGGACACCACTGAAAAGTGCCTGACCCCTTCTTCTGGACACCCACCCTCCAGCTATTTGCAAACATTAATGAGATCTCCTCTCACTCTTCTCTTTTCCAGACTAAACAGCTCCAGGTCTCTCAGCCTCTCCCCATCAGACAGAGGTTTCAGTCTCTTAATCATCCTCACAGCCTCTGTTGGCCCCTCGCTAGTACAGCCCTGTCCCTCTTGAAGCAGGGATCACAGAACTGGACACAATACTCCACATGTGGTGTGACTAGGGAAGAGCACAGGGGGAGGAGAACCTCCCTTGGCCTGCTGGACACACTCTTGATGCACCCCAGAATGACTCACACAGACACACTGCCCTGGGAACACTCTGCTTATACTTAGCTGCAGATTTAGTTTCCATTTGAGGGACTCTGCACTTTCTGCCTTCAAGTCGTGTCCCTTTTTCTCTCCCTCTGCCTCTTTTAGATGCCCTGCCCGTAGACATCAGCTCTACCAAGGACAGCGCTGCGCAAAATTTGCTCCAGACCCCAACCAACCCTTCACTTCCAAACCTCTTACTCTGGGCTTACTAAGCCTTGCTTTTCTTGGCACCGTTTTAATCATTCAGTTAAGAAGAAAATGCAAAAGAAACTCTAATTATCAGTAAGCTGCTCCCAACCCTTTTTCCCCCCCTTCACATTTCAAAATATTCTTTTTTTTTAAAGTTTTTTATTTTTTCCCTAATTTTGCTGTTTATAAAACTCTTCCCTAAACAAACAAACCCAAACAAATGTTCTGCATTGTAGAAGTCCTACTCTCAGCAGCAGCAATTCAGAACACACGCTCAGGATTAATCCTGCTTTTGAACACGAGGAGCCCATGCCTGGCTTTTGCCACACGGCTTGCAGTGTAAGTGCTTGTGTCAACTCCTCAGAGGTCATTGATCACCAAGCCTTACCTGATCCTGAAAACACAATCCAGCCCAGAGGTAAAATGCATGCAGACCCTTGTCTTCCCCCCACCTCAACTAACAGCTCCATCTTCCTGTAGTAACTACACAACTCAGCAGAGTTTGGTTCTAATCTCTCTTGCTTGGCGATCTCAGGACTAAAAAGTACTAAATTCAGCTCTTTGCTTTCCACATTTACTGCTGTATAGGTTTCAGAACGGGATTGTAGAGCTGCTTTTCTTCCAGCTCTCTTGCATGGCTTTGGTGGTCCAGCTTCAGTGCTTTTTGTGGTTTAGGGCAGTTATTAATCTAGAATTTTCCTCCTTTTTTTTTTTTTTTAACTGCTGTAGGTCTCCAGACCAGGACCAGTTTACAAAGCCAGGACTGACAAGTTAGTCTCCAAGCTTCCTCATTTCCAGCACCAGCCAGAAGAAACCAAGGTTTGTGACTCTATGCAAGAGCTTCAAAAAATTGCTGAGTTTCCTGTTTGTCAGCATTACCAGGAGGCCTCTTTGTACTAATTCCATACAAAGGAAACCTCAGAGGGAGATGAGATACTTGATATGACAACAATCCCTTCTTGTCCAGAAGGGCCACGAGGATGAGCAGAGGGCTGGAACACCTCTCCTACAAAGACAGACAGAGAGTTGGGGTTGCTCACTCTGGAGAGGAGAAGGCTCCCAGGAGACCTCATTGTGGCCTTTCAGTATCTGAAGGGGGCTCCAAGAAAGCTGGGGAGGGACTTTTGAGGGTGTCAGGGAGTGACAGGACTGGGGGGAATGGATGCAAGCTAGAGGAGGGGAGATTTAGATGAGATGTTAGGAAGTTGTTCCCCAT
This sequence comes from Indicator indicator, assembly GCF_027791375.1. Lineage (NCBI taxonomy): Eukaryota > Metazoa > Chordata > Aves > Piciformes > Indicatoridae > Indicator > Indicator indicator. The sequence goes on along the minus strand of NC_072011.1, from coordinate 2,244,041 downwards.
GAGGGTGGTGAGAGACTGGCACAGGTTGCCCAGGGAGGTGGTGGAAGCCTCATCCCTGGAGGTTTTGCAGCCAGGCTGGATGTGGCTGTGAGCAACCTGCTGTAGTGTGAGGTGTCCCTGCCCATGGCAGGGGGGTTGGAACTGGATGATCCTTGAGGTCCCTCCCAACCCTGACAATTCTCTGATTCTGTAAATCCTTTTATGCAGCAAAGCTCCATTCTGGACACCCAATTGCTAATGTGGCAGTCACTGAAACAAACAACTGAAGAAAGAATATCTCAAAAGGACAAAGCAACACCAAATGCAAACCAAAGGGGAGGTTTTAAATAGCAGGAAGAGATCACTTAAAAATACTTTGTGCCTGTTTAAGCACAGGGAAGCTGGGGAGGGATTTTTTACAAGGACAAGGGGCAATGGTTTTAAACTGGAGAAGGGAGGTTTAGATTGTTGTGGTAGTTTTAGGCTGTACCTTTAACATTTTCCACAGATCTTGAACAGAAAGTGGTAGAAGCCCCATCCCTGGACGCTTTTAAGGCCAGGCTTGATGGGGATCTGAACAACCTGATCTAACTGGGAATGTCCCCACTTTACTGGAGAGGGTTGGACTGCATGACCTCTAGAGGCCCCTTCCAACCCAGTGCATTCTGTGATAGATTTCTTGTAACTGATCTTCATCATACCCAGGTCTGGTCTCTTCCAGGGCTCCAGGTCACAGTTACAGAGAGAGATGATAATGAGGGGACTGGAAGGTGGTGACAGAAATTGATGAGTCAGCAGGGAGCAGGAGTTGAGGAAAGCTGAAGCACAAAGAGGCTTCAGTGCAGATGAAAACCATGAGCAGAGACATCTGCAATTGGCATTTTACAGCCACCTTAAAAGAAATGTGTCTATGGGCAGCTGTGGATCAATAAAACTTCCAACCCAGCTGAGCTACTCAAACCTACTGCTTACAGAAGCATTAAATATTTTATGAAAGGAATAAAATGCCACATTTTGGGGAGGGGGGGGGAACACCAGGCCTGTGCCGTCTGGACTGCCTTTGAATCCTCAGAAGTGTATTGACAAAGCTCTTCTGGAGATCTGCTTAAGGAAATGGATTCAGTGAGAAGGAAGGCAACCCCAAAATAGTGGAACACTGGAACAGGTTGCCCAGGGAGGTGGTTTGGGTTCCATCCCTGGAGATCTTCAAGGTGAGGCTGGAGAGGGCTCTGGACAACCTGATCTAGTTGGGGATGTCCCTGCTGACTGCAGAGGGCTTGGACTGGATGACCTTTGGAGGTCCCTTTCAACCCAGACCATTCTGTGATTATATGACTCCACAAAGGAGGTTAAACACACCAAGCTGGGTGGTTTGGGCCACTTTCCACCATCCCTTAAGTTCCAAATGGGTGCTCAGATCACAGCTCTTATATTGAACTAGTTTTTAATCCTTTGAAAAAAGATGAGGAAGGAAGAAAAACTTACGGAGAACACAACTTTTGTTAGCTGAAAGTAAGAGCACCACTTCCCTATCACAACCTAGACCCTTGGGGGGTTTAAAAACAGGGTATGGTGCTGGAGTTGAATGTTCAGAGGGTGGAGGACATCTAGAACTCAGGCCAAGGTAAAAATTCCAGTCTTTAAATTTCATTTTGCAATGTGTGAGGACAGTACTGACAGCTTCTTTGAGACATATTACCTCATTGCTGTCTACAACTACCTGAAGGGAGGTTGTAGCCAGGTGGGGGTTGGTCTCTTCTCCCAGGCAACCAGGGACAGAACAAGAGGACACAGTCTTAATTTGTGCCAGGAGAGATTCAGGCTGGATATTAGGAGGAAGTTCTTCACAGAGAGAGAGATTGCCCATTGGAATGGGCTGCCCAGGGAGGTGGTGGAGTTGCCATCCCTGGATATGTTCAAGAAAAGCCTGGATGAGGAACTTAGTGCCATGGTTTAGTTGATGGGATAGGGCTGGGTGATAGGTTGGACTAGGTGATCTTGGAGGTCTCTTCCAACCTGGTTGATTCCATGATTCTCCCTGGATCACAGGATGTCAGGGTTTGGAAGGGACCCAAAGAGCTCATGGAGTCCAATCCCCCTGCCAGAGCAGGACCACAGAATCTAGCTCAGATCACAGAGGAATGCATCCAGACCTTATCCATACCTGCAGTCCAGCATAGCTCTGTATTTGTAAAGGTTTGTATGAAAACAAGCATAAAAATTCCTGAAGCTAAAATCCCCTTCAGTTCCTTCCCGAGCATGAGAAACGTCTCCAGTTCAGTTACAGAGACACCCCACGGAACATGACAGCTACCAGAGAGGCTTTGGGTGGGGTGGGCTTTTACCCAACTAGCTATGGAGGGTCTAACAATGAACATTTCACATCCAGGTGAAGAATTTGATCTTCTTTCCCTTTGAGCTCAGTAGAAAACACAAGTTAGAATCATTAAGGTTGGAAAAGACCTCTCAGATCATCAGTCATCAACTCCTCAACACCACCATGACTTGGAATGTAAAAAAAATTCCTTCAGGATGAAATCAGCTCTTCTTACAATAAATTATCTCCACAGATTTCAGTGAGACCTTCTCAATTAGCAGTGGATTTAAAAAAAATAGGAAAAAGGTTACATTTTCCAATTCAAAATTGCTTTTTAAATGTCTTATGAGAGTTTCTCTTCCAGGTATTCCCACAAGAAGGCCTGAACTATTCAAGACTGGACTTCAGGTTGATGAAGCATACAACCACGATTCAAGGATTCCTAAAGACATCACATTTTAGCTCTAAAATTAGTGCACACCACCAAAACAAACAAACAAACAAAATGTTTTACTAAAGAAAAAGCAACACAAATCAAGTTGCTTGGCCAGGTCTAAAATTTGGCTGATGAGAATCTGCCTCAATAAGAAGTCCCCAGAGCTAAGCTGCATGCATTGAGCAGCCAGTGCTCACTCACCTTTCACTGGGATCTCACTTAAGAGCTGAGTGCTGGAGGAAGATTTAGCCCTGAAATGACTTTTGATCAGGTTTATGTCACAGCCACTCTGGGAAAGATGTCAATAAAACTTCCCTGCATTTCTTCACGCTTTCAATAACTTTCCTTACACAGCCCAATGGGAGAGACAACCACAGACATGAGAGCTGCCATTGACCAAAGGCCACATTAAAAGCATTTGAGGGGAGTTTTTCTTTCTCCCCTCACAATGCTCACTCAGTAAACCACACAGAAGTTGGTTTCAAAGAACAGCAGATTCCTGTTATGCTGTTAATAAACACCTTGGGTATAAATCTGTACACATATGTCCTTCCCTGCTTAATTCCTGGTGACACTTCAGCTGCCAGGCTAGCCTAAGGCTTCCAACCTTTTGCTGAGGCAGTTTCACCTTTTCAGAGCATCAGGTGAATATTCACAAGCACCCTCCAGAACATGAGATGTTCTGAATATTCACCAGCACCCTTCCCAGTAGCAAGCAGATTTCAGACTCCCCTGTAAGCACCAACACTTTAAGCTCAGCATACCCTGAAATAATTTTGAGAGGTTGCTATTAAGTTGTTGTAGAAGAAAAGCAAGCAATGGGTGGCCATTAAGGATTGTATAGGTTTAGTCATTTTATGCTCTATGGATGCACAATCCTGATTAAAGTATAGATTCCATGGTCCTGCTCTGGCAGGGGAGTTGGAAACGAAGGTCTCCAGAGGTCCCTTCCAACCCCTAACATCCTGTGAGCCTGTGATTACTTTACCTTCACCAACTTTTTCCTGAGCATCTCTCTGCTCTCTGCTGCCCCAGTGCTGCACAATATATCCAGCACTGTTGGCTGCTTGGTGCATACCAGAAGTTGTACTTACAGCTCAAACTGAGCTTCTACCAAGTTCACGACAGCACTGGGTGACAGCTCCTCACCCAGAAGTGAAACTTTCCATGTAGCCAATTTTAGGGATAATTCTTTTTAACTTCTTGCCACTGAGAAGTCTGAACTTTGGTTTACCTTGTCATGGACCCTCTGAAGAACTGTTTACAATTTGCAAACAATGAACTGCACAGGTTTTACCTGCAAAAAAATAAATTAATCCATCAGTCAATCAATCACCAGAACTGGTGACTGTGTACAAATGAAGGTACAAACAAAGGCAATGCACCAAGAAGGTTGAGTTTCTACAGCTGAAATAGTGGGTTTAACTTTATTTAACTGGAAAAGAAAATAATGAAAGGAATAAAGAAGTACAGAAATAAAGACAACAACAGAAAAAAGAAACCTAAGATGTGGTTTTCCACGGTAACACAACAGAGCTTCACTTTAAAAACACTTCTTGCAGGGCACTTGAAAGTCATCCCTGTCCACAGCTGGTAGCTTTTCCCTATTGCTCATTTAAGTTAAGAATGCTGAAAGCATTCAGTTCTTTTTTTTCCTTCTGATTTTTTGTTTTGTTTTTTTCCATTACAAATGTATTTTTGTATGTGTTTAGGAGGTCTCACTTCATCCTAGCCACCAGTAGGCAGACTACAACAACAAGTGATTTTTAAATGTGTATTTTAATAAGGGTTATTTATCGCTCTCAACCATTAATTACCAAATCTGTTTGCTGGATGTAAACCTTTTGTATTTCAATAAAATGCAATAAAACTATTTGCTTGGAAATTTCACAGGGGATGACTGAATCGTGTTTGGGTGTGAGGTTGTGGAGTCTCCTTCTCTGCAGACTTTCATAATCTGCTAGGACCTTACCAATGCCTTTAAATACCTGAGGGGGGGATGTCAAGCTGAAGGTGCCAGGCTCTTTACAGTGGTGCCCAGTGACAGGACAAGGAACAATGGCTACAAGCTGGAACACAGCAAGTTCCACCTCAACATGAGGAGAAACTTCTTTACTGTGAGGGTGCCAGAGCCCTGGAACAGGCTGTCCAGAGAGGTTGTGGAGTCTCCTTCTCTGGAGACTTTCCAAACTCACCTGTGTGGCCTGCCCTGGGTGATCCTGCTTTTGGCAGGGGGGTTGGATTCAATGATCCCTGAGGTCCCTTCCAACCCCTAACATTCTATGATTCTAAGTAACCATAACATTACCTTGAAACTGATTGGAAAACTACAGCTGGAGTTGAAAGTGAAACAAAATGAGAAGTCCTGCAGAAAAGGACTTGGGGGTGCTGGTAGGTGAGAAGCTCAATATGAGCTGCCCAGAAAGCCAATTTTATCTCGGACTGCATCAAGAGAAGTGGGGCCAGCAGGTCAAGAGAAGTGATTCTCCACCTCTAGTCCACTCTGGTGAGACCTCACCTGGAGTATTGTGTCCTCCACACTCCACAGGGGCTGTTCTGGAGACCCTCTTACAAGAAAGATCTGGAGGTGCTAGAAGGTGTCCAGAGAAGGGCCAGGAGGATGATCAGAGGGCTGGAGCTGCTCTGCTGTGGAGACAGACTGAGAGAGTTGGGGTTGTGCAGTCTGGAGAGGAGAAGGCTGTGAGGAGACCTTCTTGTGTCCTTCCAGTGTCTGAAGGGGGCTTCAAGAAAGCTGGGGAGGGAATTTTTAGGGTGTCAGGGAGTGATAGGACTGGGGAGAATGGAGCAAAACTAGAAGTGGGGAGATTCAGATTAGATGTCAGGAAGAAGTTCTTCCCCATGAGGGTGGTGAGAGACTGGCACAGGTTGCCCAGGGAGGTGGTGGAAGCCTCATCCCTGGAGGTTTTTGCAACCAGGCTGGATGTGGCTGTGAGCAACCTGCTGTAGTGTGAGGTGTCCCTGCCCATGGCAGGGGGGAACTGGATGATCCTTGAGGTCCCTTCCAACCCTGACAACTCTATATCTCCTAGCTATCAAAGTCTGAATGACTTCAGTCTTCTTAAACACCAATCTTCAAAACCACCTCTCTGATTGGACAGGGAAGTTTGATAACACTGTTGGGTTTTAAAAGAAACAACCCAATCCAAACACCACATCTCCACCTTACACATATGGTTTCACTGACTCTCATCATAGAATCATAGAATTGTCAGGGTTAGAAGGGACCTCAAGGACCATCCAGTTCCAACCCCCCTGCCATGGGCAGGGACACCTCACACCACAGCAGTTTGCTCACAGCCACCTCCAGCCTGGCTGCAAAAACTTCCAGGGGTGAGGCTTCCACCACCTCCCTGGGCAACCTGTGCCAGTGTCTCACCACCCCCATGGGGAAGAATTTCTTCCTAACATCACCTAAAATGGGGAAAATGCAAGCAGCACAGCAAGTGATGAATGTGTTGGAAATCATAACAACAAAGGATAATTAAAAAAAAACAATAATGGAAGTAAAATGATCCTTATTTTACGAAGAGAGAAATGAGGCATGAGACTTACTAGATAAAAATCAGAATTAGACTATTAGAGGAACACTGACCTTAGAAAGTGAACACAAACTCTCTACCTGAGTAGCCTTAAGCACCACAAACATCTGATGGAAAAGCTGCAGGCAGCTCCAGCACAGGAATTCTTTTCCCCCTCTCATAACTTAATTTACCCTCACTTAATTAGGCTTGAAATCTTTAATGACAAAACAGTGAGAAATATAACTGAGATTTTTCAACATGGAATGCATTTATTTTTTTTTTTTAAATTTTTTAAAATTTTCAGTACAGTATTAGGAGGTCATTTAAATACTTTCACAAAAGATCTTGGAGAAAACCCCAAAGGATTCAACAGGTAAAGGATAAAAACAATCTTAGCAGTGGATGCCAGACAAGTCTTTAATGACCTTGTGAGCTGTGAAGGAGCATTCTCTTAGAAATTTCCTATTCCTGGGTCACCTGGTCATGGATGGAGCTCAGCATGGTGATTCTCTTCCTCTCCCTTTCTTTTTTTGGAGTGTTTCATGCAGCTGATCTCAACTGTAAGGGGCAGCTTCGCTGAGAGGCAGGAGGAATTAGTTTCCTTCTTCAAAAAAAAAAAATAAAACATGCAGAACCAAGCCACCATGGTTATCTCATCAGCATTCTGCTTTAAAAAAAACCAAATTATTCTCTACAATCACAGATCAGAAGGGTATTAGGCAATGCTACAATCCTACAGATCAATCCCCTCCCTGCCTTTTTTTTTTTCATTCCCTTTCCAAATTAACATTGAAGTAATTATCTGACACAGTAGCTGCGACAACAGAAGTCACTGGGAAGCAGCTGAATATTGCTTGACAGGGAGAAAAATAAATAATAAACAAATAAAAACCTGTAATGAACCAAAAGTCAATTTTGTTGCACAAAAAAAAGATCAGTGAAACTAACAGGAGATGCTGGTTTTGGTGCAGGGGAAAAGAAAAAGAAAATAAACAAGCTTGCTGCTAGATTTTGGGAGTGCTGCTTGCCTCAGGCATCCTGCTGGAGCCATGCAGAGAGGTGAGAACACTCCACTGGAGGATATCCAGCCATCAGGTCTGCTTCCACTGTCTCAAATCTCAAAGCCATTTCTATTTTCCTGACAGCTCCTAGTTGTTATAGCCATTCAGGTGAAGAGCAATTCCCATACACCCCACGCTGAAACAGGCATTTTCTTTCTGATGCCAGGCAAAGAAATCCTGCCATAAGTAAGGGAACAGTTTGGGGAGGAAAAATAATCAGTTTATTTAATTTAAATTCCCCACAAGCACGTTTACACACATATATTAAGCATATATATGTGTATATACATGCATCCACACTTAAGTAGTGAGGTTCTTTGCTTACTAGGTTCAGTCTCAAAAGAAATATTTTATATATATGTATGTGGATAAATAGATAGATATAGGTATCTATATATGCAGATCTCTAAATCTGTAATCAGATCTCTGTATCCATATTCAGATCTCTAAATCCATATCCAGATCTCTAAATCCATAATCAGATCTCTGTATCCAGATGCAGATCTCTGTATCCAGATGCAGATCCCTAGACCTAGATCTCAATATCTAGATCTCAATATCTAGATATCTATATCTCTAGATCTATATAAAACCTGAGACTGAATGTGTTAAGCCAAGAAGTTCAATCCAGACAGTACTAAATATGGGGTAGGGCATCTCCAGCCGTATCAGCTCAGTGATTTCTCTTCCTTGCACACATGGATGATCACAGCTTCTGGCAGTGCTATGTTTCTGGGGCTGGAAGTTCTGAACCTTCGGTTCCAGTTCAGTAAGAACATGAAACCAGTAAGCTACATTTCACAAGCAGTGCCTTTAAGTTCATGCAACACCATACAGGTCTGGACACAGCTTGCTAGACAGCAGCCTGATGCACTTCTCCTGTCATCTTCCAGCCAAAAAAAAAAAAATCAAATCACTGCTTCAGTGAAGGATTTGGGTAAAATGCGAATCTTTTCTTGTTTGCAATCACATAACCAGAAAGTAGAGTGGGTATGCAGTGAAAGCTGAGATTCTTTGATGCAGTGGATTCATAGAACCATGGAATGCACTGGGTTGGAAGGGACCTCTAGAAGTCATCTAGTCTAAGCCCCATGCAGCAAGCACGGACATTGAGGGAGGTTCTCCTTCCCCTCTATTCTGCCCTGCTGAGACCTCACCTGGAATATTGCATCCAGTTCTGGGCTCCCCAGTTCAAGAGGGACAGGGATCTGCTGGAGAGAGTCCAAGGGAGGGCTACAAGGATGCTGAAGGGACTGGAGCACTGCCCTGAGAAGAGGCTGAGTGCCTTGAGGCTGTTTAATCTGGAGAGGAGAAGACTAAGAGGGGATTTAATAAATGTTTATAAATATCTGAGGTCTGGGGGTCAGGAAGGAAGGGACAGGGACAGGCTCTGCTCACTTGTGCCCTGGGATAGGACAAGGGACAATGGATAGAAACTACAAGCACAGGAGGTTCCACCTCAACATGGGGAGGAACTTCTTCACTGTGAGGGTCACAGAGCACTGGAACAGGCTGCCCAGAGAGGTTGTGGAGTCTCCTTCTCTGGAGCCTTTCCAGCCCCATCTGGATGTGTTCCTGTGTGACCTGTGCTGGATTCTCTGGTCCTGCTCTGGCAGGTGATTGGACTTGATGATCTCCAGAGGTCCATCCAGTCCCTAACATCCTGTGATCCTCTGATCCTCAGCTAGCTCAGGCTGCTCACCCAGAGTTAATCTATTACTCCAATATCTCCACATGGGTTCCAGCAAGGAATGTATGCACGACAAGTAGACTGTGGCATGCAAGCACAACCTAAAGTCAGCCAGGATGTGTGCATCAGCAGCTTTCTTTGTGATACAGACCTGTATCTCCTGCAAGTTACTAAGTACATTTTATCATTTAAAACCTGGCATTCCCAAGAGATTTTAAACTGAGTAAACAGTGAGGGAATTATTTTTCTAGTTGAAACAAACTCTGTCTGTTTAAGACTTCATTTTTACATCAGACTGAAGAAGTAACTGGAGAAGATATTTCAAATCCCTACCGGAGAGTTAATAAATAATCATGTTTAATTTGTTGAAATGATGGCCTGCATGGTGATACAATGCTCACAGAAGTGATGCATCTTCAAACAGGAGGAAATCAAAAATTCCCATCCACAAAACCTGCCAAAGCAAACTGCTTAACAAGGGAACTGTTACAAGCTATGAAACTTGACAGAAGATATTAAGATAAAGCTCAGTGTTTGAGTCACTTTGCTATTCCAGTATGCTAAAAATCGTAGCTATTTCAGTATTAAGAAGATGCTTTATGTTATTGGACCAAGATTTTATACAATCTAACAGAAGGTATAGACCTTGTGCAGTCATTACAATTAAAATAAACAGGAGGATGTCTGAGGATCAAGCCTCAACATTCAGTTAAGCTATACTGCCATCAAAAAAAGCTCAACATATTTCCCTTATGCTATCCTTAATGTTATATGCCTCCAGATACAAGTCTTAGACAATTTGCTTAATACATTGAAATTACACTATGTGGATAAACAAACTGTCCAAGAATAACTAGTGGAAATCTGGTGAGAAGAAAAGTCTGAGGGAATTTTGTTCTGAAGGGAATTTGTACTGAAAGAGAGAGAAAAACTAAAAGAGGAACTAAGAGAGGAGTGGTGTAAGCCCCAATGAGCAGTACATTCTTTGAGTACCTCCTACATTACAGAACATGCTCTCCTCTGGATGTACAAGAAAACCAAGACAGAGAACGCATTCAGTACGAATTTCTGGGTCTCAGGTTGAGGAGAGATTCCCCATCAGTTTCTGAAGGAGTCAGTAAGTACAGACACGAAGAGGTTTTCAAACCAGGACATAAAATGTCTCAGATTATACAAAAGGATACTCCAACTTCTCCGGAACAGAAGTCAAAGCTAAGGCCTCACAATTCCAGTTTTGAGAAAGAGTGTGTCCTCTTTACTAGGCCACCACTTGAAGCCAACTCTTCAGTGTTTTCAAGAGGGGATGTTACAGAAAGGGTGGTCTCAATGCAGCTCTTTGCCACATGTACCCAAGCACAGACAGATTGCTTAAGAGTGTTAAGAGCTATACATAACAGAAACCGTTAAAGAAAATGCAACATATAAACAACAACGAAAAAAAAGCAACAAACTACACTGACTGAAGTTTCTTCAAGGTCTTTATACCTATGTGAAGTTCACTACAGGAATTAAACATCATGAAGTACAAATTAACAAACCACATGATTAATAAAATCTGTTCACTTTATATTATTAAACATCTCTAATTACGATTACAGATCCGGTTTACGTCCCCTGCTGCACAGAGGACCTCTTCTTCCCTTTGTGTCGTGGCCAAGGGTTCTCATCTCCACCACTGCTGTGCAAGATCAGAGCAGCTCATTTCAGCAGGTTCTGCAGCATTGCTGTAGCATAGGTAGGGCGAGCCTGCCTGCTTTCGATGGCATTTTGAAGGTACTGGATACCTCCACAGCGCTCCCAGATCTCTTCGAACTGTCTGGGCAGAATTTCAGCCCCTCGCTTGCGGGTTAAGCCAGTCTCTTCCAGATTCAGCTCACACATATCCATATCATCCTTCCCTGAAATGGGAAAGGGGAAAAGAAAAGACATTTAGGAATTTTTTTTGTCATTCAAAGGTCACACACTGGCTCACAGGATGGTAGGGGTTGGAGATCTTCGACTCCAACCTCCGTGCCAGAGCAGGACCACAGAAACTAGCACAGGTCACACAGGAATGCATCCAGACAGGGCTTGAAAGTCTCCAGACAAGGAGACTCCACAACCTCTCTGGGCAGCCTGCTCCAGTGCTCTGTGACCCTCACAGTGAAGAAGTTCTTCCTCACATTGAGGTGGAACCTCCTGTGCTGGAGTTTACATGCCATTAACAAAGATTAGATTTCCTCTTTAAAGCTCTGTGTGTGTTAATAGAGTTCTTGTGGGGGAATCAGTCCTCAGCCACAGCTGGGTTTGAGAATAAACTAATAAAACATAAAATAAACTAGTAAAACGCAGAATAGACTACCAATCATAGAATCATTCACAGACTTCACAGAATACCAGGTTGGAAGGGATCTCAAGGACCATCTACTTCAATCTTTCAGGGTAAGAATGTAGTTTCAGCAGCCTGTCAAGCTGGGCCTTGAAACTGTCTAGTGTAGGGGAATCCACCACCTCCCTGAGGAATTTATTCCAATGTTTAATAATTCTAAAGGTGAAAAAAACTTTTCTGGTATCCAGTCTGATTCTCCCCTGTAGCAACTTGTGCCCGTCAGCCCTTATCTTTACCATGGGATTCTCTAAAAAGGGAGTCTCCCTCCTCAGGATAGCCACCCTATATGTACTTGTACATGGCTATGAGGTCTGCCCTAAGCCTTCTCTTCTCAAGGCTTAATCACAGAATGGTAAGGGTTGAAAGGGATCTTTAGAGATCATCAAGTCCAACTTCCCTGCCAAAAACAAGATCACAGGAATGCACCCAGGCGGGTTTGCAAAGTCTCCAAACTTTGTGAGAGGAGACTCCACAACCTCTCTGGGCAGCTTGTTCAAGGGCTCTGTCACCCTCACTGTAAAGAATCATAGAATCATAGAATCAAGAAGGTTGGAAGAGACCTCAAGGATCATCGAGTCCAACCTGTCACCCTACACCTCATGCCTATCTAAACCATGGCACCAAGTGCCACATCCAATCCCCTCTTGAACACCTCCAGGGATGGTGACTCCACCACCTCCCTGGGCAGCACATTCCAATGGCCAACCACTCTCTCTGGGAAGAACTTTCTCCTCACCTCCAGCCCAAACCTCCCCTGGTGCAGCTTGAGACTGTGCCCTCTTGTTCTGGTGCTGGCTGCCTGGGAGAACAGACCAAACCCCTCCTGGCTACAACCTCCCTTCAGGGAGTTGTAGACAGCAATGAGGTCTCCCCTGAGCCTCCTCTTCTCCAGGCTAAACACCCCCAGCTCCCTCAGCCTCTCCTCATAGGGCTTGTGCTCAAGGCCTCTCCCCAGCCTCGTTGCCCTTCTCTGGACATGCTCCAGCAATTCAACATCTTTCCTAAACTGAGGGGCCCAGAACTGGACACAGTACTCAAGGTGTGGCCTAACCAGTGCTGTGTCCAGGGGTACAATGACCTCCCTGCTCCTGCTGGCCACACTATTCCTGATGCAGGCCAGGATGCCATTGGCTCTCTTGGCCACCTGGGCACACTGCTGGCTCATGTTCAGCTGCTGTCACCCAGCACCCCCAGGTCCCTCTCTGCCTGGCTGCTCTCAGCCACTCTGTCCCCAGCCTGTAGCTCTGCATGGGGTTGTTGTGGCCAAAGTGCAGCACCTGGCACTTGGATTTGTTGAATGCCATCCTGTTGGACTCTGCCCATCTGTCCAGCCTGTCAAGGTCCCTCTGCAGAGCCCTTCTACCTTCTAACAGATCAACACCTGCTCCCAGCTTGGTGTCATCTGCAAATTTACTGATGATGGACTCAATCCCCTCATCCAGATCATCAATAAAGATATTGAACAGGATGGGGCCCAGCACTGATCCCTGGGGGACACCACTAGTGACAGGCTGCCAGCTGGAAGTGTCTCCTCATGTTGAGGTGGAACTTCCTGTGTTCCAGCTTGAGTCCATTGTCCCTTGCCTTACTACTGGGCACCACTGAATAGAGCCTGGCACCTTCACCTTGACTCCCACCCCTCAGATGGGGTTATAGATGTTGATAAGATCCCCTCTCAGCCTTCTCATGACTACAATGCAGAATGAACTAATAAAAAGCACAAACTACTATCAGATGCTGCAAGTGACAAAACTGCGTTTAAAATCAAGCAGCAAGAAACAAAGGAAAGAAGCTGTCAAGATCAGCATCTGGATATACTCCCCTGAGATCCACTACAAGACCACAACTGCATTTGCTTTACACATCCCTTCAGTTCTCCTGTGAACTCCTCTTTGTATTTGATTTGTTTAAATGTGGCAAAGCGACTCAGAACTTGAGACTTTTAGCTCATCTAATCTGCCAGCCTCCCATGCTAAAGAGATGAGAGGAAACAGCCTCAAGTTGTATCAGGGGAGCTTTAGGCTGGACATTAGAAGAAACTTCTTGACTGAAAGGGTTCTCAAACACTGGCACAGGCTCCCCAGGGAGGTGGTTGTATTCTCATCCCTGGAGGTGTTTAAAAGAGGCAGAGACGTGGTGCTGAGGGACATGGTTTGGCACCAGGCTCAGTAGAATTAGGTAACAGTTGGATTCAATAATTTTAAAGGTCTTTTCCAACCAAAGTGATTCTATGGCAGGCAAGTGCTAACCAAAGGGATCTGATGCAGGGAATCCAACGAAGGAGTGAGTGCAGCTCACTCACTGTATCTAATCTTGCTTTTAGTAGGTGTTCCATTGAGTGTGGTACTCATGACAGCAGTGCTACTTTTAACTATGGGCTTTGATACTGAAGAGGTAACAGCACAACATTTGGATTCCCACTTTTTCTATGGTTTCCCAGATGAGAGTCCATGCACAAGTGAAACATGTGGCCAGTTGCATCTCCAGATTATATTCCATAACATTTGGGCACCACCAGCAGTCCCAAACCCTCAAATTCTGCCCAGACAAGAACAGCTGATGAAAAAAAAAAAAAAGATACAGCTTGGGAAAGTTGTATCATCAGCTTCTCTTGGTGACAGAATGACAGAATGACAGAATCAACAACGTTGGAAAAGACCTCAAGGATCATCATCAACTGTTCCAGGGTGTCTAGCCTGGAGAATAGAAGGTTACAGAGAGACCTTACAAAGGTCCTCCAGTACCTGAAGAGGGCCTACAAGAAAGCCAGGAAGGGACTTTTTACAAGGGCTTGTAGTGATAGGATGAAAGGGAATGGACTGAAGCTTGAGGAGGGCAGATTTAGACTGGAGATTAGGAAGAGATTATTTCCAGTGAGAGTGGTGAGACACTGGAATAAGTTGCCCAAGGAGGTTGTGGATGCCCCCTCCCTAGAGGTGTTCAGGGCCAGGCTGGATGAGGTCTTGAACGACCTGAGCTGGTGGAAGGTGTCCCTGTCCATGGCAAGGGGGTTGGAACTAAATGATCTTTAAGGTCCCTTCCAACCCCAAGCATTCTATGAATCTATGAACTCTGCACCTTTTCAGCATCTGAGTTTTCCTTTCAGCACCAACCTGCGACCAGGAGAATGGGTGCCTTGTCAGGATGAAGTTCCATTTGCCGAGCAATCCATGGCCCATCAAAATGTGCATACCACCAACCCTTCTTTTTGTTCTGGGGATCCTTGTACTGGTCTGCAGGACGGATGAAGGGGATGCGGAAGTAACGCTGCTGCCGGTTCATTTCGATCTCTCGCTGCCTGGATGGCAGTTGGGTTGTGGGGTTCTGTTGAGCTATCATAGAAAGCAAACCAGAAAAAGCAGCAAACAAAACAAGAGAAAACAAGAAAGCCGTATCAAGACTTGCTTCAGCAATCAGCAAAGTAAAATAAAAACCAAGAAAACCCCAAAGCTATTCAAATAAGCCCCCAAAAAAACAACCCAAATCCCCAAGCCCCTGAGAGCTTCTCTCTGAACACAAGCTGTGGCAGTTTTAGGCTGATGCCTAGAAAAAAAATTCCATGGAAAATACTACAAATGTAAAGACATTACCATTGGATGCAAAAGGAAAATAATGGTAAGGTCTAAATAATTCCATTGGCCTGATAACTGGCATAAAAGTCAGATGCATAACTATTTTGGTGTCTTTGCTTGGCTCTGGCTCCAGCTGATCCCACCTGGTGGCTTCTGCTTGGCTGTGCTGACCTTGGATACATTCTTTGTTGTGGCTAAGTACTAACAAGTTACACTCTCTGCTTTCTCCTTTCTCTCTCTTTCCTTTGTACAGGGGTTGAGGGGGGAGGATGGAGAAGGGAGAACTATTGGAAACCCCCTGTTTTTATCCACAGGGGGTCTTTGTGTTGTTTATAAATTGCAAATATATGTAAATATATCTATAATTTGTACATATTCACTGCCTTTCATATTTCTAGATTTTTAATTTGCTTGTAAATAGAGCTTCATTTGCTTCCAAAGCCTTCTGAGCTATTCGGGCAATTTATTTTGGGGTAATTCTCCAAATTCTTGTTGGGGGGTGATAGCCAAACCCACCACACAAGGTCATCTGAAGCTTCACCAAACCTTCAAAGTAGTCCCAGCTCATACAGTGTGCCCTCTTTTAACCTCTACAGCTACAGCACTGGGCAGGAAAAGCTCCTGTTACATCTGTATGTTGCTCTATAGGTTGCTCAATGGCACCAAGAATGTTTTAGGGAAAAAAAACACAAGTGAGTAAATATTCTGCTTTAAATCAGTATTTATGGTCAAACATCCCATAGATAATTTCTTACCAACCAGAAATATTGATCAGTAACACTCCAATCAGTTCATCTCTCTCTGAAATGGATGGAAGGCCCTCCAGGGGCACCTGGACAGGCTGGAGAGGTGAGCTGAGGAGGACCTCATGAGGTTCAGCAAGGCAAAGTGTAAAAGCCTGCACCTAGGTCAGGGCAGTCCTACATACTAACACAGGCTGGTGGGTGACAAAATTGAGAGCAGTCCTGTGAGAAGGACTTGGGGCTGCTGGTGGAGGAGAAGCTCAACAAGAGCCAACACTCTGTACTTGTAGCACAGAAGGTGAATGGCATCCTGAGCTGCACCAAAAGAAGTGTGTCCAGTAGGTCAAGAGAGGTGATTCTGCCACTCTGCTCTGCTGAGACCTCACCTGGTGTATTGTGTACAGGTCTGAAGCTCTCAAAATATGAAGGACATGGACCTGATGGAGCAGGTCCAGAGTAGGGACACAGAAATACTCAGGGGGCTGGAACAGCTCTGCTAGGAGGACAGGCTGAGGGAGCTGGGGGTGTTCAGCCTGGAGAAGGGAAGACTCTAGGGAGACCTAAGAGCAGCCTGCCAGGACCTGAAGGGGGCTGCAAGAACACTGCAGAGGGACTGCTTACAAAGGCCTGCAGTGACAGGACGAGGGACAATGGTTTGAAACTAGAGAAGAACACCATGTTCCACACCATGAGGGTGGTGCAACACTGGAACAGGCTGCCCAGGGAGGTGGTTGAGGCCCCATCCCTGGAGATAATTCAAGGTGAGGCTGGACAGGGCTCTGGGCAACCTGATCTAGTTGAGGATGTCCCTGCTGACTGCAGAGGGGGTTGGACTGGATGGCCTTTGGAGGTCCCTTCCAACCCAAACCATTCTATGATTCTATTAAACAAAGACACAGTGCAAAGAAGCATTTTCAGTTCAATGCAAAGCACCACTTGAATATTTGTGAGAGTCAACACAGAAGGGTGTGAAATGCTGTTAGGAGTTATTAATTTGTTACAAGAAATGCTGACAAGTACTGCTGATTAAAAAGCTGTCACCAAACCTTTCTGCCTAGACTTCTGTGAACTAACCTTTACCATCAGAACTACTCTCTGGCTGCTTTCTTTTTTAAAGAAATTGTTTCTTTCAGACCTCTGTCTCTATAGGAGACGGAGCTAGACAAAATCTTTTGAAGTTTTAAATATTTTTGGCAAACACTGCCAGGTGCATTTTTGGATTCTCCTGAGTCCCACATGTTTCAAACCTAGGAGAGAAAATACCTGTTGAATAAAAGCAAAGGACCAGAGAAGTCATTATCCCCTTGGCCTCAGCACTGATGATCCACACCCTGAGTACTGGGTTCAGTTTTGGAGCTTTCATTACAAGAAGGTGCTGGAGCAGACCCAGAGAAGGGCAATAAAAAGATGGTGAAGGGTCTGGGTCTGGAGAACCTGTCTGGTGAGGAGCAGTTGAGGGAACTGGGGCTGTTTAGCTGGAAAAGAGGAGGCTGAGGGGAGACTTTCTTGCTCTCTACAATTCCCTGAATGGAAGTTGGAGTGAGGTGGGGGTTGGTCTTTTCTCCCCCACAACAAGTGATAGGATTAGAAGAAATGGCCTCCAGTTGCACCAAGGGAGGTTTAAATTGGACATTAGAAGAGACTTCTTGACTGATAGGGTTCCCAAACACTAGAACAGTCTTCCCAGGGATGTGGTTGAATCTCAGTTGCAGCTTGAGGCCATTCCTTCTTGTTCTGTCACTAATTACCTCTGAAAAGAAACCAGCACCAATCTCTACAACTACCTGAAAGGAGGTTGTGGAGAGAACCATGAGGTCTTCCCTCAGCCTCCTCTTCTCCAAACTAACCATCCCCAGCTCCTTCAGTCTTTCCTTCTTCAGATTTATTCTCCAGGCCCTTCACAGCTTCCTTACCCTCCTCTGCCCTGGCTCCAGCACCTCCACATCTCTCTTGCATTCAGGTGCCCAAAACTGAACACAATACTCCAGGTGTGGTGTACTTCTCCAGTTATCAACAAGACCAACAGATTAGTAACTGCAGCTTGCAATTTCTTCACTTTAGATCCAAGGGGAAAGAAAAAAACAGCTTTTTTCTAGATGTAAAGAGCAGAATCTTTAAAAATTGAGAATAAAATAGTAATGTGCTACACAAATCACACCCCTCAATGTTTTTTAACATGTCTGCAAAAACAAAGAGAAGAAAAATCAAACCTACTTTAACATCAGTGGTACTTTTATACACCAACTCTGATAAAGCATTTATTTTACAAGGAGACATATCTCATATGTAATACATTATAAGACATTAAGACTCTCTTCTGTCTGATCATCCATCACAACAGATCAGCACTTCTATACTGTCAGCCACTCTCTGCATTCCAATGGCAATTGCTAAGGCTTATTTCTACCTAAATCCAAAAGTAAATCTAGAGGACAGGAATGCTAAGCAGCCAGGACAGCCTCTGCTTCTCAGTGCTGTGGAATTGTAGCTCTTTGTTCAAAAGAAACCACCACCTGCAGGTTAGTTTGTGTGTTAGGAAATAGCTGTTATGTTGATTCCAGAGTTTTGCTGCAACAAAATGCCATGTGCAGACAGTAGGAAATCACAGAATCGATCACAGAATGTCATAGGTTGGAAGGGACCTCCAGAGATCATCCAGCCCAACCCCCCTGCCAAAAGCAGCATCACCTAGGGCAGTAGGAGGCTTTTGACAGTCTCCAGAAAATGAGATGTTAGAACAGGCACAGTGTTTGCTGTGCATTTCAAACACACACTGCTTGTGTATTTTAAAATACACATGCTTGTGGAGGGATTAAAATGCACATTCTTCTGCCCCTGTGCTCAGCACTGGTTGGGCCACACCTTGAGTACTGTGTCTAGTTCTGGGCCCCTCAATTCAAGAAAGATGTTGAGATGCTGGAACGTGCCCAGAGAAGGGCAACAAGGCTGGTGAGGGGTCTGGAGCACAGCCCTGTGAGGAGAGGCTGAGGGAGCTGGGGGTGTTTAGCCTGGAGAAGAGGAGGCTCAGGGGAGACCTCATTGCTGTCTACAACTACCTGAAAGGAGGTTGATGCCAGGTGGGGGTTGGCAACCAGCACCAGAACAAGAGGACACAGTCTCAAGCTGTGCAGGGGGAAGTTTAGGCTTGATCTTAGAAAGAAGTTCTTCCCATACAGAGAGATTGGCCATTGGAATGGGCTGCCCAGGGAGGCGGTGGGGTTGCCATCCCAGGAAGTGTTCAAGAAAAGTCTGGGTGAGGCATTTAGTGCCATGGTCTGGTTGATTAGTTAGGGTTGAGTGATTGGTTGGACTTGATGATCTTGGAGGTCTCTTCCAACCTGGTTGATTCTGTGAGTGTTGGGTGGGGAGATTGTATCTTCAAATAACCAAAGGTTATTTCATTCTCCCTTCTCATGATTGCACAAATGCCCTCGTGATTTAGAGCAACATACAATTAGCACCAGTTGAGTTGCATTGCCAAACAGGAAAACAGAATTGTTTGAACAGTTAAATTCTGTGTACACCTGCAGCAAACCACTGGATTAATTAATGTTAGTACAGAGCTCTCAAGTGGTCCTATTCTTCAGTTAGCTTAAAGAACCCTCTCCCCACTTACGTGAGTTGCTCAAAAAGGGTGCAAAATCTGTGAACAAATATTACATGTTGAGCAAAAGTGCTGATACTCTCAAAGTCACAGTTTCAGTCAACATTTTTCACCAATGCTGAAGACAAATGGAACTTCTAGTTACAACCCCCCCCAGACACAAAAAAAAACCAGGGTTGAGGTAAGTATTTGGATTCATTTTCTGCTCACTGACACATATAAGTCTCCTTTCCTCAAGTTTCACAGACTTCCACCTGCTTCTCTTTTCATCAGGATTTAATTTTGAAATTGATTACTTTGATGATTTGCAGTGCCTGTTCCAAAACCTCAGCTGCATGCATGCTAAGCACAGGCTGCTGTAACAAATCTGCCAGTTAATGAACACAGCACTTTCAAGTTTTTGACATTTCTGCTAGGAAAAAAAAAAAAACAAACTATTTCCAGACCTCTGTTAATACCAAACCTGCCTGTTCCAATAAGAAGGCTTCTATACTGAGCATACAAACTGAATTAAGGGACACCTGTAAAATCATGTCATCAGGGAAAAGACAGGAAGAAGAAACCATGTAATTTGAAGCACACATCCACTGACACCTGAAAGACCTTTAACTTGAACACCTGAGAGATCAGAGGTCCTTCTTACCATCTCCTGAGATCATTATAATACCCAGATTCATAGATTGGTTTAGGCTGGAAGGAACCTGGAAGATCATCTAGCTCCAACCCCTTTGCCATGGGCAGGGATACCTCACTCTAGACCAGGTTGCTCAAGGTCTCATCCAACCTGGTCTTGAATACCTCCAGGGAGGAGGCATCCACAACCTCCCTGGGCAACTTGTTCCAGTGTCTCACCAGCCTCACTGGAAAGAATTTCTTCCTAGTATCCAGTCTAAATCTGCCCTCCTCAAGCTTCAGTCCATTCCCTCATCCCTATCACTACAAGCCCTTGTACAAAGTCTCTTCCCAGCTTTCTTGCAGGCTCCCTTCAGGCACTGGAGGGCCACTATAAGGTCTCCCCAGAGCCTTCTTTTATCTAGGCTCCTTTTTATCTTTCTTTATCTTTCATCTAGGCTTCTTTTAACAGCCACAACTCTCACAGCCTATTCCCATAGGGGAGGTTCTCCAAGCCTTCTGATCATCTTTGTGGCCCTCCTCTGGACCTGCTTCAGCAGCTCCATGTCCCTCTTATACTGGGGGCACCAGAACTGGATGCAGTACTCCAGGTGGGGCCTCACAAGAGCAGAGCAGAGGGGGAGAATCATCTCCCTCATCCGATGAAAAGCCAACGTAGTGTAATTGTTTGCAACAGGGAAAGTTACTCCTGACACTAACAAGTCCCTAAAGGCCACTGCCAGAGACTTTGTTCTGACCTGCCATGTTCAAACTTCCCTTCACAAATATGAAGTCATATTTCTAGAAAAGCAAAAAAATGCAATGCAAAACACTGAAAAAGAATGATGAAAATATCTAACTAAATGTGGTGTGATTATGAATATTCCAAGCTCTATTTACACAAATCCAAAAGCTTTTCTGCACTTTGATCAGCAACACTAGGAATGAATATTTATTTTACTCATTTAGCTCCAGACAGAACTTGAGAGCCCATACTGAAAGCACCTTACCACTTAGCAAAAGTGCTCCCAATGCCTTCTCCTGCTGTTTGGTTCCTAAGCTTTCTGAAGGTCCACTAGGCCTGGCCACAAGGAGCCATTCTTTGAGAACATCTCATCAAGGGGTGCAGATTTCCCCCTGCCATTTGCTTGTGCCAAAGTTGGCTGAAAAGCTAAATTCTCAGGTAATGCTCAAGCAATGCACAGCTCAGTAAATGAAAACAGGGGAAGGAAACACTTTGTATAAGGACTGTAATTCTAAGGTATAATTCTTTCTTCTGAAGTCAGAAAGCAACATTTGTAATTACAGAGGACAGATCTAGTATGAACAACCTGAAAAAATAAAGTCTCAAGATGCAAACCACAATTTCATAAGGGGAAAATTATCTTCCTTAGTCTTAAGCAGCACGGAAAGGAACATTTAGCAGAAATGCCAACAACTGCAACACCAAATCAAGAACTACTTTTAACAGATGTGAGACAGCAAGAGGAAAGGTTTTAGGAAGAGTTATTCAGATCAAGGACCTGGGTCTCTACTATCTGTAAAGTTCCAACCTTTTCAAAACATTGACCTTAAAGAAATACACTCCTTAAATCCCCAAGATTTTCCCTCAACTTTAGCAAACCCAAAATCCATTCTGGAAATGTTCTCTAGACTATTGCCAGCTAAATTATACCAAACAGAGAATGATCTTTCCTCACCATAGTCTGTGACCGATTTGGGAGCACGCTGCTCTGTCTCTGCATTGCGTTTCTTGTTCTTGGATTTCCAAGCATGATAAACCTTTAGCCTTCTGTGAAACTCTTCTCTGCAAGCTGCCAACAGTTCAATATCTGTCCCAAAAAAGGAGGACGAGTGAGAGAGAAAAGAAAAATAATCAGAAAAAAAATTATTTGTGAAATGCTTTTCTACAGTGGTGAGTAAATAATATTAGTGATAGAATATGACCTAAAATGTTATAATATAATAAACCTTCATTTTCTGGGACTGTATTTTATGGCCCAGGGTGCCCCTTGGAGTGGCAGATCTCCCTTTTCTCCATTAGAGTAATGGCAGTCCCCAAAGTAGCAGCTCTGCTGTGAGATTTGGAGCAGTGAAATGCTGCAGATACAATTTTCACCTCACTAGATTTGCCTCTTGACATTATCACAAGGCAGGTAGTACAGAAACAAGAGAAAATGTCACCAGTGAACTTTATTTCTGTAACCTAAAAAAAAGGAAAAATCAGCAATTTGCTCAGATCTAGGCTTTTTTTTTGTTCACCTTTATGAAATATATTTTAGTTTTGCTGAATTTCATTGATACTAAGAGACTGACTGCAAGGCTTTCTCATTAGTCACTGAGGAGTATCCAAATTGGCTTCACTAGTGATGAACACACATTAGCACCGTGTATTACTGCACCACCTGTGCAGCTGAAAGCATCACTCCAGTCTTGCACCAGTAGAGACAAGAGTTAGAATTTGGAGCTAACTTTGAGGTTTAAATACACATAGAGAGAATGGGTTTGTTTCCAGTTTCTATTGAGGGAGAAAATCTGAGTTATCTTAAATCAAAAACAAACCAACTGCTTTCAATAAGCAGCAGGAAGCAACAGTGATATTTAAGAAAGGAGTCATTCTTCTCTGTTTTCTGTCTTCATGACATTGAGGGAAAGGAATTAATGCCCCAACTGTGAGCTTCCCAAGTGAAGCAACACATTTTAAATCTTAAAAGAACAATCTGAAGATCCCAGACAGAAAATATTTTATGACATATTTGAGGGGTTTGTGGCCTGGTGATAGCAAGAAGCAGTAGTCAAAAATATCTTAGAACATGCAAATTCTAGGTAAGACATAAAACTTTTTTCTCTTTGTGGAAATCCATAAACCAGGCAATTTATTTAACAAAAAATTCTATCACAAATTTCATGGTCCAAGCAGTTTAACATCATAAATACACAATCAGTGAAGGAGACAACAAAGGAAATTCTCTTTCCTCAGTATGGAAATAGTTTTAGCTTGCTGCTCTCTTTGGGGGAGTAGAACTTTTTAAAATCAATTTGACATTTGTTTAAACCTGAATAAACTCAAGAGCGAGTTTTTATCTTTGCCACAGGAAGGAAGTGACACTTTTCTTACAACTACAACTTGACTCCTTCCTCAAAAATAAAGAATAAAAAGCAACAACTTACCACAGGATGTATTGATGGTATCACGAAGCTCGGCGTATTTCCACTTGCTGAGATCGTGCTTCTTAGTACCAGCAGCAGCTTTTGAGGCTTGAACTGCAGGACTCCTAGGATCATTTAAACAAAACAAAACAAAAAGAGGCATTTCTTTCAAGAATCAAAAAGGAATGGTTGCAAAAGAAGGAACAGATCCCACAATTAGCATTGCAGCAGCAGGACTGAATTCAAAGGTGAAGTACCACATGATTTTCAAGATATTCAAAGGATTAAAAGAAAGTGAAAGTATCTTTTACATCCAGAATCATACAACAAGCTGTTTGGTGGCCTTGAGATTAAAAGGAACTGTCACTAATATTTGGTGTTTAAGTGTGAAAAGACACAAATTCTGCTTCTTTGTACCTCACTTCTACGGAAACAGAAAGAGAGAGTTGGGGTTGTTCAGTCCGGGGAGAAGGCTCTGAGGAGACCTTCTTGTGGCCATCCAGTATATGAAGGGGACTACAAGAAAGCTGGGGAGGGACTTTTTAGGGTGTCAGGGAGTGACAGGACTCAGGGGGATGGAACAAAACTAGAAGGGGGCAGGTTCAGATTGAATGCCAGAAAGAAGTTCCTCCCCATGAGGGTGGTGAGACACTGGCACAGGTTGCCCAGGGAGGTGGTGGAAGCCTCATCCCTGGAGGTTTTTGCAGCCAGGCTGGAGGTGGCTGTGAGCAACCTGCTGTGGTGTGAGGTGTCCCTGCCCATGGCAGGGGGGTTGGAACTGGATGACCTTTGGGGTCCCTTCCAATCCTGACAGTTCTGTGATTCTGTGAATATTCTGCTGGAACAAAAATCATTTTCCTTCCTAGTCACAACAGCTCCCTACTTCATCTCTTTCCTCTGCATTGCAGCAGCAATGCTCACAATCACAGAAAGATTGCAGCTACAAACAGCTTTTACTAGAAAATATTTTTTTCTTTGCTCTGACTTGCTCTTTTTAATACTTAACATAAGTCTTAAGTGACATCTGGGAATACTAACATAGCCTTAGAAACAAAAAGCAATACCAACAAGACCATGAAACCAATTATATTTGTATTAATATTGATTTTTTTTCATAAAAAATTGAAAATTATTTACAAAAAACCCCAGGCAACCTTATTTAAGTTAGCCACGCTTTCAGCAATGTGTTGAGCAGTATCAGATTCTGAAGTCCCTTCCAACTGAAATTAAGATTGACAATCATGAACTCCAAAAGAAACATTACCTTGCCAGGTCTAAAACCCACCTTGGTCAGTCCAAATTTGTAATCATTTTCATTCATTCAGCCCCCATGGCAGGGGGGTTGGAACTAGATGAACCTTGAGGTCCTTTCCAACCCTGACAATTCTATGATTCCACATTCATCTACATTTTTCTTAGTCAAGATCTGGACTAACAAAGGTGTTTCCTCTCCTGTTTAAAATTGGATTAGGGCAGAAGTCTTGTTCCAAGACTAGAGAAAGTATTACAGCAGCTGTCTAAGAACAGCAACATTTACTCAATGGGGAGGGGAGGAGGTAGGGATTCATCAAGAGACACCAAGGGCTGAAAAACACCACTGTCAGAAGAAAGGTTGAGCAATATAAAAAGACTCATCCCAAAACTGTTTTAAAAAGGCAAAATGTATTCACCATGCAGGCAGTATGCAATGAAGTCAACAGCAAATGCAAGGGAGAAATTATTACTTAAATCTCTATCATCTTTAACACTATGTATAAGATTATCCACATAACAAAACCAAAAAAAAAAAAAAACACAAAACATTACATGTGTAAAGATAAACCTGAAAAAACCTGTTTGGTTTTTTTTTTTTCCTTAAAAATGATATGGATAAGAAGTGGAAGATCTCTCCTTTAAGAAGGGCAAACTTAATGTATAAACTGATATAAGCTAAGTTCAAAACACTCCAATGTTCAGCAGCGATCAGAATAGTTTTTAAGCATGAAGGAATTCAAGAAGAGACTGAGGATTTTATCAACCTCTGCTAATGCCCATGACTAAGAACACGAGGCAAACTGAATTATCTTTCAGGATCTGAGAGGATTTGTTCAGAAGATACAAGATCTTTTAATAGGGCAGCATAATACTTGATGCAATATGTCACATTAAAAACCCACAAAAGAGAAATGAAGAAGAAAGCAAGGCTTTTTCATTTTAAAGTCTGCTTGTGCAGCGTTTTCTTTGTGGAACCATTACACTGTTACAGTATTTATGATCTAGAGAATATTATTTTGGAGTTTACTTTCCCATCAAGGCCTCTTTTGGTGCTATGAAGTTTTATGTTGTTTGCTTTCCCCTTTTAGTTAATAGGCTATAAATACATTTACTGCTAAATCTTTTTCTGTGTAGACAGAGCAATTCTGAGGGCTGAGATAACAAATGCAATTTAAGTCTCATGCTGTAAAACAACCTGTTTAACCAAATGCTCTTAATAGCAACTGAACCAGTTCTTCACATGCAATTACAGAACCTGTTTATTGCAGCATCAGCTTAATTCTGCCCTCTCCTACTACCAGAGT
This sequence comes from Indicator indicator, assembly GCF_027791375.1. Classification (NCBI taxonomy): domain Eukaryota; kingdom Metazoa; phylum Chordata; class Aves; order Piciformes; family Indicatoridae; genus Indicator; species Indicator indicator. The sequence goes on along the minus strand of NC_072011.1, from coordinate 2,218,409 downwards.
CAACACGCAGCTTCTATTTAGGCTATGTCAGAGGCTGACAAAAAATTACCTCAGACTTTTAATCTGTATGTAACTGAAGGACAGGAACTTTTCCTCATGCCTAACACTACTCCTAAGTGAAAAATAAATCATTAGAGAGACTGCTTCAAAACGTATTTGGTAATATGTTGTTATCAATTCCATCCCAGTATTGCTACTAAACGCAATTTCCGCTGCCTAGTGTCTAACCTTCTGGAATCTAATTTCACAAATCCTAAGGATTTTCCTTATTTAGCAACACTAGCCACCACTTCGGGGAGTTTGCCACATCATTTAGAGCAGAACAACTAGGCTGCAAGATCTTTAAGAAAGCTAATCCAATTGAATGGCTTAGTCTTTCCATGACAGTAATACTCTGCAGATCACTCTTTTGTTTTCTGCATGACTCTAAGCATCACAGTCTGGCAGTAAGAAGAGTATCACCCTTGACAATCAGTCCTCACTCTTCAATCTCACAAGGTTCTGTATCATAAATAGTAGCTTGAGTCTTAACAACAAAAACTACCCAAACAAACAAAACACCACCAACAAAAAATAAAACCCAACAAAACCCAAATCGAAACAGCAACAAATAATCCTCCCAAAGGAAAGCAAGAAAACCAAACAAAAACCCAAACAAAACCAACAACCATACAAAAAAACCCCCACCCTCCCCCCCAAAAAAAAAATCAAAAAAATCCCCCCCAAAAAGAAAAAAAACAAAGCAAAAAGAAAACAAGAACCAAAACCTCGAAGCAATAAAATCTCTCTCAAGTAAAACAATCTCCAGCATATGAAAAATGGAAATAATTTAGTTAAATAAGCATTAGCATTAAATAACTGCACTAAGTCTGTGTTGAATCTGTACAAATACTCCTTTGAAAGATGGGGACTGCAGTTTCCTATCATTATTACAAGAAAGTGGAGAAGAGAAGAAAGAAACAATAGCAAAGTTACACAGAATAGCAGGGTACCTGAATTATTCTCATATATATATATAATATGTATATAATCAATTACAATAATTGCTGAAAAAATTAAATTTCTCTCAGAGAAATAAATTACTTATCTGCTTAGCAGCTAAAACCCCACAGAATCCCTTTATTTTTCATTCCACATTAATTCAATCCATTTCAGGTACGTTTTAATTCAAATCATTAATTCATCTGGTGGTGTCTTCTCACCTACCTAGACAACATTTCTGACATTTCTGTAGCCATTTGATCCCTATAAGAAAATTGACAGATGAGCATAAACCAGACATAGGAATATGAAAATCACTCTTCATAACTGTGAAAGTCTCTTGCCAACCAAACCGGAGCTAGCTCAAGTGCAGACATAAACAACCCCACAACCAAACAAAAGAAGAGATAGATTTTATATCATTCTCATTCTAATGTCTTGATTCTATAAAGAGCAATAAATCACACAGGGCAGGGAGAAGAAAACATATGGCATGTAAAAAAAAGTACACTAATCAGATAATAGTTGTTTAAAATATATTATTAGGTACATCAGATTATTTACAATTATTAGGTACATCAGATTATTTACAATTATTAGGTACATCAGATTATTTACAATTATTAGGTACATCAGATTATTTACAATTATTAGGTATATCTTTAACAATTATTAGGTCTATTATGAACTATTATTATGGTCTATCATGAACTATTATTAGGGCCTATGTTGAATTATTATTAGACCAATTATGAACTATTATTAGGCCAATTATGAGCTATTATTAGGTCAATTATGAATTATTATTAGGCCAATTATGAACTACTACTATTTGGTACATGAGATTAACTTGTTTATTAGACCAAGTAGTGGATGTAAGGTATTACAAACTGATTTCAAGTGTATAGATGCACAGTAATGAAGATTATTATGGTGTATTAGTAAGTTTAAGGGGCAATATCAATTGCCTTTGAATTAATTAGCATGGGGTTTGGGTTTATTTGGAGCATTCCAATGGGGAAAGAAAAAAAGCCATACGCAGTCATTTGCAGCTTTGTTCCATTGGCTCTGCAAATAGAAGATATTTATGTTAGACTACTCCCTAGAACCTGAAGTGGGAAAAGGTGGGTCACAATATTCCCTGCTCTCTCACATCCTACTGTTCTATTATTACTAATTAATTTTGTACTGAGAAACAGGATTATACAGACCTTTCTTCCTCACCTTTCTCAATCGTGAGTGTCAAATTATTTATTAAAAGTTAAACTAAGATACTCTGGAAAAAAAAAATAATGTAGAAGTAAAAACTTCCCTCACCTTTTCTCTTCCTACACCTCAAACTGATTTTGAGATATGTCACTGATCTATTTATGGCTGGATAAGCAGATCACAAGAAATAATAACAATCCTCACATAGTTACCCTGGCAACAGGTAGCTTCTTTGTGTCCAGAGAAGGGCAACAAAGGGTCTAGAGAAGAAGTCTTACGAGGAGTGGCTAAGGGAACTGGGGTTAGTTTGGAGAAGTGGAGGCTGAGGTGAGACCTCATTGCTCTGTACAGCTCCCTGAAGCAGGGTGTAGTTTGGTAGGGGGGATTGGCCTCCTCTCTCTAGTATCTGGTAGGACAAAAGGAAATGGCCTGAAATTGTGCCAGGGGAGGTTTAGGTTGGAAATTAGAAAAAATTTCTTTGCTGCAAGAGTGGTCAGGGATTGGAACAGGCTGCCCAGGGAGGTGGTGGAATCCCCATCCCTGGAAGTATTGAAGAAATGTGTGGACATGGCACTTTGGGACATGATTTAATGGCCATGGTGGTGTTGGGTCAATGGTTGGATTCAATCTTAGAGATACTTTCCAACCAAAACAATTCTATGATTCTAAGATAGAAATTGGAACTTGGATTGTTCCAATGCAAGGCACAGAACAGATACACTCCCAACACCTTCAGCCAAGCCAGCTTATGTTAGTGCTATACATTTTATGTTTCAATAAGCCATACACATTTAAAGCACTGCATAGCTGAAAGAGATTATCTATTATTGAACTAATTTTTTTACCTAAGTGCTGAGCACTTAGATTAATTTAACCTTAGGTGCAGTAAATCCTTTATTACACATAGGCTTAGAAATTTTGGATGAGTAATAACATTGCAAGAAGCCAGGAGAGGACCAAGTAAGCACAAATGTAAATGCTGGATATAGTGCCAGAAAAAAGAAACTTTTCCTATTTGACAGGAGCCAAGGGATATTCTTTGCAAAGAAACTCCAAATACTTATGAACCTTTAAATATCTGTGACAACTAATGGTGAAGCAGCAAAATATTGAGGAGAAAAGAAATAAAGTAGGGGCTACAGATTTTCAAATATGACAACAAGTAAGTATCACATGTTCTATTTAAAAAAAAAAAGAGCAAAATACAAGAGTTCCTTCAATATGGCATAGACAAATCCACCTTGGGTTTGCTATTTCATTCCCCAGGTAGTACAGCACAGTGGAAAATAGCCTTTTACTTATGTGAGCATGAAATCATAGAATCAGAATCAATCAGGGTTGGAAGGAACCACAGGGATCATCCAGTTCCAACCCCCCTGCCATGGGCAGGGCCACCTCACACTGGTGGCTGGCTAGAGCCTCATCCAGCCTGGCCAGAGCCTCATCCAGCTTGGCCTTACACACCTCCAGGGATGGGGCTTCAACAACCTTCCTGGGCAACCCATTCCAGGCTCTCACCATGGTGTGGAAACATTGAAGTGCACTGCATGAGTTCAGCGTGGAGTGGTACATGCTTTACCTTGCCACATGTTTGAGTTTTGAGCAAAACTGATCTCTTTTACCTCTTCCAAGAAGGATAAAAGAAAAAAAAAAAAAAGCTCCTTGCTGGATTGGATAAAATTGCAAAGTTGAAAGGGCAATGTTATTCATAACTACATGCAACAAAAGCATGTACAATAATATACAAATACACTGCATTTGAATTTACAATCCATACAAAATCCATTGTCTGCCGTGGCCAAGCTTCTCCAAGAACCTCCTTAAGCCAAAGCCTTGCACAAACCTCCCTCTGAATCAGGCCAACAAACCCAGGCTTCAAAGGCCACCACCCCCCATGCATCTCTACTCCCCCCACTACCAAACCCATGCGACGCAGCTAAAATTTGGCTTGGCAGCTCCAGGCCCTAGCTTGGCTGCTCCAGGCCTTGTGTGATGGTTTAAAACTGTCTTTCTTAATTTTTTCTTCTCAAAGTTCAAGCAGAGAAAGCTAGAGAATGTAAATAAGTCACTGTTGGGTGTAAGAAAGCAAAATAATGATTGTTCTAAACACTTCCATTGGAGAGATAGAAACGTTTAAGAACCACTACTCACAACAGAGTTGGGGCAGTCGGAGTCTGAGTTCACAACTTGCTGGGCTTCTGTCTGGCTGCTGCTGCTTCTTTTCTGGCTGAAGATAACACACTGGCCTTGGCAAGCTAAGTCTAACAGCCTCTCTGCTTCTTGACTCTCTGCCCTCTGCCAGGGGGAGGCCCCCTCTTTGGGGGGAAGCAAAGGGAGCTTGGTTGTGCTTTTTCTGTTGATTGTACATATTTGTACATGTTGTGAATTGTGTCTATTTGTACAGATCCATTGCATTTCATCCTAGATTGTAGCTTGCTTGTAAATACAGCTTTTCATTTGCTTCCAGCCTGAGCTAGCCTGGTTATTGTCAGTGGGGGGGATTTCAGCTCTCACACTGTTACACCCTGGCTGGCAGCATTGCCAAGGCCAAACCAAGGCTCACTCCCACACAAAGAGATAAACAGCCTGCAAGTCGTCCTGGGAGCAGAGAGGGAGGGGAAAAAAAAGGGAAGAGGTAGCTTGTGCTGTTCCCTTATAAAGACTATATGCAGGTATTATGGGAATGAAATAACATAATTTCCTGTGTCCACCCACTGGGCTGAACTGGTGGGATACTGGAACAGGTTGCCCAGGGAGCGTGGAAGCCTCATCCCTGGAGGTTTTAAAGGCCAGGCTGGATGTGGTTCTGAGCAACCTGATCTAGTGTGAAGGGTCCCTGCCCATGGGAAGTCATCAACGATGCAAATATCTTTACAGGTCCCTTTATATAATTTCACCAGAAGTAACGTTTTTACAGGAACTTCTAAGCTGCTCCTAAGGAATCATCCTTTACACATACACTTACTCTGCAGGCAGTGTGGATCTCAATAGCAGAAGCCAAGTAGAATTACAGAATAGTCTGGGTTGGAAGGGACCTCCAAAGATCATCCAGTCCAACCCCCTCTGCAGTCAGTAGGGGCATCCTCAACTAGATCAGGTTGCCCAGAGCCCTGTTGAGCCTCACCTTGAAGATCTCCAGGGATGGGGCCTCAACCACCTCCCTGGGCAGCCTGTTCCAGTGTTCCACCACCCTCATAGTAAAGAACTTGTTCCTAACATCCAATCTAAATCTGCTCTGCTCTAGTTTGAAGCCATTGTCCCTCATCCTGTCCCTGCAGGCCTTTACAAACAGTCTCTCTCCAGCCCTCAAATAGCCCCTTCAGGCACTGGAAGGCTGCTCTTAGGTGTCCCCAGTGTCTCTTCTTCTCCAGGCTGAACACTCCCAGCTCCCTTAGCCTATCCTTGTAGCAGAGATGCTCCAAGTACTTGTGGCACTTCAAAAATTTCACACACAAGAAAACAACATTTAAGACACTGTTTCATTTTAAAACTCATCTATATTAAATATATTCATTCCAGTTTAAAGAACTCACCAGTTAGGACACAGAAAGAACTAAGGAGGTAGTGAGCACAAGTTGCTACTGGGGACTGGATGCCAAGAAAAAAATTTTTCCCCTTTAGAACTATTAAACATTGGCATAAACTCTCAAGGGAGGTGGTGGATTCCCCTACATTAGACAGTTTCAAGGCCCAGCTTCACAGGGTGCTGGGCTATCTCAATTAAACTCTATTCTTACCCTGAAAGGTTGGACTAGATGATCCTTGAGGTCCCTTCCAACTTGATGTTCTATGAATGAATCTATGAAAGCACTATTTCTGTATTCAGAAGAGGACTTCTTACTAAAAACCACAACACACACACAAATTCAGTGTATGCTGGAACCACCAAGTACCAGAAAGGAGAGCACATTTATCACTACTTACCACTGAAGAAATTCTATTTGAAAATAATAAGTTGGTTGTCATCCGTGCCAGGACTCAAAAAGAGAAAGAGAACTGCAGTTGTACTTACAAGCACCTACTAAATTACTCATGTAGCAAGATGCAAATTGGAGAAACTCTTTAGGCAAAAGCAATCTATTTCTAACAAATTTTCTGAGTTAATTTAAGATTCTAACACACTGACTTAAAAGGTCTGTTTAATCAACATGAAAATACACAGAGCACACTGTTCTCAAAGGCATCAGGATAGGAATTAAAAACGAGAGAGACAAGTGGAGAAATGCAACTACTTCATGCCATACCTGCGCAACCCTAAATCAAGCTGAGCCTCATCATTGATGAGTTCTGCCTCACTCTGGGCAATTCTCATTGCAAGCTCATGATCACGACGCTCCTGCTCAAGCACTGCCTGGTGCTGGGTTTCCTCTTCTCGTTCTCTGGCTAGCTGAGCTTCAATTTCAGCCTGTTTGTGGAAAAACCAATTGTCATAGTTTAAAGCTAAGTGCCTTAGCTGAGTGTCCTAGCTATAAACAAAGAATTGGAGCTTTCTGGACATCTTTGAGCAAAAACTTGCAGTGGGTTGAAATTACCCCCCAACTAATTTGGAGAATTACCCCTAAATATGAAATTCCCAGACCAGCTCAGTTGGATGGAAGCAAATGAAGCTGCATTTACAAGCACAACTAAAATCTAGAAACATGAAATGCAACAAATATGTACAAAATATACAATGTTTATATGTATTTACAATTCATAAACAACACAAGAACCCCCTTGGACAAAACCTGGTGGCTATCAATAGCTCTCCTTCCCCCACTTCCCCCCCTGTACAAGGGAAAAGAGAATAGAAAAGAGAAAAGCAGCCACAATAAAGAAATGCAGTCAAGGTCAGCAGAAGCAACCAGCTAGTATCTGCTAGAGTGAAGAGCCAAGGAAAGTTAGTGAACTTTATGTTAGTTATCAGACCAATGGGATGATTTAGACCTTATCATTCTTTTTCTTTTACATCCAAAGGTGTACATTTACATTCTACCACTTTCTACTCAAGATTTGTGGAAAATTTCCTAAGCACCAGCCCAAAACTACCACAAAAGTAAATAAAATTGGCCATTGGATACAAAAGAAAAATAATGATAGGTCTATACAATCCCATTGGTTTGCTAAGGAGGAGAAAAGTCAATTGTGTAAACTGCTCTTTCTGCTTCTTCTCTCTGCAATCTCTGCTTTTGCATTGATCCCTTATCTCTTTTCTGATCTTCTGCCATAGATTGTGTCTATGAGGTAATGGGAAACAGGGAAGGAGAGGGAGAGAGAGAGGGGAGATTGTGAGCAACCCCTTGGACTGTCCAGAGGAGTCTGGGAGCAATTCAAGGGTGTCCTTGTGTTGTTTCCAATTTGTAAACATATGTATGTATGTTTTGTACATATGAATTGCATTTTAGATTTCTAGATTTCCGCTTGCTTTATAAATAGAGCTTCATTCCTCTCCCAAACCTTCTGAGCTAGTCTGGTGATTTATTTTGGGGGTAATTCTCCAATTTGTCGTGGGGGTACTTTCAACCCACCTCACCAAACAAAACCAAAATGCAGCATAATCACATTGTTAGAAAAATATGCCAAGTAATACAGTCATAGCTTTCAAACATGCAAAATCTAACAGCAGTAGGATTTAGTTTGACCAAATTAAACCAAAGACAGCTACAGGTTGCTTTTTGGTTTTCATATAGTTTATCAAATCATCACTGTCCATGACCATTTGCATTATCTTTTCAAATTAAAGCAGCAATTAATTACTCTCTACTTTAAAAAAACACATGATGCTTCTTGCTAGTTGTTATGAAAAAAATCAACCTTCAAAGATTTTAGAGTCAATAAAATTGAGGGAATACAGAGTATGGCACTAACATAACATCCCCTTGATGTTCTGCACTTGGCATTCCAGGACTTTGCAATAGGCATTGGTTCATTTTGAAAAAGGATCAAGACAAACACTGGAATCCTCTGTGGACCTGATTCAGCTTTATTTTAAGTAAATGGCAACTTCTGACTTATTGCAAAACAGAAGCAATCCAGATACACTGCCTCTGCAGAGCAAAACTGTCATTCCAGTTTATCATCATTATTTAACAAAGGATTCTGCACACACAGCAAGTAGAATGTGACCATCTACTTCATACTTCTGAAAGTCATCCATACCAAGCCTTAGCAGTGTCTTTCTTGGTACCCAGAACTCAACAAAAGGTTCTGGAACAAAAAAAAGGTGCTGGAATGTGTCCAAAGAAGGGCCACAAGGATAATCAGAGGGCTGGAGCACCTCTCCTATGGAGACAGACTGAGAGAGTTGGAGCTGTTCAGCTTGAAGAGGAGAAGGCACCTAAGAGACTCTTCTGTGGCCTTCCAGTATCTGAAGGGTGCCTATAAGAAAGCTGGGGAGGGACTTTTGAGGGTGTCAGGGAGTGATAGGACTGAGGGGGATGGAACAAAAATAGAAGTGGGCAGATTCAGATGGGATGTGAGGAAGAAGTACTTCCCCACGAGGTTGCTCAGGGAGGTGGTGGAAGCCTCATCCCTGGAGGTGTTGAAGCCCAGGCTGGATGTGGCTGTGAGCAACCTGCTGTAGTGTGAGGTGTCCCTGCCCATGGCAGGGGGGTTGGAACTGGATGATCCTTGAGGTCCCTTCCAACCCTGACAATCCTATGATTCTTCCCACTCCTCATTGTGAATTTGCACCATTAATCCCTGCAGTAAGAACAGTGACTTGATCCCAAGCAGAGAGGCAAGGTTTCAGCTGCAGGTATCTACTCTACATGAATGCAGGCAATAGGACTACCAAAGACAGATGTGACTTCTGGTAAGAGTGACAATTATGCCTGACATGAAACATCTGCAAAAACTGCAAAGGCCAAACTGGGATTCTCCAGTGCTGTGTATTTTTAACACTTAAATAACTTTTTAAACCTTTTTAAAAAAAAGAAAAATAAAAAAGGACCTCTACTCAGAAGAGCTCACCTTGATGTGAGTAGGTGATCTGTCTTGGCATGCCTAATCCTGATTTTTGCCTTACATTTACTGCTAAAGCAATGCTGCTGAGTGACTCTGAGATATGCATTTATAAAATGAAGGTGGTAGACTCACAGGAGAACCAAAACTGTGCAAAAAACTTGTAATTGCTTTTTCTAAAATCCAATCCACCACCCAACAAAACCAAATAACCCTCCAAAACCCACACTAACCTGAATACGCTTTTCTTCCCCTTCTCTCTTTTTCCTCTCTTCCTCTTCCTGTTTTCTCTTTGCCTCAATCTCAGATTTCCTGTTACAGAAGAGGAGGGAAATGAAAACATGTTATTACAATGCAAGTGAGTAAGAGAGAAAGAGCACCTTCCATAAAACTGAATGGTAAGCCAGAAGTTGGTACAGCCCTGATGACAGGAAATTACATGTCAGGCTTGAAGCAACCTGATTTAGTTGGGGATGTCCCTGATTACTGCAGGGGGTTGGACTACATGACCTCTAGAGGTCCCTTCCAACCCAGACCATTCTATGATTCTATGGATTCTGTGTGATTCTATGAGATTCTATGTAGTCCCTATATTCTCTTAGTCCCTCATGCCTAATTTCCTGTCTGGGCACACTGGCTGACTGTATATCATCCTCTCTCCAAATATTCACATGGATGAGTTCCTGTGTGATCTGCTCTAAGTGATCCTGCTCTGGCAGGGGGCTTGGACTAGATGAGGTCCCTTCCAGACCCTAGTATTCTGTGATTCTATGGGAGCTGCAACTTGGAGAGGGACCTTGGGATATTGGTTTACAGACAGCTGAATGCAAGTCAGCAGGGCCCAGGTGGCCAAGAAAGCCAATGGCATCCTGGCAACAGACAGGACTAGAGGAAACTATTACAAGCTGTAGCCAGGTGGGGGTTGGTCTCTTCTCCCAGGCAACCAGCAACAGAACAAGAGGACACAGTCTCAAGCTGCACAGGGGAAAGTTTAGACTGGACCTTAGAAAGAAGATCTTCCCAGAGAGAAAGACTGACCATTGGAATGGTCTGCCCAGGGCAGTGGTGGAGTCACCATTCCTGTGGGGTGTTCAAGCAGCCTGTGGACCTGGCACTAAGGGAGATGGTTTAGTGTTGACTCTTTAGTACTGGGTTGAGGGTTGGACTGGATGTTCTGATCTTTGAGGTCTCTTGCAACCAGATATATTCTATGATTCTGTAAAGCCAAGAAACCTTCCAAGTCCATCTGTATTTCCAGCTGCACTTACCTTATAAATCTCTGGGAAAGGAACCATTTTAACACTGCTTAGCACACCAGGAGTACAATCCAAATGACTCTCTTTAAACACAGGAGTATTAGATAGATATATAGATATATATATAATAATGACCTCATTCAAGCATCTTTTCCTATTTTCTTCTCATTCTATAACCAGCAACTTATTGAGAACTCACAGACGTCTCTCCTCTTCCTCCTTCCTTCGTTGTTGCTCTTCCTCCTCACGTCTCTTTCTTTCTTTCTCCATTTCCTCCTGGATGCGCCGTAACCTCTCTGCTTCCTCTTCTTGCTGTTTCTTCTTTTGCAGTGCACTCAGCAGCTGCTCTGAGCTTCTCACTAGAGCATCATATTCTTTCTGTATCTGTTCTCTAGTCATTATAGTGGTCTGCAAAACAAAGTAAAAGGGGATTACACTCTTTCAGGTTTGTATTTCACTTTTGAGATATGTATAGTGAAAAAATATTAAGTGAAATGAGAGCACTGAGCAGTGTAATTAAATGACACTGATACTTTTGAGTGGAGGAGCTTGAACACATCCTGTTTCTTCCTAAAAACCTGGGGATCCATGACTCTCATATAAAAGCACACAAAGTAATCACTATTTTCTGACTGAAATTAAGCATATCTTCATTTTTTTAACCCTTGCACTTTTAAGCAACAGAAATTAATTCTTACCACACTAAGACGAAAACTAAGAGCCATTGTGTCCTGTTCTTAGCTGCTGTAGTGATTACTCCCAGCTCTGCTTTTTATGCCATAATGCAGAATGTTTTTTCTTACTACGTGTGCTAACACCCAGAAAAGATATTGAACCAGGCTGTGACATGTTAAAGTGTTCTTACAGACTTCTACGACTTTTTTAAAGAAGGTGTAAGTAACAAAGAAACAGGTTGAAAATAATTTTAAAAAACAACAGCCTTTTGAAATATGTTTGCTTTCAAACCTCATTGAGAGCTACAGTTTCATTTCAGTTTCCAACTCACATTGATATGTCCTAATAACACTGCACCATGAGGTATTTTCACCTAGTGCCATGGTCTGGTCAATGTGGTGGTGTTAGGTCATAGGCTGGACTTGATGATCTCAGAGGTCTATCCCAGCCTCAAGAATTCTGTGATTCTGTGTACCACGATGATAATCAAATTAACTTAATTTTACAAGAAAATAATAAACTCTAGTTCACCATAGGATGTTAGGGGTTGGAAGGGACCTTCGAAGATCATCGACTCCAACCCCCCTGCCAGAGCAGGACCAGAATCCATCACCATAAGTTAACTCTCCATCCATCACCATAAGTTAACTCTCATCTTTTCAATCATGATTTCAAATAGGAAAATCCTGATAGTGTACACTACAAAAGCTGTAATATTGCACGAGACAACAATTCAACACCTCAATTTTTTCTGACATTATTAAATCCCACTGTGCTTCCATTTGGTCTGTGTGCTTTCGTGGTAAGAAACCGAGAACTACAAACCCTGAAGCACAATCAGCAAGTTGAATATTTTTTACTACCAGTCTGATAAAACCTCCTAATTGGAGTAGAAGTCTCTTCACTGTGATAAATGCTTGCACATTTCAGCCCTGATTAATTGAAAACACTGATAATTTGCATTATTTCAATAGTAAAAGTAACAAGCCAATTACTCTACTCTGCCCTGCTGAGATCATCCCTGCAATACTGTGTCCTGTTTGGGGGTCCCTGGTTCAAAAGAGACAGAGAACTGCTGGAGAGAATCCAACAGAGAGTCAAGAGGATGATTAGGGGACTTGAGCATCTCCTCTATGGAGAAAGACTGAGAGCCCTGGGGCTGTTTATTCTGGAGAAGAGAAGGCTGAGAGGGGATCTGATTAATGTCTATCAATATTTGAGAGGTGGGTGTCAAGTGGAGGGGGCCAGGCTCTTTTGGGTGGTGCAAAGGAATAAGCCAAGGAACAACAGGTTCAAACTTGACCACAGAAGATTTCAGCTCAACATGAGGAAAAACTTTTTTCCAGTGAGGGTGACAGAGCCGTGGAGCAGGCTGCCCAGAGAGGTTGTGGAGTCTCCTTCTCTGGAGGCTTTCAAAACCCACCTGGATTCATTCCTGTGCAAACTCCCCTGGGTGATGCTGCTTTGGCAGGGGGGTTGGACTGGATGATCTCCTGAGGTCCCTTCCAACCTCTAACGTACTGTGATACTAACAAGACTCATCTCACAGTATCAATGATGTATTTTTGCTTTCAGTTCTCCAGTGCCAATTTCTAAACACAGTTGCAGTGTATTCAGCCAATTTCATGATTCACTTCAGTTGCATTCCCCATTTTCTGTGAATTTACCCAGTGTCCCTGAGAATTCAGACCTCTATATTAAAGCATCTGTCCTAGTAAGAATAATACATTGGCCTTCTACTTTAGATTCAGCTGTTTAAAGATTCCAGTTATGAGAAACTCTTTCTCTGATTATTAACATACCTTAATTTTGGTCATTGAGGCATCAATAGAGTGCTCCAGCTCCTTGACCTGTTTGCTTGTCTCTGCCTTGCCCTCCTTCAGAGCATTTACTACTTCATTAAACTTATCAAGTCTCTTCTTCAGTGTCCGGACTTTTATCAGGCCATCAATGCTGTGAAGATAGAACAGCTGACTTCTATCTTACCCTGATTTGACAAGGTGACATATTTTTCAACTACCACTAATCACTTCTGTTAATGAGGTAGACAGGAAAGACAAGTTTTGCCCTCAGCAAAATCCCAATCACTCTTTTTTTTTTTTTGTTTCAAATTCAACCATTATCACAGGAAGCAACTCAGCAATGGAGACTTTTGCAAACAAAAGTTAAAACTGATTAGCAGATGGTAACTTCAAATGGAAAACTGAAAAAAAAACCAACTGAATAGGAGCCAGCAGTGTGCCCAGGTGGCCAAGAAAGCCAATGGCATCCTGGCTGGGATTAGAAATGCTGTGTCCAGCAGGAGCAGGGAGGGGATTGTCGCCTGGGACTCAGCTCTGGGGAGGCCACACCACGAGTACTGTGTTCAGTTTTGGGCACCTCAGTGCAAGAGAGATGTGGAGGTGCTGGAGCCAGGGCAGAGGAGGGCAAGGAAGCTGTGAAGGGCCTGGAGAATAAATCTGATGAAGAGAGACTGAAGGAGCTGGGAATGGTTAGTTTAGAAAGGAGGAGACTGAGGGGAGACCTCCTGGCTGTCTACAACTACCTGAAAGGAGGTTGTGGAGAGGTTGGTGCTGGTCTCTTCTCCCAGGTCATTAGTGATAGAACAAGAGGGAATGGCCTCAAGCTACAACTGGGTAGGTTTAGACTGGACATTAGGAAACATTTTTTGATGGCAAGAGTGGTCAGGGATTGGAATGTGCTGCCCAGGGAAGTGGTTGAATCACCACGCCTGGATGTCTTTAAAGGTGGTTTGGATGTGGTGCTTGGGCCTATGGTTTAGGGGTGAACCTTGCAGAGTAGGGTTCTGGGTTGGACTTGATGATCCTGAGGGGCTTTTCCAACCTGAATGTTTCTGTGATTTTGAGAATTAATGTGGGATTGTTTTGGTTTTCAACAACAGATCATTAGTACATACTAGAGGATTTTTGCTGAAGTGAATAAAGGTTGAGTTGTGGCACTTACTCAGAGAGTCATGGAACTGAATCAGAAAAAAAAAAAAGATTAGCTAAACAAGGACTGCCCAGGGAGGAGGTGGAGTCACCATCCCTGGAGGTGTTTAAGGAAAGACTGCATGTGGCACTTTGTGACATGGTCTGGTCAGCATGGGGGTGTTAAGTCATAGGCTGGACTTGATCCCAGAGGTCTATTCCAGCCTCAAGAACTCTGTGATTCTGTGAACTGAATTGTTAGATCTCACAGGACAAAAATAAAGTTTGGGGAACAGTCCAAGAAAACTTGGAGCTCTTTAAGATCACATGTACCAGTCAAAAATCTGCAGAGACAGTCTTCCTAGAAAGAAATCACTGAATTGGGATTCAGGAAAACAACACAAAGTAGAAACTAAAATAATTGAGGACAAGTACACAACAGTGTAAAAATATAGAGACATGGTCAGAAATGCCAAGGTACAACCTGGAGCAGGTTGCCCAGGGAGGTGGTTGAGGCCCTTTCCCTGGAGATCTTCAAGGTGATGCTGGACAGGGCTCTGGGCAACCTGATCTAGTTGGGGATGTCCCTGCTGACTGCAGATGGGGTTGGTCTGGATGAGCTTTGGAGGTTCCTTCCAGCCCAAACCGTTCTATGATTCTATAAAATGAAACCACTCTCAAAGGATGTAAAAGAAAGTATTTTATAAGAACCCCACTATTAAAGAGCAGAGTTGGATTTTTATCAAAGAATGAGAAGATGTCAGCATAGCTCCATGGCTGAAGTGTTTTTTCCACCAGTATACTACACAGTCAGTTTAAAGCTAATGGGATTAATTTATCTCAAGAAGAGACAAGACAGAACACACAATTATTTTTAAGATAAAGAAAAGGAGGTCTATAATGGAAATTGTAAATGGATAAAGGACCAAAAAAAATTTAATAAGCTTAATTTAGACTTAGAAAGACTTCACTAAAGATTTCTACTAAGTAGGCCATCACTGAAGGATTTTATGAACAAAGAGCTACACAAACATCTTCGGAAAAGTTCACATTTAGTCTACTAATCCTTGGGAGAGAAAGGAGGAACAAAGTCTTAGTTGTACTTAGCATCATTCTATGACTTCAGATGTTTAGATAAGCACAGTGAATTTGCTCTTCACATTCACCAAAAAAGTATCACTACAAATTGGTTTTCTTCAAGCAAGGAGTTGGCTCTTACCGTGGTTTGTGCTTTCTCTTGCAAAGCCACATGCGAACTGTCTTCTGTATTTTAATGCAGGCACTGGCTCGGTATTTTATCTTATTTTTCACTGTAAATACACAGAGGAGACTGAGTCTCAATGGTTTATACAATTTAACACAACTCTTACATTACTCACATGCTTGACAGCTCAAAACTGTACACAGCCTACGTTGTGTTTGAGAGTTGGGTCTGTAGCGGAACCACAGCACAGAGGATACAGCACACAACAGAATTCATGACCCTGAGCCAAGCACAGAGGCTCCCAACCAAAGCAAAGAAGAAGAATTCAGCAGGTGTACACTCACATGTGTGCACACTCTCCCTCCCCTCCAGACTCACAGATATCAGTAACCTCAGGGAAAAGTCACTGGACCTAGCAAGCAGCAAATGCTCAGTTCAAAGTCTGTGTCCTGCACTGCAGGGTAACTGAGTAGCCAACATCTGCTACAGGTAATAAAGTGGCTGCCACTCTGCTCACATTTCAATGCTGATACCAAAACCACAAGACAAAACCTCTGTCTGCTGTTGTTCTAAAACCATCTTCATCTAAAGACTCAAATGATTGGGACCAAGAGGCAAGCTAAACAGAGACTAATTTCAAGACAGAGGCACAAGCATGCATGCTGAGCAGCTCAAAAGAGCAACAATAACTGCAGGGGTTTTATCTACGCCAGGAACACAGACACCTGAGAATCGATGCTGCCTTCAGACATCAGCTGAGCACATGGTTGGCATTTAACTGCTGGACTTAGGAGATGAAAAAGTTGGCTTCTACGTTTTGGATACCTATTTCAGCTTTATTCTGGGGATAAAATCAGCTTCTGATTTCCCATAAATCACTAAAAAAAAGTAAGGCATGTGAAACCAGGGAGTTATTTCTCTGGGTTTTTCACTTTTTTGGACACAGTGACAGACCTTCTGTCCTATCCTCCTGAAAAAAACAGACTAAACAGCATACATTTGTAGGTCAAAAGCATTATTTTAGTGTCACAATTTCTGATGTCTGAAACCTATAGTTTCACAAATTCTATTTACCCCACTAATAGCAACAATAAACAGGATCCAATCAGCCGTGGTTGTAGATACCATGGCTGTGCTGGCCCAAATGCACAGCCACAAGGCATGAGACCTTCAAGCTCTTCTTCTCCATCTTCATGCATACTTTTCACTCTCTGTCTTATTCCATGTCCCTTACATGCAGGCATCAGGCTTCTCCTCATCTCCCCAGGTATTGTTAACTAAGCACACCACAAGCACCAGCCTCTTCCACACTACCTCGTTCCTACTCTGTGCAGTAAACTGGACAGGCCAAGCACTCAGAAAACACAAATCAATAGTGTCAGCCAGCAATAAGTGCTGGAGTGGAGATATGGGTATGGAGCCCCATAATTTGTCTCAGTGCTTTCACACATGCAGTGTCTGCCCAGAACTGACAATCTCTATGCAGGACACTTCCCAAAACTAAAGAGCCTGTGATGGCTGTCCAGGGAGGTTGTGTGGTTGACATCTCTGGAGATGTATAGGAAAAGCCTGGATAAGGCACTTAGTACTATGGTCTGGTTGATTAGTTAGGCTTGGGTGATTGGTTGGAACTTAATAATCTTGGAGGTCTCTTCCAACCTGGCTGCTTCTGTGATTCTGTGCAAGTGTTCACCTAGGCTTGAGGAAGCACCCAAGCAGACTGGAAATGGGAGACTGGTGACAGGTTGTACATCCCACTTTGGAAAACCTCTACTCTAAGCCTCCCTGCATGAACCTAACATAACGCATTAAAGAAAGAGTCACCAACCTTGAAATCAATTACTCAAGGCTTCAGTAGGCAACCATCCTATACATGTCCCTGGCCACATTTCAAGGTGATGTTGCTTTACTGTGCTTTTAACGAGCATTTTGATGTAATAAAGCAGAAAGTACATACATTTAATGACGGAGAGAGAACACCACTGAACTTTTTTCCAGCGGCTGCAGATGAGCCAACGGTTCACGCGCTTAACGAGCTCTGCCAAGTGATCCGGGTCAGACTTCATTATCTGATCAAACTCTGCAAACTAAATAAAACAAAACAAACAACCCCAAAATGTGTTAGAAACTAGGAGAACAGAGAGCCTTAGACATTATTATTCCTCAAGGTAAAATATTTTTCATGTAAAGGGTAAGTCATCTTTCTAGCTGTCCAGCAGATTGAGGGAGGTTCTCCTCCCCCTGTACTCTGCCCTGGTGAGACCTCACCTGGAAAATAAATCTGATAAAGAGCAACTGAAGGAGCTGGGGATGGTTAGTTTGGAAAAGAGGAGGCTGAGGGCAGACCTCATTGCTGTCAACAACTAACTGAAATGAGGTTGTAGAGAGGCTGATGCTGGTCTCTTCTCCCAGGTAATTAGTGATAGAACAAGAGGGAATGGCCTCAAGCTACTACTGGGTAGGTGGAGAGTGAACGTTACAAAACACATTTTCACTGCATGAGTGGTCAGGCATTGGAATATGCTGTCTGTGCAGGTGGTTGGGTCACCAACCCTGAATATGTTTAAAGGTGGTTTGGATGTGGTGCTTGGGTATATGATTGAGGGGTGAACTTGTAGAGTACGGTTCTGGGTTGGACTTGGTGATGCTGAGAGTCTTCCAATCAGAATGTTTCTGTGATTCTGCAATCCAGTTCTGGGCTCCCCAGTTCAGGAGGGACAGGGATCTAGTGGAGAGAGTCCAACAGAGGGCTACAAGGATGATGAAGGGACTGGAGCACTGCCTGGGGAGGAGAGGCTGAGAGCCCTGGAGCTGTTTAGTCTGGAGAGGAGAAGACTGAGAGAGGATCCAATCAATGTCTATCAGTATCTGAGGGCTGTGGGTCAGGAAGGAAGGAAGAGAGAGCCTCTGTGAGGGTCATGGAGCACTGGAATAGGCTCCCCAGGGAGATTGTGGAGTCTCCTTCTCGGGAGACTTTCAAGCCCTGTTTGGATGCATTCATGTGTGACCTGCGCCAGATTCTATGGTCCTGCTCTGGCATGGGGGTTTGGACTTGGAGACCTCCAGAGCTGGTGGAGTCACCGTCCCTGGAGGTGTTTCAAATAAGACTGGATGAGGCACTTAGTGCCATGGTTTAGTTGATTAAATGGTGTTGGGTGATAGGCTGGACTAGATGATCTTGAAGGTCTTTTCCAACCTGGTTAATTCTGTGATTGTGTGTCCCTGCCCATGGCAGGGGAGTTGGAACTGGATGACCTTTGGGGCCCCTTCCAATCCTGACAGTTCTGTGATTCTGTGAACATTCTGCTGGAACAAAAATCATTTTCCTTCCTAGTCACAACAGCTCCCTACTTCACCTCTTTCCTCTGCATTGCAGCAGCAATGCTCACAATCACAGAAAGATTGCAGCTACAAACAGATTTTACTAGAAATTATTTTTTTTCTTTGTTCTGACTTGCTCTTTTTAATACTTAACATAAGTCTTAAGTGACATCTGGGAATACTAACATAGCCTTAGAAACACAAAGCATTACCAACAAGACCATGAAACCAATTATATTTCTATTAATATTGATTTTTTTTCATAGAAAATGAAAATTATTTACAAAAACCCCCAGGCAACTTTATTTAAATTAGCCACACTTTTAACCATGTTTGAGCAATATCAGATTCTGAAGTCCCTTCCAACTGAAATTAAGATTCACATTCATGAACTCCAAAAGAAGCATTACCTTGCCAGGTCTAAAAAACACCTTGGTCAGTCCAAATTTGTAATCATTTTCATTCAGTCCCAAGGCTTTAAACAGTGCCTGAAAAAATAAAAGAAAACAACAGTATTACACTTCTAAAAAAACAACAATATGGAGAGGAGAAGGCTCTGAGGAGACCTTATTGTGACCTTCCAGTATCTGCAGGGGACTACGAGAAAGCTGGGGAAGGACTTTTTAGGGTGTCAGGGAGTGATAGGACTTGGGGGAATGGAGCAAAACTAGAAATGGGTAGATGCAGATTGGATGTTAGGAAAAAGTTTTTCCCCATGAGGGTGGTGAGACACTGGCACAGGTTGCCCAGGGAGGTGGTGGAAGCCTCATCCCTGGAGGTTTTTGCAGCCAGGCTGGATGTGGCTGTAAGCAACCTGCTGTGGTGTGAGGTGTCCCTGCCCATGGCAGGGGGTTGGGACGGGATGAACCCTGAGGTCCCTTCCAAGCCTGACAGTTCTGTGATTCTATGGTTCTCAAAGGAGGATGAACTTTGTGGGTTAAAATAAGTTTGAAACTAAACCATTTTTCCTTCACTTTTCTCAGCTCTGGGGGATTTTCATTATATGCACATGTAGATATCACAGCAGTTTAGTACCACACGGGCTGAAAAAAAGGAGGACCAGGAACAGAGTTTACACAGCAGCTGAGTACTGACAGTTCTATGATTCTATGAACCACAAAAAACAAAAAACAAAAACAAAAAAAAAAAAACAAAACAAACAAAAAAACCAAAACAAAACCCAAATACACACACAAAAAAACCCAAAAAACAAAATGAAAACAAAAACCCAACAATAACAAAAACACAACAAAACAAACAAACAAACAAAAAAGTACAACAAAAAAACTCCACAACCAGTAAAAGGTTCCAGCCCCCAGAAATCCCCACCACAAGATACTTGCTGTGCTGGATGATGTAGAAGCATTGATTTCTTTCTCACCTTGCAGAAGAGCCTAGGATCCAGCCGAGCCAATTTGTCAGGCAAGTATTTCTTGTACATATTATACAGCTCATGAAATGAAGCTCGGGAAGGGAAACCTCCTTGCATCAAATCCAGAACTGACACCATTCCTAAATTTGTGGAAACACATGGGCAAAAGCTGGTATCAGTGAAATGCAAATGAGGCAGTGGCACTTAAGGTGGTTTATGATAGAAACCTCTAACTTATTGTGCAGAGACTATACCACAAAGTTGAGCTGGAACTGGATCCAGCCTCTAACACTTCTTGAGCATGACACAGAATCACAGAATGGTCTGGGTTGGAAGGGACCTCCAACACTCATCCAGTCTGACCTCCCTGCAGGGACATCCCCAGAGCCTCACCTTGAATATCTCCAGGGATGGAGCCTCAACCACCTCCCTCAGCAACCTTTTCCAGTCTTCCACCAGCCTCATAGTAAAGAACTTCTTCCTGACATCCAATCTCAATCTGCTCTTCTCTAGTTTGAAACCACTGTCCCTCATCCTGTCCCTGCAGGCCTTTGCAAACAGTCTCTCTCTATTCTTCTTGTAGCCCCCTTCAGGTCCTGGCAGGCTGCTATTAGGTTTCCCCAGAGCCTCCTCTTCTCCAGGCTGAACATCCCCAGCTCCCTCAGCCTGTCCCTGTAGCAGAGCTGCTCCAACCCCCTGAGCATTTCCATGGCCTCCTCTGGAGCCTCTCCATGAGCTCCATGTCCTTCCTATATTGAGGGCTCCAGAGCTGCACACAGCACTGCAGGTGAGGTCTCAGCAGAGCAGAGCAAAGTGTCAGAATCACCTCTCTGGCTCTGCTGCTTTGGATGCAGCCCAGGCTGTGATTTGCCTTCTGTGCTGCAAGCTCACACTGCCTGCTCCTGGCCAGCTTCTCCCCCACTGGCACCCCCAAGTCCTTTTCCTCAGGGCTGCTTTCTCTCCCCTCCTCCCCCAATCTGCACTTGCATCATCATTCACAAAAAGTGAACACTGAACACATGAGAGGAGCTCATGAGAGAGACAGAGTAACACCCAATCAATGGAAATTTGTGGGTTTTTTTACTAATATTTCTTTTTTCCCTCTTTAGCAGATTTGATATTTTCATTTTTGAAGGAAAAAACCCAAACAAGTACTGTCCATCCAGGCTCTTCTTTTCATCAGGTCAATGGTATTTATGAGATATGGTCCAGATGCAGTGTTAAATACAAAGGCAGTGCTACAACATTTGTATTTGCAGCACTAGGTAACAGCTGCTAAGATTGCATTTCAAAGTCCCAAATACTACTCATAGATTCATAGAACAGTTGGGTTGGAAGACCTTGGAAGACCTTGAAGATCATCTAGTTTCAACCTCCCTGGCATTGACAGGGACACCTTCACTGGACCAAATTGCTCAAGGCCTCATTCAAAAAGCAAGAATGTAAAGCACAGATAGAAAGTCTTGAAATGGTTCAAATTACTTCAATCAACAGAAGCCATGCCAGGTTTTGCCTGCTGCTTTTCTTAACTCTATGAACAGCCTTAACACAGAAGTTTGTATGCTAGCCTGCAAGAAAGCCAGGAAGGGACTTTTTACAAGGGCTTGAAGTGATAGGCTGAGAGGGAATAGATTGAAACTTGAGGAGGGCAGATTTAGACGGGAGATTTGGAAGAAATTCTTTACAGTGAGGGTGGTGAGACACTGGAACAGGTTGCCCAGGGACACTGTGGATGCTCCCTGACTGGAGGTGTTCAAAGCCAGGCTGGATGAGGCCTTGAGCAACCTGGGCTAGTAGAAGGTATCCCTGCCCATAGCAGTGGGGTTGGAACTAAATGACCTTTAAGGTCCTTGTCAACCTAAACCATTCTATGAATGATAATACCAACACTCTTAATTGCCAAGCACGCAGTTCCTTCCACTCTTTAGGGAGACATGAGCAAAACTGCTAGTCTTTAGCAAAAATAACCTACTATTTATTTAAAATAAAGCTGTGAGATTGGAAAGCACCCAGCATCTCAAGAATAATGACAATGCAGCACTCTGTAGTAAACAAAGCAACAGGAAAGACTATGCTCAAGTGCCCTCCTTGGAAGTTCAGCTCCAAATCAAACTAACAGTGGCATAAAGACAATCTGATACAACAATATGATTCAACTCTATCATGGTACTTAGAAAAGCAAAGAAAACAGGTGTGTTTCTATTATTAGGTATCTCAGTTAATACTGCCTGCTTTCAAATGCAGGAGTTTCTAACACTTTAGCTGCCACAGTAATCCACAAAAATGGTGGTTCTGGAGTGAACTGCTGCTCTATTAACACTGTGGGCAACACAAAGAGATAAGATTCAGCTCCAGGACAGGAAATCTAAATGTATGTACCAATAAATAGCTACATGGCTTCCTACATACACAGCTAGTGTCTGAACTCTCATCATCATCAAAGGAAAACCACTCAATGGAAATTATATCAAGTCTTCTTGTGAAGAAGAGACCTGATGGCTGTTCATAAGAATTATTTTTAGGGTGATTAGTGACTCTCATTTTAGTGACTAAAATGAGAGCTAAATTACCGAGACTCTACATAATTGTTTGCAAGACATAAATAAGATACCTCCTAGAAAGCAACAGTTCAAGGAAATAATATTGCTTCTGTCTCACATACTAGGTCAAACTATGATGCCCAAAAAAATAAATAGAAGGAAAAAAATATCAGAGGCACACATTACCTGAGCACTGAAGCTGAGAGAGGATCTGTCCTCCTTCAAAATGGTGATTTGTCATCTTTAAGTTAGGTTTGATACACCGAATGAAGCTGGATCCCTGTCACAAAACCAACAAGTCAGCACAAACTACACATTTTTAAACCTAATGCATAAATAATACATAGAAAAAGAAAGATTAAAAAAGATACAAACTAGTAATTTTCTAAAAGAGAGATGCTGACATTGTTCTTCTCTCAGATTTGCACTGTAGCCTTGGCCTTGAGGTAACTGAACTCAATGCTCAAGCTGTTAATTGGACCCTCAGCTTCTGAGTTTTTCACTCAGATGTTCTTAACATTAGTGCAATCTAACTAGAATTTAGCAGTCCAGATTCTGCTACTCTCATTATCTTCTGCAGTCACATCACCTAAAGGCCCAAGGCCTCCAAAAGTTCACAATAGTGAAGATGCTGCCAGCCTCCTGACATTGCAATCATGCCAGATGAATCTGACCTTCTAACTTCTTTACAGCTTCTTTTGCCTCATGGCTTCACTCTCCCTTCCCCCATGTGTGCTGTCTCTGTAATTTTGACCACTGATCATTTCACACTCATTAAGGATGACATTTTTGCAAAACACCATCCAAATATTCAGATTTTCCTGTAACAAGTGGCTGCTACTAATAACCTACCTTATGTGCAACAACAAATTTGGGACTGAGAAAACACAGTATTGCTCCTAATTTGCAGTGTTTTCTCTCCTTTTCCATCTCTCAGCTTACAGTGAGAGAGCAGCAGCCCAGGGAGCTCTAGATTAATAGCACATCCTCAGCCATGGGTACAGCAAACCCAGCCACACATATTTTCCCTGGACTGGGTCACAGTTGCAGAGCATTCTGTGTGAAAGAGATCATCTTTCTTTCAGCCCAGCAGTAAAGAGTGCAGTAAAATCCTAACACTGGCTACACTCCAGCACCTGTCTCATTTTTTTCTCCATGTTTTTTCCTCATTTTTCATTTTTTTTGACAGACCACATATCTAGAATTAGTTAGAAAATGTGGTGAAGAGAAATGAAAGTGTGCCCCTGCAACTCCCAAGCTCTATTAAAAAAAAAAAGAGTATATGTTGAACTACATGGAGAATTCCACAAACTAGCACACTCTAGCAGCTAAATCAGCAAAAATGCATGAGGAGGATCAGGTCCTTTGATCACCTGTGCATTCATAGCCCATCACAAAAATGTCTTTATGGACTCTCAAAAGAGTAATTAATAACAAATTATCATCTGCCTTACTTCTAAATCACATCCCTGAATCTCCTGCAAATTAGTCATCTATGACAACAACGGAAGGAAGCAAAAGTGACCACAAAGGAGATTGCAACCCAGGCAGATTCCACACTGTTTACTCAGGCTGTGTAACTTTTATTACACAAAAATCTTTTTAAAGGTGGTGGGGTTGGTTTTTTTTTTTTTTTTTAAGTAACTCAATAATCCTCACCTGCACAGCAGGGTTTTTCAAAAGCACCATATAACTGCAAAGCCTGAAGCAACTATTTATCACACTTTTATTGCAAGCTACATGGATGACATAATCATAGAATGGTCTGGGTTGGAAAGGACCTCCCAAGCTCATCCAGTCCAACCCCCTCTGCAGTCAGCAGGGACATCCTCAGCTGGATCAGGTTGCCCAGAGCCCTCTCCAGCCTCACCTTGAGTATCTCCAGGGATGGGGCCCCAACCACCTCCCCAAGCAACCTTTTCTATTGTTCCACTACCCTCATAGTAAAGAAATTGTTCCTAACATCCAATCTAAATCTGCTCTTCTCCAGTTTGAAGCTATTGCCCCTTGTCCTATCTCTAAATGCCTTTGTAGACAGTTTCTCTCCATCCTTCTTGAAGGTCCCCTTCAGTTATGACTTGCAGCAGAAAATTAGGACCCTGCACCTGTATATATACTTACAGTACTGTGCAGCTTCTCAAGAAGCAAGTTTAACTGAGTCTGTAAAAGAAAATGGACATTTCAAGAGTCTTACCATGCCATAGAGAGAAATGCAGACACAGAGTAATGTTGCAGCATGATTGCATGCATGTGTTCATTGTTAGTAAATCAGGCAGAACTGACAAATCAAAAATTCACAGCTTTTAGCAGCCAAAAATCATGCAGGTGTGCATGAATGGTCCTGAGGAAAGTGCTTGTGTTTAGTTGTACAACACCACCACTGTATGGGAAAATACCACAACAGTCACCAAAGAAGTGCAAGCCCATTTGAGAGGGGTGATGGCTGTGTAATAAAATGACAAAGAAAATGAGACTGAACAGCAATGATTTTTTTTTTCTAAATACATTGAAATTTTGTGACAGCCCAAATTTGATCTATACCAAGAATACATTTGTGTGTTAAACAATTAACACAGAAAGCAGACAAGCTCAGGGTCTGCTTTGTTGTTTTCTTTTTTTGAAGCTTGCTCAACATTTTGCTGAGTGAACTTGCAGAATCTATTTTTAATGGCAAACTTCCATGTTTTTATTTCTCTGTTGGTGACAACAGACAATAAGCGAAGTTATAATGCTAATATCATGTTTACTGAGGCTGGACTTAAACTCACAGTGATGAGAGATCACAATTCTATCATTATTTGAGGGCAAGTCAAGAGGTTCACCACAGATTCAAGACTATCAGGGAAAGAGTTGCAGTTGCTATTGAATCATGGAATCACTTCAGTTGGTAAAAGACTTCTAAGATCATTAAGTCCAACCAATGACCTAACACCACCATGGCCATTGAATGCAATTGGTAGGGACTTAAAATACCCCAGAACCACATCAGAAAAACACTTTTACTTTAGAGATGTGTCTGGTTTGCCACATAGATTACTGCTGTGCCAGCTTCTCTAGCTTACTAGCAAGCTTTACCTGCACAGACTGAAGTAAGACAAAATTCTCCATGTCCTAACTTAATATTCCTCATTTTCTCTACTGGAACCAAAAACTGAAAGGATTTGACTTTTTATCATTTTTATTTTTAACCAGATCTTTCAATTACCTTGAATCCAAGAAATCAGATTTGTATGGGCAATATAAGATACCTACAGCTGCCAGTCATCCTTCCAGTGGATAAAATTGAGGGTGGATATGGTTAGAAAGAGGAGTGCCAAAAGAGGTATGACAAACACTAATAACCTCCTGCTCAGTTCTCACTTCCGCATACTCTTTGTATCTCTATGATCTTTATGTTGAATATGATCTTTAAGGTTTTTTTAAGTTAGAAATGCTTCATTTTGGAAGGATCAGCCTAATTTCCATCAATAAAATATGTTTCTTCTAGAGGACAAACACCCCTTCCTTATCCTCTGTGATTTGACAAGAAGCCAGGGCCATTCTCAGGTAAAATATCACTAATGAGATATTCAGATGAATAAAACATACTGCTAAAATTACTGCTCTTTGAATGATCACAATTTCATCTAGCATTACTGCAGCAAGGTGAAATCATCCCCAAGATTCTTCAGGAAGTCTGATGAACCAATTAGTCATTATTCCCTCAACTGATTTTATCAGACTTCAATTTAATTAGTTATAAGGAAGGGATGTGTGAAGGATTCCACAGAGAAGTTCATGCCACATCATCTAATAATCCATGTAATTAGAAGAATTTGAGACTGACTGACATAATGATGCACTAAGAATTCTTATTCTTAAAGAGATGACATTTCTGCTAAGATGACAGAACTTATTTCCATGTCATCTGAAGTGAAATGTTCAAGGCTATTAGTGTTCATCAGCAGCCCTTGTTGTGTCTGGGAAGGTAACACCAAATTAATTACTGGGACTAACACATACATTCAAAATGCCATGAAACTTGAAAACACCAAAAAGAATTACAGATTGATGGGCCAGATCCAAAGAGGACTTTAGTCATGTTCTAGGTGTGGAGGTGAACACTGTAGTCCAAAAGGCAATCAAAAAAGTTCCTCACTCAAATGCTGTTTCACCTGAAATATGCCTCCCTTTTGACTTCAGCCCTCCTTGGACAATGGGATCACTCACATGTCCACATCTGCTGGATGTGGGGTGCTAAATCCATGAGGAACTGAAAACTGAGATGGAACGAAGTGCAAACCAGCTCAAAGAGCCCACAGTTGGTTTCATTTTGAAAATGCAAGGGGTCCCAGACTGACCTACAGCAGACTCATGGTTGCAGGGTTGGCTCAGGAGATGGCTTATCTGCATGTAATTCCATTTTTCAGTCTGCCTTCTGATCATCATTTTATATTAAACTAATTGTGACACTTTAATTCTACAAATACTGTAGCATAGTAAGGAAGAGGGAAGACGAAATAACCATCAGAGCAAAACTCAAAAGAGCAGGCTGACCAGTTCTCAGCTAAACAGCAAAGCCTCTGCTTTACAAGTCAGGCTCTCCCTCCTACTCTTCCTGGCATCCAGAGTTTTATTTCTGGATACATAACAACCCATCTCCAGAAGGGTGTAAGGAGAGTCCCTTTTGTCAGGCTGACCAACGGCCTGGTGCTACACGAAATACAGTAGACATAAAACACTGAATACAGCAGAGACCCAAAGCACAGCTCTGCTGTCAGACAAAATTGATGCTACCATATCCTCCCTGTTCTTCAGCCCTGCATTTGCAGAGAACAGTTCTAAACCCGAACCAAAAGACACAATTATGCAACAAGGAATTTACCTTGGAGTCCTGATTCAGCACTTAACCTTGACATAGAGCAGAAATGCTCTGCTGCTCTTGGTAGTGCCCCACTCTCCAAGGTTTTTGGATTGCCTAAGATACCTGCTTTCCCCAGAGGCTGTGCAAGGAGTCTAGCTAGGAACATGATGTGGGGTTTTCAGTGCCCCAGGCAATACAGCATGCCAAAAATGTTGCCATGCTGGACTTGAAGCATACAAATCCTTCATTGGATCTGGCCCAGATGTGTGGAGAAGAGCTCTTGCTGAAATTGCAGCAGCTCTACCAACAGTAAATCCATGAGATCCAAAACTTTACCTGCAGCCCATGGCTGTGACTGCTTTTCATCTCTTAATTCCCCTACAGTTCTAAGCTGGAATAGTCCAGCTCAAATAAAACTGCTGAATGAGAAAAGGGTGCAGAAAACATTTGGAGAAGACAAGGTTTGAAGGTCAGCTTTATAACAAGCAGAAGAAAGGAGAGAACAAGGAGAAGCATCAGATTCAGGTATTGAGAAAGGAAACACTGAGCACAAGGATCATCCTTCTGTGAAAGCCACAACAATCTTTACAGTTTGGAAGAGATAAAACAGTGGTTAGGTTAGTGCCATTTTTGAGAATGGCAAACTGTCGCCAGTTGATACATCTTCTAGGATGCACAATGAAGACAGGATGGAGGATCACCTATTGTCACATTTAGAATCCCCTTTAAAGTTCACAGAATCCAAATTGAGATCTCAAGTCTTTAAACCTTTTGAATAAAGACTTCTATGTGGCTTTTTAAGAGCCTGACTTAAAATTCACTGCATCACCCCTGTGAGGACTCTCATGAAACACATTTTTTGACAGAAATGTGCAGCAAACCCAAATTTTTCTTTGTCTGAATCTTATCACAGTTCTCCCAACCTTAGTTTCTACTTATTTCAGGCAATTTAAAAGTGGCACATCTTGGAAGGTGAGGTCACTTGCTGTATTATGTTACCTTGAATTTGTTCCCCACACTGATGAAGCTAAGTTTCCCAGCTTTTTGTTTGGGATCCCTGTTGTTGTTGGTGTTAGCTTCGAACAGCTGTCGAACAAACTTGTCCTTGGACTCGCAGATAAGAGATTCAAGGGACATGTGCAAAGCATCATTGTTCTTTTCCACAAATTGCCTCTGAAAAGACAACCCAAGAATAGGACAGCACAGTTGTTTCACTGCTCCAGTCACTTAAGTCTCAAAGAAAATTAGACAAAACAAAAGTTATGTCCTTCATTCAATAATCAGCAAGAATATGTGAGGCATTGTTCAAATGTTTGAAACAACTCTTCAACTGACCACACCAAACATTGATAACAGAGAGAAAAAAAAAAGATATTCTTAAATTTGAAATATTTCTAGAATGATGAAGCCCAATGTAAGGTTTAGTGCCTTTGTGTGTGTGTGTGTGTGTCTCACTGATTATTTTTGGCCATGATTATCCTCTTTATTTCACCATTCAGCACAGTCATCACCTGGGAGTTCTGAGAAGTTTTGTTCTTCACCTCCTGTAATATCACATAAGACCTGCTGTGAAATAGGAATTAGTGTGCACACCTTAATTGGTGCACATAGCCAGTCTGGAAAACCAAAAATGGCTATTTTAAAGAATCAGAAAATCAGCCAGGTTGGAAAAGACCTTCCAGATCATCAAGTCCAACCTATTACCCAACACCATCTAATCAACTAGCCCATGGCACTGGCAGGCTGCTACTAGGTCTCCCTGGAACCTCCTCTTCTCCAGGCTGAACATCCCCAGCTCCCTCAGCCTATCCTTGTAGCAGAGCTGCTCCAACCCCCTGATCATTTTCATGGCCCTCCTCTGGACCTGCTCCATCAGCTCCATGTCCTTCCTATACTGAGGGCTCCAGAGCTGTACACAGTATCTCCAGGTGAGGTCTCACCAGAGCAAATTGGTAGAATCACCTCTCTGGATCTGCTGGTAACACATCTTTAGATGCAGCCCAGGATGTAATTAGCCTTCTGGGCTGAAAGCTCACGCTGCCTGCTCCTGTCCAGCTGCTCATCCAGATTTACAACAAACCCTTACACCAAATAGGTGTCACCAAAATAGTCTGTAATCTGAGAACTTAAAACTGTCCATTCTGGCCCCTGCTCACAAAATCAGTTTCAAAGCTAAGACACAGACTTTTCAATTTCCCTTCTGATGTTGTTAAATTTAACCTATAGAGACTGAAAACTACAGAAGTCCTACAAGGCATTAACAGAAATAGCTTCGTGTCAGTGAAATTACCGTCTCGTAGCACACTGCTCCTGCAAAGTGTCGGATAATGAAGCCTTCATCATCTCTGATGTTTCTGTGAACAGCCAGCTTGGACTTTCTAGGAATCTGGAATTTAAAAAGTTGTATTACAAAGTAGAAAGTAAAGGGAGGTGGGGAGGGGAAATGGTTCTAAAGCATCCCCATGATTCTGCCAGGGGCACCGAGCTTTAGAAATGACAGATCCTGCAGTAGTTTTGGTGCTCACCACCACTCCCATTCCAACTAAGGTATTCTAAAAACCTATTTTCATTCCCATTTCAACTAAGGTATTCTAAAAACCTATTTTCATTCTCATTCACACCTTTAGGCACCTCACATTCAAACGGAAAATCACAAGGACTGCTAACACGAGCCAGCTGATTGTTTTTTGGCCTGTAATCAACAATCATTTCAGAATGCAAGGCTATTCATCAGCTGGGACTAGGATTAGACAGAAACTTAAAAACATGTTTTTAGACAGTATATTTTAAAGGGCAACCCCATACCTTATCATACCTATACCAACAAACATGCCTCACTGCACAGCAATCCAGTCAGGCAAGATTAAGTAGAAGCAAGTACAGGGAACTGGGTGACTACTTTATTTGGCTCCCTTTGCTTGCATTTTATTCAGCAGGAAACTAATTATTTTTATTATTTTTTTTCCTGTACATAAATTGCAATAGAATCACAGAACTGTCAGGGTTGGAAGTGACCTCAAGGCTCATCCAGTTCCAAGCACCCTGCCATGGGCAGGGACACCTCACACCACAGCAGGTTGCTCAGAGCCACATCCAGCCTGGCTGCAAAAACCTCCAGGGATGAGGCTTCCACCACCTCCCTGGGCAACCTGTGCCAGTGTCTCACCACCCTCATGGGGAACAACTTCTTCCTAACATCCAATCTGAATCTACCCACTTCTAGTTTTGATCCATTAATTTGCATTAATTTTCCACAGAATGCTGCATGTTAAAAGAACTAAGAACCAGAAGGCTTTGCACGTGTGTTCCCTGTTTTGACCTCTGAAATGCTAGCTGGACACTCCTTGTGAGCCAAAGATTATCCAAAGGCCAGCAATATTTGAAAGGAACAACAAAATAGCTCAGCTGATACAAATTAATCTCCATCAAAATGTGGTTTTATTTCCTTTTCATGCATCACCTGTTTACAAACTTCAAATGGAAGTAGAGAATATGCCTTGAATTTCAGCAGGATATTAGGATTGCTAGGGGACTTAGGCCTTCAGTGAACCTTTCAACAAACCTAATAACCAAACCTGGCCTTAACAAAAGCATATGGATTGTGCAGGACTGGTGTGGTCGGAGATTCCTCCGGAAAGGCTTTCATTAAGTTGAAGTGCTACTATCAACTGTTCCAAGAATTGTTTTAATAAAGCAAGAAGGACAGCAAAAAATAAACCTACAGAGAGCCTGAAGTGGTCCTTGTGTTTCTGGTGCACCACTGAAGTGAAATGCTGGTCACTTGGTTGGGGAAGACGATTTTCTTCATCCAGGATATCCAACACACCTATGAATTTTGCTTCAATCAGATCTATTAAAAAGAAAAAAAATATGCATATACTTACAAAATTGAATATAAGCTTATATCAGAACTAAACCTTACAAGTTTAAAATGCTACTGATCCAATTGTGTCTAAAAGTATCTAAGGAAAGCTCTTAATACAAAATACAGAATCACAGAAACATTTAGGTTGGAAAAGACCTTCAGGATCATCAAGTCCAACCCACAACCCTGCTCTGCAAGGGTCACCCATAAACCACAGCCCCAAGCACCACATCCAAACCACCTTCAAACACAGCCAGGCTTGGGGACTTAACCTCCTCCCTGGGCAGCACATTCCAATCCCTGACTACTCTTGCCATCAAAAAGTGTTTCCAAATGTCCAGTCTAAACCTACCCAGTGGCAGCTTGAGGCCAATCCCTCTTGTTCAGTCATCAATTACCTGTGAGAAGAGACCAGCAGCAACCTCTCCACAACCTCCTTTCAGGGAGTTGTAGACAGCAATGAGGTTTCCTCTCAGCCTCCTCAGTAAGTAATTTCTAATTAATTAATTCTACCTATCTGAAATGTTGATTTGGATGCATGGGTGGAAGCTGAGACATAGGAAGTTCCATGTGAACATGAGGAGGAATTTTTTCCCTGTGAGGGTGATAGAACACTGGAACAAGCTGTCCAGGGGGGTTGTGGAGTCTCCCTCTCTGGAGATATTCAAGATCTGCCTGGATGTGTTCCTGTGTGATCTGCTCTAGGTGCTCCTGCTCTGGCAGGAGGGTTGGACTGGATGAACTTTCAAGGTCCCTTCCAGCCCCTAATGTTCTGTGATTCTGTGATTTAATTAATAGCTTATACATATTAAGTTTTAACTCTAATACAAAGAATACAGGGGGGAAAAAGATCAGTTACAAATTGTTTGATTTTTTTGTACTCTGGGTCTCAAGTTGAACTTGGGTGCAGGCCTAAATGTTTCTGTGGTATGACCAGAGGATGTTTCTCTCTTGTGCCTTGTGATAGGGCAAGGGGCAATGGATGCAAACTCTAGCACAGGAGGTTCCACCTCAACATGAGGAGGAACTTCTTTACTGTAATGGTCATAGAGCACTGGAACAGGCTGCCCAAGGAGGTTGTGGAGTCTCCTTGTCTTTAGACTTTCAAGCCCTGTCTGGATGTGTTCCTGTGTGACCTGTGCTGGATTCTATGGTCCTGCTCTGGTCCCTTCCAACCCCTAACATCCTGTGATCAGATGTGCTCTGGCAACACAAAAGGCAAAGGCAGTCATTCCACTGAAGGACAGTGCCAACCATACCTATGTCACTCTTCTCTTGCAAAATCAGATTTTTTATTATTATTTGTTTTTAACTGTTGCAAATTATATTTAAACTGCTTAGACATAAAACAATAGAGGTGCAGAATAATTATAACAGGGTTGATTTCCACATCAAGGATGAAAATATTTGTAAATTTTAGCAATCAGTAGGTTTATTTCACAATATTTATGTAATTTAATTAGTGTTAGAGGTGGCAGTTTACAGTGCAAGGTATTTGATGCTTGTTTGGTAACAGACAAACACAGGCACAGACAAACACCCTGTGATGCTGTGTGAGTATGGCTCTATTACCAACCAGAACTAGAATGTTGTACAAAACTGGAAAAAGACACAGGGGTCTAATCACAGTCTCACTGTATATCAGAGTTTGGAAGGGACCTCCAGAGATCATCAGGTCCAACCCCCCTGCCAGAGCAGCATCACCCAGGGGAGTCTGCACAGGAGTGCATCCAGGTGGGGTTGCAAAGTCTCCAGAGAAGGAGACTCCACAACCTCTCTGGGCAGCCTGTTCCAGGGCTCTGTCACCCTCACTGCAAAGAAGTTTCTCCTCATGTTGAGATGAAATCTTCTCTGTTCAAGTTTGAACCTGTTGTTTCTTGTCTTATTCCTGTGAACCACCCAAAAGAGCTTGGCCCCCTCCACCTGACCCCCACCCCTCAGCTATTGATAGACATTGATCAGATCCCCTCTCAGTCTTCTCTTCTCCACACTAAACAGCCCCAGGGCTCTCAGGCTCTCTTCCCAGGGGAGATGCTCAAGTCCCCTAAGCATCCTCATGGCTCTGATGGTCCTTAAGAGCATAAGTCACTAGCCCTGGGCATATTTTGCCTCTTTGGCTTGCAGGTTTCCTGCTGCATGACACTACTGCCCAGCCGGATGTTTGGAGAGGTCCATACCTATGCAGTCCTGGTTATCTACGTAGCGCACTTCATTAACCCCCAGACCCTCTCTTTGGTACAGTTCTTGTTCCTACAACAAAACCAAATCAACACACACAAAACGTAACTGACAAGAGAAAAGAGGACTCTTCCCTTTTTCCCCCACTAAAAATGTGGGGTTCTTTGCTAAAAGAAACATAAAGACATTTCTAAATACTGTGAATCACCACAGATTTTAGAATTTCATTCCACAGCTTATTTAGAGATTCCCACTTCACTTCCCTTTAGTGGTTAGACCCTGCTACTGGAGAGTGCCATTAGGTATGAGATATTGCATCCCTCATTTTAATGTATAGGGAAAAAAAACCAAAAAGGACAAAAAGGAGGGAAAAGGGACAAAAAAGGACAGAGAAAAAAGGGGGAAAGGACAGGGGAAGAGGGGGGAAAGGACAGGGGAAGAGGGGGGAAAGGACAGGGGAAGAGGGGGGAAAGGACAGGGGAAGAGGGGGGAAAGGACAGGGGAAGAGGGGGGAAAGGACAGGGGAAGAGGGGGGAAAGGACAGGGGAAGAGGGGGGAAAGGACAGGGGAAGAGGGGGGAAAGGACAGGGGAAGAGGGGGGAAAGGACAGGGGAAGAGGGGGGAAAGGACAGGGGAAGAGGGGGGAAAGGAGGGGAAGAGGGGGGAAAGGAGGGGAACAGGGGGGAAAGGAGGGGAACAGGGGGGAAAGGAGGGGAACAGGGGGGAAAGGAGGGGAACAGGGGGGAAAGGAGGGGAACAGGGGGAAGGTGGGGAAGGGAGGGGAAAAGGGCAAAAAGGGAGGGGAAAAGGGCAAAAAGGGAGGGGAAAAGGGCAAAAAGGGAGGGGAAAAGGGCAAAAAGGGAGGGGAAAAGGGCAAAAAGGGAGGGGAAAAGGGCAAAAAGGGAGGGGAAAAGGGAAAAAAAAAAAAAGGAGGGAAAAAGTGGGAACAAAGGGGGGAAGAAAAACAAAACAAGAAGGATTGCTGTTTTTCAAAAGCCATATTAATTTCTGGCAAAACCAGGTGTCACACAGTAGGAAAACACTTTTTCAACTGATTTTTTTTCCTTTTTCTTTTTAATCTAAGCATAACATGCAACCTTATGGAAAGCAGATGCTACTTTAAGTATCCTTTTACAAAAAAAAAAAAAAAAAAAAAAAAAACAAACCTCCTCCTCAAATGTATCCTTAAATGTAGCATACCTCTTTCAGAATCCTCTCATTAAAAAACTGTTGCAGTTTTTCGTTGCAGTAGTTAATGCAGAATTGCTCAAAACTGTTGTGTTCAAAATATTCTGAAAAACAGAAGTGAAACTTCTATGAGAAACCAGAGCTGCAAGAACTTACATTACACGGTAAATAAGAGACGCTTCAGAGTGCTAATGCTTAAGGATGTATTCAAATCCATATCAAATTCTTTCAGTAAAATAAAAGCTTTTGGAGATTTTAAGTTGCTTATAGGACAGGCATAAAAATCCTGCAGCAGATCACAGACAAAATAATTTTATCTGGCAGCAGATCA
The DNA here is from genome assembly GCF_027791375.1 of Indicator indicator. NCBI lineage: Eukaryota > Metazoa > Chordata > Aves > Piciformes > Indicatoridae > Indicator > Indicator indicator. Next base: position 2,183,574 of record NC_072011.1, on the reverse strand, counting down.
CAGACAAAATATTTTTATCTGGCAGCAAACCAAAGCAAGATGTTAGTAAAGGGTGAAACTGTGCATTCTCACACACCTGTGTTACAGCAGGCTGGCACAGGACAGCATAGCTCTAAGGTCCTAAAACCAAAGGTTCCCTTTTCAGTGCTGTTGGACCAGCTCAGCAGGGCTGGAGCACACCAGAAGACATTCCCTGTTCTGAAGGTCAAGCAGCCAAACAGGAAAAAAGCTTTACAGGAACCATCACGGATCCCGGAGTCCAACTCTGTAACAGAACTATTCACCCTCCATGATACATCATCTTAAGCCAGAGGCTTCGTTTGCCTGTCTGTCAGCTTTGGGGATCCTCTCAGGACTGAATGGGAAAGCAGCATGCATGTGCAGTATCTGGCCCAGTTTTACTGGGCAGCCACAGGATGGTTCCACTCCAAATTTTCACCCCTTCAAAAGCTGTGCCTACATGGGCACTACAGGAATCTGAAACCATTACAAAGAGATCCAGTTTCACACTAAGCTTTGGTTAGTGTTGTAAGGTGGTCAGGAGACTCTCTAGTCTTGTATCTCAGGCAAGTGAGGCTCTGTCTACTCTCTTCATTCCTTAAGCCCCTGTAATCCATCCTACCCACCTCCACCAAGCAGAAAACCTTCCTACTCTCCATTGCAGAATTTATTATTGAATCTTTGGTGGCAATAATGGACAACTAGAAAATTAGTTACTTTTTTTTTTAAGTATACTTACCAAAGCCAGCAATGTCTAGAACTCCAATGAAGAAAGAAGAACTCTCAAAAGGAAAGCACTGGTTTACCCTGTTCACCACATGGTCAAAGAGGTGACTATACACTGTTTTAGCCAAGGCATCACGAGCATTGTTTGCTTGTTCCACTTTCAAGGGTACCCTAAAAACAAACAAACAAACAAATAGATCTTATTTTTCAGAGTCAGGTTTCACTAGCCTCAGTAGAAGTGAGATGCAGATGCTTTCATACTCATTTATTAGATAATTAGAAATTATGCTGGTAATTGCCAGAGAAAGAGATTTAAAATACATACATTCCCACCTACAAAAAATATTACAACTATTCCTCATTCATGTTGATAAAGATGTGCAGGGTGAGTGCCAAGAGGCTGGAGCCAGGCTCTGCTCAATGATGCCCAATGCCAGCACAAGGGGTAGTCGTGGAAGTTGAGGCATAGGAAGTTCCATGGAAACAAGAGGAAGGATTTTTTCCCTGTGAGGGTGACAGAACACTGGAACAGGCTGCCCAGGGGTTTGTGGAGTCTCCCTCTCTGGAGATATTCAAAACCTTCCTGGCTGTGTTCCTGTGTGATCTGCTCTAGGTGATCCTGCTCTGGCAGGGGGGTTGGACTGAATGAGCTTTTGAGGTCCCTTCCAGCCCCTAACGTTCTGTGGTTCTCTGATTCTAAACTGCTTCATTACAATAAAACCTTTAGTTCAGTTTTGCTCTAACTTCTTTATCCCTATGCTTTCTTAAGGCTCTAAGTAAGGCTATGATTCTATAAGGACACAAAGGCTGTAAAAGTAAGGCTGTAAAGACAAAAGTGAAAAAATGTAGGGTTTTATATTTTAACTCTAGTTTATTACAGAGTTTCTAACATAAGGGAATGTGTTCTCAGAATGATAGTTAGATGCAAGGATTCTTTCTAAACATTGGAAGAAGGAGCCCTTCAAGAGGTGAGAATATATTCTTGCCCCTTTATTTGAAACTTTTATTCTGCACTGTGTTTATTACAAGCCTTCATCACAGCTGAGTAGTTAAAAAACCCAAACATTAAATCCCACAAGGCTCAACTTCCAAAGCCTATGAAATGCACAATAAAATGGTGGAAATATTAGGCAAATCTATGCATTTAGCTATACATACACAGAGAGAGTGGTTGGCCATTGGAATGTGCTGCCCAGGGAGGTGGTGGAGTCACCATCCCTGGAGGTGTTCAAGAGGGGATTGGACGTGGCACTTGGTGCCATGGTTTAGATAGGCATGAGGTGTAGGGTGACAGGTTGGACTCGATGATCCTTGAGGTCTCTTCCAGCCTTCTTGATTCTATGATTCTATGATTCCATGATATATAATTTTTACTATATATATATATAATTTTTTATTTATATTTATATGTCTGTGTGTATATATATATCTATATATCTACCTATATAATATATATAATTATAGATATGTTTTAATATATTTATACATATTTATAATGTTATATATCATTTATATATGCATATAATTTTCATGTATAGCTATTTCATGAAGGCAGTATGAGTGTGTCATGCTTAGAAAGCACCAACTTCAAAGCACACTTGAATCACCTCCTATCCTTGGTAAATATATTCAACAAAAATCATTTATTTTAGAAAATAGGCTTCACATGAACAGATAAGAGCACCAAAATTAAAAAAAAAAAAAGTTACACCGTAAACAGCTGAGAAAGTACCTGTAGAAGTCTCCAGAATAAGACAATTCATCTAAGAATAAAGCCTTAAGGAAATGTTTAAGAAGCAACATGACAGAACTATGAAAAATGAACTTTTGGCTTTCTGTTATGGTTGCAAATTGCACTGAGATCCTAATCACATTGCTAAAGAACTCTCCAGAGTTTCCTTCCAACCTCTACCATTCTGTGAAGAATACAAAAGCCAAAGTCCCACCAATATGAACACAGAAAGACCAGAACAGAGTAAGATGGTTAAAGATCAAAGGTGAAGAGAAAAAAAAAAAAAAAAGAAAAAAAAGTTAATTTGAAATACTGAGAGAAGCTTGACCAGACACTAGCAAAATTTCAGGTATGAAAAAGACAGCTTAAAATGTAGAACAACTCTGGGTAGACAAAGGCTGTGCACAACGCTGTACCATGACATCCAGATATTACCAATGTTAAAGTAAATCAAAAGAACAGATTTTGAGGGAGAGAGCCTCTGTTAACCAAACTGATCAGGGAGGAAGAGAGAGAGATCATGTCAAGATTTCTATCACCTCAAGCCTCTTTGTCACGAAGAATACAGGATGAAGGCTAAAGAGATCGCAGCCGCGAGTCAACCCCCAGAGAGGATAGCTCGATGCATTTTCTAAGTATCTCAAGACAGAATACCGTATCTTGAACACAACATCTAACTTAGCATATTTGAAAAAAATAGGACGCGGGTCAAACTCTTCCTTTACATCACACAACCGACCCACCACTTCTAGACTCATACACACACACACATAGCTCTCTCTCTCTCACTCTACACACACACATCTCTGCAATAATTTAAAGGTGGACTGAAAAAGAAAGAGACAATACATCAACTAGAGAGGCGTGGAGAGTGTGGGAGGTATTAATAGTTCCTCTATACACACAGATGATGCGTGGTCCCTAAAGCGATATCAGGAGCAAATCAGCAGACTACATAATTAACTATTATACAAAATATCTATCGAAGGCATCCACTATTCTAGAGAGGAAACACACATCAGCGTAGCAATAAAGAGCTTAGACTAAAACAAATCAACATCTTGAGTGCGAGTGTATACGCCACAAAAAGATTATTGAGAACAGGAAGATACCCCAAACTGAACAGTAGTAAACACATATATGGTCAGAGACAGACATTATAGAGAGGGATCTAACAAAGGGATCGAGCGCACCTTAACTGAATCACACACACACTGTGAGCGCTCAGTTTAAGCAGTAAAGAAAACATCAAATGATGCGCCCAAGAGGGTCGAGGCTGTGGGGGCGCGTGAGTAATATCTAGATAATTCAAAACAATAACTCAACACTCTATAAATAAACAATTGAGCTGATATGAGCGTTAGTGATTAAACGTCTAACTTGACACACACGAAGACACTCTCTCTCTCTATATATATATCTCTTTAATCAACACACTGAAATAACATGATAGGAAAGCATTAACATTAAGATGAGTTGCGTACGGCGAAGAAATTGAAGACAGTTCAAGAGAAGAAAATAATTGATCACACACACACACATATAAACCGGAGTCGCGTACAATTAGATAGGGAGAACACACACAATGCAGACAAGATAAAAAGAAATAATTAGATAAATATAAAAGAGATGGGGGGGGTTGATGGGTGGGATAGGGGGGTGGAGGTGAGTTATTTACATGTAAAGGATGAGGTGAACAAAAAAGCGTCATCTCTATCTCTATCACAGGTCTCTATCTATCTAAATCGTATTATCTACTGATACTTTGCTTAATATCACAGTACGGTAGAAAATTAATCTACTTACAATTTCTACTTAGGTAAAGTACGATCTAAAAGGTAAGCAGCGCGTATTAGATATAAAGCTTTAATTAAAATAATTATATTGTATATTAGGATAGAATATTTGTATGAGAGTAATGACGATAGATGTCTCTACGTAAATAGACATACCTAGTATAGGTCAAGTAGCGGATAATATCATAAGCTTAACAGAACCAAGATAATCTAGTTTAGAATAAATTAGATGCGTAGCGAGTAATTGAAATAAAAGCTCATAAAGGACATATCGATAGCTACTGTAGACTTAATAATAGTACGTAAATGAAATCTGACTAAATTCTTATTGTAATCTGAAATGACAGAATAGATGGCGGCTATGGTAAGGTGCTCTATCAGAGATATAAAAAAGTCTATAAGGAATATAGAGATAAAATCAATTTATGATGGGGAGGATTGATGGATGGGTATTGAGTGTAGGAGACACAATAACAGAAATTTGTAGCGAGTTTATCTCTAAACATAACTTAAATCTTCTATATTAAATAACATAAGATAATTAAAATATAAAACTAGTTAAGCGCAACTAAAAACAAAAGCATAGCTCGAAATGGTATTGAGTTAAGATAGCGTATTCAATATTAAACATGGTAATATAACTAGTTGAATGTAAATTACTGACTATCTATATATATATCGAAGTGCGATACATCAACACTATAAGATGCGAAAGGAGAAGGATATGTTAAATGGTGTTTTTGGTTAAAGATAGATAGGGAAGTATAGATTTGTTTTAAGATTTTTTGGGAGACTTTATATATGAGAACAAATTAGTAGCGCGAGTTTGATAGAAAATAAAATGAATTTAGATAAAACTCTGATGAATAGTAGAATATCATTTGATTAAAAATAAACGATTATCATTAGATGATAGTAGATAAAATAATAAGAGTAATATACAGAAGATTTAATTATAAAACAGAAGTGGTTAGGAAGGTATATTTATGGGAGACACTCTAACAAGATTGCTAACAGAAAAAAAAAAGTTGATTATTTGTTACTGAGTCATAATAAGGATAAAATGTCGTTTCTCTAGAAAATGCAAAGAGAATGTATCTAATATAGATTCACGGTATAAAGCTATTAAGATGTTATTTTTTTACATTTTTATGTTAATTAGTGTTTAATTGGTATAAGTAGAAAAAGATAGAATAATGAATGATGAGTAAGTTTTGTTTATGGGTGTTAAGTTTAAATGTTGGTTGAGGATGGATGTAGATAATTGTTTATATTTATATTATAATTTTATATAGGGGTTAGTGTATTGGTAATATTTTAAGTAAGATTGGTTTATAATGGTGTATGTGAGATCAAGAGTTGGAGGGGTGAATAGGGATTTGTGTTTTTTTTATGTGATGGTGGGTCTCTTTTTATGTGTTTGTGGTGTGTATGATGTTTTAGAGGGTTGTTGGTTGGGTTAATATTGGGTTAATATGAAATTGTTTTGGTGGGAAATGAAAGGTTGTGGATTGTGATGGATAAATGTGGCCCTGGGCAGCCTGATCTATTTGGAGGAGTCCCTGCATGCTGCCAGAGTGTTGGACAAGAGGACCTTTGAGGGCCACTTCCAACCTGATGCAATCTGTGAATCTGTCAATGTGCTCCCATGGCCTGGATTTACCCCATGGACAAATCCGTGAAGTTTCCAAACATTTTCCAGAAGAAACAAAGTATCTTTAATTAAAGGACAAATTAAACACATTGATACAAAATGAAATATCTTTAATTTGCCCAGGGTTGATAACATTTAAGGGAGAGAGCAACTGAGGTAATACCAAGCAGCTACTTTCATCAAATGAAATGGCCTGGATAAAATACCCCTGCCAAATGAAAGGCCCTATATTAATTAAAGAATATAAGCAGCACATCTGTAATTTAAGAAAAGTGGAAGTTCCAAAACTGTAAAAAGTATTTTTTAAAAAATTACCATGTTGTTATGGGCTGAATTAGATCCTCCCCAACCATTTATCTTTCAGTAAAGCTGCCTCCAGAGAGCAAATCCACCACGCTCAGAGTTGGGAAGTAAAAATGGAATTGTATTTACCAGAAAAAAAAAAAAAAACATCTGTATAAAATGCAACGTATTTACATATCTAGACACAGTTTAACAGCTTGCACAAGTTCCCCTTGTTCCCCCCCTACCCCAGAAAATCCCAGCCTCCCCCTTCCCCTTGTACCTCTTACAGAAAAGGCCCAAGGTCAGAAGGAAGATAGCACAGCCCCAATCCCACAAATGAAGCAGCAAGATCCAGCAGCCAAGAGAGCACAAAACAATTCTGCTGCAAGATACAAGGTTTTCAATACTCCAATAGAATGATTTTAGCCTAACTATTGTTATGATTCTTCAGACCAATTGAATTAGATGGACTTAGCATTATTATAATGGAAACGCTGAGGACTGTCCAAAACCTCAGGACAATTCTGTTTATAGCTAAATTTTAGTTTCGAACTGCAACATGTGTTTTTACAACAGGGGCTTGGTTAGTCCCACCACCACCACAGGAAAAAAAAAAAGGTGTTCTGTAGACAATGTACTTCAAAAGAAGTTGGAGGACATGGAACGGTGTAAGCTTCATTTTTTGTACTGCAAAATAACCTACTTTGTGATGACTGAGTCTGCTTTGAAAGTCTTAGAAACAAGGTGAGAGGGTAGAATCCAGTGCACTCAATTTAAAATGTGCACTGGATTTTGCACTGGTACTGACACATTATTTTTCTCTACAAACACACCTCACATGGATGGCAAAAACATCAACCAACAAGGTGACTGCAGTGCTTCTTTTGGGAGACTGAGGAGGACAGATAAAGGCAGTGCAGCTCTCAAGCCTCCCTGGCAATCCACTGCACACTAGCATTTAATAAAACTGACAGAGATAGTATTTAGCATCACCCTCCTGCTGTTCCTTGTTTGCTCCATTGTGCCTTGCAAGACAAAGCCTTTGCTATACTCTGGGCACAGTGAATTCAGCTGAGCTATTTATTCACTGTGACCTATTAGGACTCACATGATCTACTTGCACACAAAAGGTCCCTAAGAAGGAGAGAGAAAACTGAGTAGCTCTTTGGGTTGCTAGGACAAAATAAAACAATGTGCTTATCAAAGCTCTGATAGCAAACACAGAGTTTCTAAACTATGCTAGCATAGAAAAACCTGGTGGATATTTTAATAAATAGCTAAAAATGGAAGCAGATTGGAATCCACTTTCCTTCTATGTGAGGTAAGCTACACAAGAAGATATTAATGTATGTATTAGTGCATCTTTGTTTCTAGCTGCTCAAGTTTAGAAAAGGCTAGAGAAAGAGGCTTAATGCATCAATCCTTTGAGATGGAGAAGAGAAGGTGCTGGTAAGACCTTAGAGATTTCAATATCCGAAGGGTACCTGCAAGAAGGCTGTGGAAGGACTGTTTAGAAGGGCTTGGAATGATAGGATGAAGGCAAATGGTTTGAAATTGGAGCAGGGTAGATTCAGGCTGGACATAAGGAGGAAGTTCTTCACAGTGAGAGTGGTAAAATACTGGAACAGGTTGTCCAGGGATGTAGTTGAGGTCTCATCCCTGAAGACATTCAAGACCAAACTTTATGTGGCCCTGGGCAGCCTGATCTACTCAAGGCAGAGTAACCCCTCCCCATTTGTCACTGCATAAGTTCTTCCATGCTAGTCACTATAAAGTTCTAACTCTTCAACACGTCTTCCTTCAAAGAACAGAAATAAGCAGACCACCAAGAAGTCTATTTATTTGCTCTATCTAGAAATAGAGCTCAAAGGTCAACTATCCAGCAATAATGTACTACTGAAAGATCAGCCCCATACCCCTGCTGAACTTAAAACTCATCAAGTTCATTCAGAAGAGCTCCTGTGTTCTCCCCAAAAAAGTTGTGATGTTCAAGCAACACAGGCTGTCACTGATGGTTTGTTATGCTCACACTTCAGCCAGGAAGGTCAGTTTCACCCTGGAGATCAGGAAGCAGGCCCTGAACAATACTTCCACTTTTGCTAATCTCTTTTAATTTATTATTATTGGTTAGAATTAGGTAAAGGTCAAGATTCAGTCTAGAGAAGATAAGGCTCTGAGGAGACCTTCTTGTGGCCTTCCAGGATCTGAAGGGGGCTCCAAGAAAGCTGGGGAGGGACTTTTGAGGGTGTCAGGGAATGACAGGACTGGGGGGAATGGAGCAAAACTAGAAGTGGGGAGATTCAGATTCGATGTCAGGAAGAAGTTCTTCCCCAGGAGGGTGGTGAGACACCGGAATAGGTTGTTCAGGGAGGTGGTGGAAGCCTCATCCCTGGAGGTTTTTGCAGCCAGGCTGGATGTGGCTGTGAGCAACCTGCTGCAGTGTGAGGTGTCCCTGCCCATGGCAGAGGGGGTTGGAACTGGATGATCCTTGAGGTCCCTTCCAACCCTGACAATTCTGTGATTCTACAATTATTTTACTTCCACAAAACAAGCTCTTGAGCACTGGAAAATTTCACTACTCAAATCTACTACACCCCTCAAGCTCTCAAGTGCTTAGAGATCACATTTTCACCTCATAAGACTGACATAATCTCAGCATGCATTACAGAACCACAGAATGGTATAAAGAAGCACCCATGCACTCTCCCAATGAATAAAGTGAATGTTAATTAGTTTCCTAATTAAAATATTGATGCATTCAGCTAAATATTGAAAATTACTTTTAATCTGCTCAACATTGCTTAGCCCAAATTCAGGTTTTAGTGGGGTCTTTTCTTCTGCTCCAGAAAACAGAACATAGAACAGTAAATGTTAAACCAGACAATCCAGTTGCACACTGGATTGCTACAGCCTAGGTAGCATCCCTGACACCTTGTGTGCCAGAAGAGCAAGTCCTATGAGGAGTGGCTGAGGGAAGTGGAATTGTTTAGTCTGGAGAAGAGGAGGTTGAGGGGAGACCCCATTGCTTTCTGCAACTTACTGAAAGGAGGGTGGAGTAAGGTGGGTGTTGGTCTCTTCTCTGTAGTATCAGGCAACAGAAGGAGAGAAAATGGCCAGAAATTGTGCCAGGGGAGGCTTAGGTTGGATATTAGGGAAAATTTCTTTGCTGCAAGAGTGGTCAGGCAGTGGACAGGCTGCCCAGGGAGATGGTGGAGTCACCATCCCTGAAGGTGTCCAAAGAAATATGTGGCCATGGCACTTGGGGATATGGTTTAATGGCCATGGAGGTCTTAGACTGACAGTTGGGCTTGATGATTTTAGATATAATTTCCAGCCAAAACAATCCTATGATTCCAGAACAATGAATCTCAACAGGAAAAAAAGCTGTGGTGGAAGCTATAGGTTCTTCATAAGCAAAAGGCAACTGTAGTGAAATAACTTTTATATAACTCAGTTTTACAAGAGTTGTAACTCCTGCAGTATTGAAATGTTATCATCAGTGCCAGGTTTAGACATGTTCTTTGCAACTACTCCATCCCCAGGAAGAAATCACTATCCTACTTCAGGCCCAGGAAGTTATGTTGGTAACAGCTTCTTGTCAAGTGAAAGAGATAACCACTCTTGAATTAAGGTCACTATTTACAGAACCACAGAACATTAGAGGTTGGAAGGGACCTCCAGAGATCATCCAGTCCAATCCCACTGCATAGGGTAGTCCATACAGGAATGCATCCAGGTGGGTTTTGAATGTCCCCAGAGAAGGAGACTCCACAAACCTCTCTGGGCAGCCTGCTCCAGGGCTCCAGCACCCTCACTGGAAAGAAGTTTCTCCTCATGTTGAGCTGAAACCTTCTCTGTTCAAGTTTGTATCCATTGGTCCTTATCTTATTCCTGTGCACCACACTTAAAAGAGCTTGGTCCCCTCCACTTGACACCTAGCCCTCAGCTATTGATAGACATTGATCAGATCCCCTCTCAGCCTTCTCTTCTCCACACTCAACAGCCCCAGGGCTCTCAGGCTCTCTTCACAGGGGAGATGCTCAAGTCCCCTAAGCATCCTCATAGTTCTCTGTTGAACTCTCTCCAGCAGGTCCCTATCTCACAGAATTAGTAGGGTTAGAAAGGACTCAAAGATTATCCAGTTCCAACTCCTCTGCCATGGGCAGGGACACCTCACACTAGATCAGGTGATGCATTCTTAATAGCCACAAGGGAAAAAAAAAAAAAAAGAAAAAGAAAAATCACAAAACCAAAAAATAGGCAAACAACTTTCTCTTTAATTTATTCTACTTCATTATTTCTTTGTACATTTCTATGAAACAATCCTAACTTCAAAGTCAAGATTAAATGCTCACCAGCAACAGGAAAAAGCTGAGCACTTCTGGATTACTGTTTGTGGTGGAGTCCTTTTAAAGATGAAACTTGGCTTCAGAAGAATTAGAAGTGGCAAACACAGAGACACTGATCACTCAGACACTCTCAGTGTGGATAAGACCATTCCAGACCTAGTATCACAGTGTGGCAGTCATGGAAGCAATGTGTATCCCCCACGACAAATAAGATACATCCAAGTATCCTCTGAAATACTTTAGGCACTGCATTAACTTAGTGTTACTTGTTAAGTGACACAGTGTTACCTGCTAAATCTATTAACGTATTTAATTTTCAGTGTAGGTTATGGATTTAACAGGCTGACTACTGTAATTTTTTTTGTCCACACCATACTCACTGCCACAAGAGGATTTATAAAATGTGATAGTGACTTATTATTGAATCATAGAATCATCAGGGTAGGAAGTGACCTCAAGGCTCATCCAGTTCCAACCCCCCTGCCATGGGCAGGGACACCTCACACCACAGCAGGTTGCTCACAGCCACATCCAGCCTGGCTGCAAAAACCTCCAGGGATGAGGCTTCCACCACCTCCCTGGGCAACCTGTGCCAGTGTCTCACCACCCTCGTGGGGAAGAACTTCTTACTAACATCTAATCTACATCTCCTCTCCTCTAGCTTAGATCCATTCCCCTTAGTCCTATCACTTATTCATAGCTTTCCCTGGGGAAAAAAAAAAAAAAGCCATTTTAGCCAGATACTGTAAAACTGCCACTCCTACTGAATAAAAACACAAAAAACTTCCAATCACTTAACAGCAATGAAAGAAGCAAGGCAGAGCATCTGAAAATGTGAATTTAGATCAACTAATTTAAAAATAAATAAATGAAAATCCCCAAACAACAAAAAAATTAAAACCCAGAAAACCCCCAGCTGACCATAGAACATAAAAAAACCCCAAACAAAACCAAAACCAAACTAAAACCAAACAAATAAAAAAAAAAAAATCAAAAAGCAAGCAAACAAAAACAAATACAAAAAACCAGCCAAACAAAAAACACCAAACAACAACAAAAGAAAATAAAAAAGGCAAAAGCAAACCAAAACACCTCCAAAATCCCACCACAGGCCTGTTAAAAATCTGTCATCTCCAAACGAAGACTTGCATGGTGGAAGATCACAGCACTTTGTTTCTGTTTCTAAGGGACGACTGCTGCAAGCCTGCTTGTCTTGTGTGCTCACCTGTCCCTGCAGCACTATCGTTTTGTATTTGTATTTTTAAACCACTAACACAGCTGCACTGAACGCTGGCTGCAGCCCAGTTTATACCTGCAAGTGGCCAAGAAGGAATCTGTGGTCATTCATCTCTTTCCCCGCGTGGGTAAGGAAACACAGAACCAGTGTCACAGAGGCAGAGCTCAAAGCCCCTGCGCACAGGAGCGAAGCTGGGGCACCTCAGATGGAGCATCGCATGGCCGGGCCGGGCTCACCGGCTCCTCAGCCACCCTGACTGTGCACGCAGCGGGGAGGCAGTCCCGGGCAGTCATTCTCAGCAGCCTCCCCCTCTGCCGTCCAGTCCCGTCCCGTCCCGTCCCGTCCCCCCCCACGGCGGCAGCCGGCGGCAGGCACTCACTTAATGACCGTTCCTTTGGCGCCCCCTGCCGTGGTGAGCATGACGCGCGTGGTGAGGCTGCCGCGCAGGTCCTCCCCGTCCAGGCCCAGCAGCGCCGCGCAGCACTCCAGCGCCTGCTCGCTCCGCGGCCTCACCGTGCAGCCCCCTGCGAGCAAGGCCACAGAGCGTTAGTGACCGAGACCTTGCCCCACCGCCCGCCCGAGCGCGCCCACGGCCACCCTCCCCTGTCGTAAAGCTCTCCCTCCTGCCAGTGCAACAGCTCCCGGTCTGGCGTTTTTATCGCACATTGGTGCTGCTCTTGCTGTGACAAGATGATCACAGAATCACAGAATGTTAGGGGCTGGAAGGGACCTCAAAAGCTCATCCAGTCCAACCCCCCTGCCAGAGCAGGGGCACCTACAGCAGCTCACACAGGAACACAGCCAGCTGGGGTTGGAGTGTTTCCAGAGAGGGAGTCTCCACAAGCCCCTGGGCAGCCTGTTCCAGTGTTCTGTCACCCTCACAGGGAAAAAGTTTTTTCTTATGTTTTCTCTGATCCAGCTTGCAGCCATTACCCCTTTTAGCCTGGAGAAGGGGAGGCTCAGGGGAGACCTTATTGCATCTACAAACTGCCTGAAGAGAGGCTGTAGGCAGGTGGGGGTTGGTCTCTTCTCCCAGGCAAGCAGGGACAGAAGGAGAGGACACAGTCTCAAGCTGTGCCAGGGCAAGTTTAGGCTGTATGGTAGGAAGAAATTCTTCCCAGAAAGAGAGATTTGGCCATTAGAATGTGGTGCCCAGGGAGGTGGTGGAGTCACCGTCCCTGGAAGTGTTTAAAATAAGACTGGATGAGGCAGTTGGTGCCATGGTTTAGTTGATTAGATGGTGTTGGGTGATAGGTTGGACTAGATGATCTTAAAGGTCTATTCCACCCTGTTTAATTCTGTGTGATTCTGTGATTCATTGCCCCTTGTCTCTGACGGAATTAGTTATCTCAGGAAATTATGTATGAAACATGAAGAGTCGGTTCTCAAAAACATGAGCATTCCCTCTAATAGGACACCCCCCACCCCCCCCCAAAAAAGAAACCAAACCCCTCTGCATGAATTTCTGTGTTCCCAGAACACTGGGTGTGCAAACAATAATCTGCTTTTAAGTGAAAGAACTAACACAAAAACGCAGAAGTGTTCATAGCTACTGGAACGATGATTACAACTTTTATGTCCCTGTAAGCCTCCATGGCTCTCTGCTTTGGAAGCACAGTGCCTGGCATGGGCGACTCCCAGCACTCCCATTTCCAGATAATGGCATCTCCGTTTCCCAGGTAAACAGGAGAGATGTGCTTCCTTCCTCTCCTCCAGCCCCTAGAGCTTCATAAACCTCTCGAGTGAAGCACTCAAACACTTCAGCACAATCTAATACCTCTATCACAGTCTCACAATATATCAGAGGTTAGAAGAGACCTCAAGAGATCATCAGGTCCAACCCCCCCGCCAAATGCAGCATCACTTAGGGTAGTCTGCACAGGAATGCATCCAGGTGGGCTTTGAAAGTCTCCAGAGAAGGAGACTCCACAACCCTCCTGGGCAGCCTGTTCCAGGGCTCTGTCACCCTCACTGGAAAGAAGTTTCTCCTCATGTTGAGCTGAAATCTTCTCTGTTCAAGTTTGAACCCATTGTTCCTTGGCTTATCACTGTGAACCACCCAAAAGAGCCTGGCCCCCTCCACTTGACCCCCACCCCTCAGATATTTATACGCATTGATGAGATCCCTTCTCAGTCTTCTCTTCTCCACACTAAACAGCCCCAGGGCTCTCAATCTCTCTTCAGAGGGGAGATGCTCAAGTTCCCTAAGCATCCTCATGGCTCTCAGTTGGATTCTCTCCAGCAGTTCCCTGTCTCTCTAGAACTGGAGAGCCCTGATTACATACGCCAGAATTACAATAGTTCTCCTGTTATTCTCAGGAAAATTTGTTGCTGCAGGTAAGTGAAAAGTACCAAAGTAACTACTCAAACATTGTTTGAATTTCTTAGCTCTACAACCACATTAAATGAAAAAAAAAAATGGGAGGAAGGAGTCCGTAAAGGATTCTACAGCTACATTAAGTGAAAAAAATGGGAGGAAGGAGTCCTGAAAGGATTCTACAACTACATTAAGTGAAAAAAATGGGAGGAAGGAGTCCTGAAAGGATTCTACAACTACATTAAGTGAAAAAAATGGGAGGAAGGAGTCCTGAAAGGATGAAGGCTTTTGTGAAACACCGTTGAACCTGCAATAAATGGCTTTTGTTTGGTGTTTCCCAAGTTTCGGAAGCAGCAACAGAAGTTTAGAGGGGCTCTGGTAAGAGACATACTGGCTGAAGCAGTTCAAGTGCACACCCTGTGTGTACAAGGTGAGAGCAGAATAAAGCCTGTATTTGCACTGAACAGTTTAGAAGTTCAATAATTTATTCCAGGAGGAAAAAAAAAAAACAAAAACAAACAAACAAACAAACAAACAAACAAAAAAAAAACCAAGAAAAAAGTTTCAAAGTTTTCTGATGTCTTCCTTCCCTTCCCTAACCCTAATTTACTTCAGGATCTATGGTTCCCCCTCTCCTTGTGCATTTTCCTTCTGAAAATGCCTTTCCACTCACAGTTGCACCTTTTTTACTGTCAGACTTTGTCAACCCCAAATTCCCAAGTCACAAAAGGCCCAAACAGGGAAGCTCCCTGCCAATGAACTGAGGAGCCCTGTGAAGCCCCTACCCTTTCTCTACCCCCACATCTTCCTAGATTCATTCACATAAATCATGTTCATTTCAGTCATCTTAATGAAGGCAAGATCATGAATTGACAACTGAGGATGTTCTGATTTGCCCTAAGGAAAAAAAAAATAAATTTATCTAAATTTTTGCTGTAAGCTTTTTTTTCCTCACCTGTCAAAATATTTTTTCCTCACCTCTCAAAATACTAACAGGATGATATTTTTGGAAACCAAAGGACATCATGCCTTTCTCTGCAGATAAAGTTGCTGATTTCAAGACAATTTCATGGCAGTAGCAAGAAGTTGGATTACTTTGAATTATTAGACACAAAAATGCCTCTCATCTTTGTATCAAACTTTGCATTGAACAATTTCAGTGAAAGCCTATTTGCTTTTGGAGCATGTAAAGAAGTATAGCTCAAAAACAAACAGATGAATTTCACTTCAAGATTAGGTGAATTCTAAAGCAGTAATTCAGGTGGAAAGGAATCATCTATAATCAAGAGACATTTTTTGATTTTTTTTTTTTTTTTTTTACAGAAAACAATTTGTGCTTCATCTAACCTGAAGTGCTCCCAGCTTCCTCAAAATCAATATTTCCAAGGTGAAGGACACCAGCCACTACTCTAAAAAGATCAAGTTTTTCTGCATCATCTAGGCCGATCTTTTTCATCGCTGTGCACATTCTGTTGAAGTCTCCATGATCATCTAGGAGAGGATCCTTCAAGGAACCTTCTTTGAGATACTGTAAGACAGCAAGATAAACCTCAAATTCAGCAAGTTGTTTTGAAGTGAACATAAGTAACTATTTCCAGTCAAGAAAAAAAAAAAAACACATACCCCAAAAGCACCAAATAGCATGCCAAACAAAGTAGGAAGAGATTAGAGCTCTTCATACAATTACAGGCCTTGCAAGAACCCTGCCTTATCTTTATTTGATGATACTTCAAAACATCATGTTCAGACTTCAAAGCCAAGTTCAGCTTCTGCTTTCTGAAGATACTTTGGAGAAAGTGGCAGCTAAGGAGAGGGGGATACAGGAGGGTGTGTAGTGGAAAGGAAGACTTTGGCAAAGGGAGGCTACTGAAATATTTAGATAGATGGGCAGATATGGGGAGGTAGCGAGGGGGGGGAAGGTAGCGGGGGGGGGAGCGAGGGGGGAGAGCGAGGGGGGGGGGAGCGAGGGGGGGGGGGAGCGAGGGGGGGGGGAGCGAGGGGGGGGGGAGCGAGGGGGGGGGGAGCGAGGGGGGGGGGAGCGAGGGGGGGGGGAGCGAGGGGGGGGGAGCGAGGGGGGGGGAGCGAGGGGGGGGGAGCGAGGGGGGGGAGCGAGGGGGGGGGGAGCGAGGGGGGGGGAGCGGGGGGGGGGAGCGAGGGGGGGGGGAGCGAGGGGGGGGAGCGAGGGGGGGGGAGCGAGGGGGGGGGAGCGAGGGGGGGGGAGCGAGGGGGGGGGGAGCGAGGGGGGGGGAGCGGGGGGGGGGAGCGAGGGGGGGGGGGGAGCGAGGGGGGGGGGGAGCGAGGGGGGGGGGAGCGAGGGGGGGGGGGAGCGAGGGGGGGGGGAGCGAGGGGGGGGGGAGCGAGGGGGGGGGAGCGAGGGGGGGGGAGCGAGGGGGGGGGAGCGAGGGGGGGGGGAGCGAGGGGGGGGGGAGCGAGGGGGGGGGGAGCGAGGGGGGGGGGGAGCGAGGGGGGGGGGGAGCGGGGGGGGGGGAGCGAGGGGGGGGGGAGCGAGGGGGGGGGGAGCGAGGGGGGGGGGGAGCGAGGGGGGGGGAGCGAGGGGGGGGGAGCGAGGGGGGGGGGAGCGAGGGGGGGGGGGAGCGAGGGGGGGGGGGAGCGAGGGGGGGGGGGGAGCGAGGGGGGGGGAGCGAGGGGGGGGGGGGAGCGAGGGGGGGGGGGAGCGAGGGGGGGGGGGAGCGAGGGGGGGGGGGGAGCGAGGGGGGGGGGGAGCGAGGGGGGGGGGGGAGCGAGGGGGGGGGGGGAGCGAGGGGGGGGGGGAGCGAGGGGGGGGGGGAGCGAGGGGGGGGGGGAGCTAACATTGTAGCCCTAGCAGTTGAAAGAAGACAGAGGTCCTTGTAGTGTGGTGACAGAAAGTCCGACAGGAAAGGAGTATAGGACATACCAGAACTGCAAGAGGACTCCTATTGTAAAGGGACTTACTCAGAGAAACATACTTGTGAACATTTGCTGGTAATTAAGAAGCAGAAAAGTTGTTTGCAGTATTCTATAGGTTAAAAGAATGCCAGCTACCTTTGAAAACCCCAATTCAATATTTTGCTAATTTTCCTGAGTTAAAGATATATCTGTATCAAAAGCCATTTTCACTATTAAGGGGTTGAAATAGTAGATAGTAACACATCTGCATGCAATCAAGAGACTGAATGAACATGCACAGAATAAGCTACCTTTTTACAGTTACTTTAAAATGTTTTCAACTAAAAAGAATAAATAACTTTAACTGGATGCCTTGTTAATGTCAAATAATCTAATATGGTTTTAATTCAAACAAAACACTGCATGCAGCTGAAAAATTCACTTCACACAACATTGAGACACATCAATAAAATTCAACTACATCTTAATTATGTAAAATGATCACCTCATCTTCCTGATAAGGAAAACACAAAAATAATTTAAGTATTAATCGACTGTTCCAGCTACTTTTACTAAAACAAACAATTTTAATTAGTACTTTTAATAAAGTGATAAAACAAATATTAAATTTCTGATTTAGAAGCTTGAACAATGCAATAGATTTCCTGTTTAAGTGGCTAGACTAATATCAAATGTCATTAAAATTTGATCCTTTATTAAGCCTTCGAACTGACATGGCTGTAACATACAGGTATTATGACATGACATGTTCTAAGTTTCTAATGCATCTATTCAGAATTACTCTCAGTAATACTCTTAATATTTCAAATTAAGTCCTTTAGAGGACACATTTATGATAGAACTAAACCACATCATTAACAAAAGATTGCACAGGTTCACCTTCTAGTAGCAAGAAGAATGTTGATACTTGATGCCTATACAAATTATCAACTTCACTACAGATCTCCATTTCAGGCAAAAAAGGTAAACTGAGGCAAAATCTCCCAATCACAAGCTCACAAGATGTTAGGGGTTGAAAAGGACGTCTGAAGATCTTCAAGTCCAACTCCTCTGCCAGAGCAGGACCATAGAATCTAGTGCAGGTCATCACACAGGAACACATCCAGTCAGGGCTGGAAAGGCTCCAGAGAAGGAGACTCCACAACCTCTCTGGGCAGCCTGCTCCAGTGCTCTGAGAGCCTCATAGTGAAGACGTTGTTCCTCCTGTTGAGGTGGAACCTCCTGTGCTGGAGTTTATATCCATTGCCCCTTGCTTGTGTGCTTGACAAGAATTAATTATCTACCATCTTTCTCCCTCACAGTAGTATCAAATCAGCACTTCTGTCTCTCATTCTCCATTATCACCAATTGCAGAAAATTGCCTGCTTCTGAGCAAGAGGAATTGGTGTGATGTGCTCAGTGTTACAACACACAAATGCTAGAAATCCAGGAGTAGACTTGACAATGTTGTCTTAAGCAAAGGAATTATCTATGCTGTCTCCTACAGCTAGGCATGAGCTACATAAAAGCTCAAGCCCAAGTTCTCAAAGGTAAAAGAGAGGACATGATCATTGTGGGAGAGAAGCTCTTGAGTAAAATTATTTATTACTCCCTTGCCCTGCTACTGAATCACAAAAATACAGACTTGATTTGGGTTTGAAATATCTTCCAGTTATACAGATGAGAAATTCATACTTTGGGTATGAATAGATTAAAATTGTCCTAGGGACTAGAAGTTTAATGAAGTATTTAAACAACTTCCAATTCACATACTAATTTGGATTAAATTCTTTAGTGTCCTCATGTGAACAATCTCAAAGGCTTAAATGCTACAAATTCTAGTCATTCCAGTTTAAAAAAGAATAAATAGAGATGGAGCAAGAGGAAAGAAATGGTTTGAAGTTTACACTTTCACCCAGGAAACTCCATGGTCTTCTCTAAGTAGCAGTTCATAGCAAGGGAACAACAGAAACCAACAAAGAATGCAGTGTACTGGGGAGGGGGACATACTGGTGCGGGAAATAAAACAGTTGGGAACATCACTTCAGCAATCTAGACAGTAAAAATAGTTCTGGAATGATCTACTACTTCTGACCTGTTCCTAGCAGTACTGAAATTTAATTTAAAAGAAAATGACAACATAGATATGGGCAGATTTTTGTTTTCTAAAAGAAAAGCTGCATCATTTAAATGATATATTACTATAGGGATGGAAAAAAGGGAAACAATTTTATGTTTCCTGCTCCACTTGGGGTTTTAAGATGTGTGTTCAAGTGTATTTCTAGGAGTGAACTCCAAACCCAGAGTTCTGAATACACCAGCTTTGACACCACTCAGGTAGACCTATTGAAGATGTGTAAAATGAACATTTCATCCCACACTGTAAAAACTGTCACCACCCTTTTCAGTTCAACCTGCTCATAACATAAACTAAGTGAAGAGAGAAACATACCTCTGGGCTCTTGCGATTCTGCAAGATCTGCTTGTCTGTTTCCTTGTTAGCAAAGTACCTGGTACAGCCTCGATTCAAGTACTGGAACAAGACAAAAGTGCAAAGGCATACTTAAAGACAGAAGCAAACAAAACATGTTTTTCTTTTGTGTAAGGCTTGCACAGCTTGATTTAATCATATAATCACAGTACATCATAGTACATTAGTGGTTGGAAGGGACCTCCAGAGATCATCCAGTCCAACCCCCCTGCCAAAGCAACATCACACAGAATTGCACAGGAATGCATCCAGGTGGGTTTTGAATGTCTCCAGAGAAGGAGACTCCACAACCTCTCTGGACAGCCTGCTCCACAGCTCCATCACCCTCACATTGAGCTGAAACCTTCTCAGTGGAAACACTTTGTCTCCATTGCTCCTTGGCTTCTTGCTGTGCAGCACCCAGCAGAGCTTGGCCCCCTCCACTTGACCCCCACCCCTCAGCTATTGAGAGACATTGATCAGATCCCCTCTCAGCCTTCTCTTCTCCACACTAAACAGCCCCAGGGCTCTCAGGCTCTCTTCCCAGGGGAGATGCTCAAGTCCCCTAAGCATCCTCATGGCTTTCCCTTGGACTCTCTCCAGCAGGTCTCTGCCTCTCTTGAACTGGGGAGCTCCAAACTGGACACAGGATTGCAGCTGTGGTCTCAGCAGGGCAGAGCAGAGGGGGAGAACCACCTCTCTAGCCCTGCTGAACACACTTTTCTTGATGCCCCCCAGGATCCTATTGGCTCTTGCTCTCTCTATATATATATTTATATAATCCAAACAACGCAGCAGGTACTCAAAATTCCCTCCTTCAAAATGTATTTATTTACATCTACACAATCACAGAAGTACCACAGCAACAAACTTCTGTTGAAAGCTTGTCAATTTTGACAACTAAAATACTTTTCTGACACAGTGGGATATTCATTTTCTTACATCTCACAATCCTTTGTCCAGGGGGATTTGTTGGGTTATATGTATGTATATGTACATGTTTATTACCTCTTATATGTTGTTTAGTTTTGTATTTAATCTACTTTTGTAAACGTTTTTTTTTCATGTAACATCCACATTCTGAGGAAGTGTGGTGGTCATTTACTCTTTTGGGGCAAATCCCACATTCTGTCTGGTGTAAAACCAGCACAAACATGGTACAGTCTATGCAGGAGTCTAATTCAGAATCTGTTGTAGGGCAAAGGGAATAGATGAGGCATTCAGATGGTGACTGACACTTCCAGCAAAACTGGATCACCAGCTCTTTCTTTCTGTTCAGCTGAAAGCCAGAACTCTGTCCAAAAGCTTGGACAGAGCCCTTTGTCTAAAGGAAGTGAACTGATTCTTTGCTCGAGGCCCACGAACAAAGATGATATTTTCAACGAGGTGAACACAGATAATGCTATACTGGGATTAAAATTTATAGACAAAAGGCTACAAACAATATGTTTCAAAGCACTTCTAACAGCATAAAAGAAAACTAGGTGTCAAATGTAACATTAAAATAAACTAGGTGTCAAATTTAACATTAAAATAAATTAGGTGCCAAATCTAATATTCAAATAAATTCGATGTCAAATCTAATAATCAAACTAGGTGTCAAATACAATATTCAAATAAACTAGGTGTCCAATACAATATTAAAATAAACTGGGTGTCAAATTTAACATTTAAATAAACTAGGTGTCAAATTTAATATTAAAATAAAACATTGTTAAGATTAATACAAAGTGACAAGAAACTGCTCAAACGTAGCTTGAAATATTGAACAGCTTTCTCTAGCAGCCAGTAAGACTGCAAAGCACAGCATATCTTTCAACACAATACATCCCTGTATTACAGTATTAGTAATGTGATCCCAGAAAGTGGGGATGGGAAGTGGAAAAGGTGGTGCTGCTCAAGAAGAGAGTGTGGGAATTTATCTGACAGGCAGAGAATGTCGAGCAGCAGGGTGCCTGATAATAATGTGTGTGGGAGATGTTTAATCACAAGATAATGGATTCCATTTGAAAGCAAATAACTCAAGGAAATTTATCTCATAAATCTAGGACAAATTACATTTTTAAAGTACCACAGAACTTTAGGAGCTGGAAAGGACCTTGAAAGCTCATCCAGTCCAACCCCCCTGCCACAGCAGGATCACCTAGGGCAGGTCACACAGGAACACAGCCAGGTGGGGTTGGAATATCTCCAGAGAGGGAGACTCCACAACCCCCCTGAGCAGCCTCTTCCAGGGTTCTGTCACTCTCACAAAATTCTTCCTCATGTTCTCATGGAACTTCCTATGGCTCAGCTTCCACCACTGCCCCTTGTGCTGGCATTGGGCATCACCCAGCAGAGCCTGGCTCCAGCCTCTGGGCACTCCCCCTGCACATCTTTAGCACCAGCAAGGAGCTCACCTCTCAGGCTCCTCCTCTCCAAGCTCCAGAGCCCTCAGGTCCCTCAGCCTCTCCTCCTAAGGAAGATCTTCCACTGCCTGCAGCAGCTTTGGGGCTCTGTGCTGGACTCTCTCAAGCAGTTCCCTGAGGTCCTTCTTGACCTGAGGAGCCCAGAACTGGACACAATATTCCAGATGTGACCTCAGCAGGGCAGAGCAGAGGGGGAGGAGAACCTCTCTAGACCTCCTAACCACAGCCCTTCTAATCCCCCCCAGGCTGCCATTGGCCTTCTTGGCCACCAGAGCACATTGCTGGCTCATGGGCAACCTCCCATCCACCAGGACCCCCAGGGCCTTTTCCCCCTCACTGCTCTCCAACAGCTCAGTCCCCAACCTCTTCTGCTCCATGAGGTTCTTCTTTCCCAGGTGCAACACTTGCCCTTGTGGAACTTCATTCAATTTCTCCCTACCCAACTCTCAGCCTAAGTCTCCCTGAATGGCAGCACAGCCTTCCAGTACACAAATACATAGCTTGAAGCTCACAAATACATCTGCAACACAGAAATACCATTGGACTTCTTTGTAGTTGTTAGGGGGGGTATGAGGGGCTGCTGTTGTGGATTTTTTGGTTGGTTTGTTTGGGGGGTGAGGGGGGTGTGCTTGTATTGTTTGGGATTTTTTGTTTTTTTCTTTGGGGGGTGTTGGAGTTGTTTGTTTGTTTAGGGTTTTTTCTTTTTTGCTTGTTTGTTTGCTTTCTTGCTTGTTTTGTTGTTGTTGGTTCAGCTGTGGTGGTTTGGGTTTTTTTTAGTTCTGCATTACAAAGCCCCATTATAACATCACTGACTCAAACAAAAGGCAATCTCATTTCTGGAATTTAAGATCAGGGTTTCTTTCTTTTTTCTTTCTTTTCAAAGCCATGAGGTCCAATTCAAGTCACCAAGACCTACAAGGTTCAGCACAAGGGTACCCAATGACTTTAAATTTCTGAAAACCTAAACCACAAGCACCCAGGACTGCAAGCTTTTGTGTAGTTGTGCTTGGAAAAGGGGTGTGGAAGAAACCTGCAACTGCTCAGGTTTCCCCAGGATGAACAAACAGAGGGGTAAATGCCATCATGGCTGCAAAATCACAGCCAGGCCAGGCAGGTGCAGCCAACAGAGTTGTCTTCATTCACATTCCCAGAGCAACTGCAACTGGCCAAATGCATGCAGAGGAGATTACAAGGGATCACTTAAATCAAGGGGAATCCAGCCTTCTAGGAGGGGAAAAAAGAGCATCATGCTATCCTATCCTATCCTATCAAGTTCAAATGAAATAGTTAAAAAAAAAAAAAATTAAAGCTAAAAAAGTGGGAAAATGGAAGGAAAAGAATACCAGAATCTAAAGGCAGTCTGTTTGAGGCATTGCTACTGAAAGCATAACACTGAATCAGGCTTCACAGGCTCACAGGATGTTCAGGGTTGGAAAGGACCTCTGGAGATCTTCGAGTCCAACAGAGAATCCAGCACAGGTTGCACAGGAACACATCTGTTCCTGAGGCTGGAAAGGCTCCAGAGAAGGAGACTCCACAACCTCTCTGGGCAGCCTGCTCCAGTGCTCTGTGACCCTCACAATGAAGAAGTTCTTCCTCATGTGGAGGTGGAACCTCCTGTGATAGAGTTTGCATCCATTCCCCCTTGTCTTATTCCCAGGCACAAGTGAGTAGAGGCTGTCCCTGTCCCTTCCTTCCTGACACCCACCTCTCACATATATATATATAGACATATCTAATCAGATCCCCTCTCAGTCTTCTCTTCTCCGGACCAACCAGCCCCAGGGCTCTCAGCCTTTCTTGTAAGGCAGTACTCCCAGTCCCTTCATCATCCTCCCAGCCCTCAGGAAAGGGCAAAAAAAGACAAATTAAAGCATATGGAGAAGGGAAATCAGATGACAAATCACAAGTCCTATGAACACTGGATTGAATTAAAAGGTCTATGAGTCCAAGAGCTTGGCTTCAGTCATGACCTCTCCTTCACTCAAGGATTTTACTGTTCCTTCCTGAGTTGGGATGACAAAACTGTGTATCTTATTTACAAACACGGATGTACACTGCAGCAGAACTTACTACTTCATTCTCCTTTTCCTAACAAACCTAAAACTCTGCTCTGCTTTTTTCCTGCCAGTGAGCATTAACTTACACTTTAAAGAAGTGTGCACAGTGATTCAAGGCTTATTTCCCTACTTTTTATTTTGAGTTGACTTTCATTTAGGTGTAGTGAGGAGCATTACATTCAGCACTGATTTTATTTGCAGTTTATTAGCTTCTCCATCACTTGAGTGATTGGACCAGTAACAGGGTATGGAAATGTAGCCAAAACTCAGAAAGAGTAACTAGTCCTCACGTAATAATAAATTAGGTGAAGAAAAACCTGAGAAGAAGGATCATGCTTAATGTATAGAAGTAACCTTGGCAGGAAGATCTGAGTATGGGCTCTGGGTCAGTTGGAGACAAAGAGTTAAGCTTTCAGCTGAAAGGGACTAATGAGTCTTATCCTGTAAATCAGTGGCCAAGAATGACAGAGGAGGAGTATGATAACAGGAATGGGAGAGGCTCAAAACTGGAGCAGAACAAACAATGATCTAGAGAGTAGAGTATAATACAATAGGAACAAGGTGCAACAGAGTAAATTGTTATGAAAGCACACAGACTGGACATAGGAACACAACAACCTCTTCACCCTGGCCTGATCCTTGGTGGGAGGTATGAGAAAAGAATAATTTTTAGCAAGAAACATGGGAGAACTCCTACACCTTCCTAAATGCCTGGTTAGAATATTTTTCAGGTAGTTTACCCCCAGAACAGCTAGATCATCATCAAGACATTCACACTTCACATCTCTAGAAGAGTCCATAACAACATTACCAGTGCAACAGTAAAGTTCTGGAAAAAGAAAAAGAATTCCTCTGTTTTAAGATAGAGAGGAAAAAGCACCTCTTCCCAAAAGGCAGCTTTATTTCAGGATCAAATAGATTTAACAAAACAAATCCTGATTTTTGTAGCACGAAAGAGTCTATCAAAGATAGCAGAGAGGTTGTAATAAGAGCTGTATGGAAAAAAAAAAAATCCTGCATGGCAGTATGAGAAGCTTTACAAACACTGACTCCGATACTCACCCTAAAGTTGTCAGGAGAGCTTAGATAAAGCTTTTCCCTAATGTCTTCTGGAGCACCAGCACATAGCCTGTAAAAGATGTGATAATTTCTCTCTTCTTTGCCTTGCACACAGATCCGAGATTTCTCCAGAAGGTAATGTGACACAAATCCACCAACCACTGAGTTCTAGGAAGAAGAAATATTTTTCTCATTAGCTTAATAGTTTTTTTGATTATTGCAGATTCAGAGGTTTTTTATTTTACATTTGTCTGATTGCAGCCCACTCACCAAATACTGCTCCTAAGATGACTAAAATCCATCTATACCATCACAGAATCAAACAGGTTGGAAGAGACCTCCAACATCAAGTCCAACTGATGACCCAACCCTAACTAATCAACCAGACCATGGCACTAAGTGCCTCATCCAGGCTCTTTTTAAACACCTCCAGGGACGCTGACCCCACCCCCTCCCTGGGCAGCACATTACAAAGGCCAATCTCTCTTTCTGGGAAGAACTTCTTTCTAAGATCAAGCCTAAATCCCCCCTGCACAGCTTGAGACTGTCTCTTGTGTCCTCTTGTTCTGTCACTGGTTGCCTGACTGGGAAAAGAGACCAACCCCAATCTGGCTACAACCTCCCTTCAGGGAGTTGTAGACAGCAATGAGGTCTCCCCTGAGCCTCCTCTTCTCCAGGCTAAACACCCCCAGCTTCCTCATCCTGTCCTCATAGCAGAGGTGCTCCAACCCCCTGAGCATTTTCATGGCCTTCCTCTGGACCCACTCCATCAGCTCCACGTCCTTCCTCTACTGAGGGCTCCAGATCTGGACGCAGTACTCCAGGGGAGGTCCCAGCAGAGGAGAGCAAAGTGGCAGAATCACCTCACTAAATCTGCCTACTGCCAGTTTGGCATTTCCATTTTACAACCAAAACAGAAAAACAAAACAACAAGAAAAAACCCCAAGACATTAGTGGTTGTGTGAGAAAAATGTCAGTACCTTTTCATTGAAGTGGATTTCAACAAACTTCCCAAAGCGACTGCTGTTGTTGTTGCGAACTGTCTTTGCATTCCCAAAGGCTTCCAAGAGGGGATTTGCTGTTAACAACAACAACAAAATCAAAATAAAAATATGGCAAGTGTTAAAATTTGATCAATAAACTACCAAAGAGAGAGAGCAAATCTGTATTAATTATTTGGTGAACTGATTGGGAATAAGGTTAAAGGGGAAATATTAATGATTAGGAATAAGTGATACAGGAAACTGTATTGGCTGTGTTCTGCTGGAACTGAGAATGAAGTGCATGAACACCACATAAGACACTGCATAGGATTTGAAATGATACTGTGGTATGGTTTGAGGCTGCTGTTTTAGCCTAGTGTCTTAGTTATAAACAAGAACAAGGACTTTGTGGACATCTGTGAGTAAAAATGTAAATAAATTACCATTGGATGCAGAAGAACAACTAATTTGTCTGCATCACTCCATTGGCTTGCTGACTAGGGTATAGTTTGCTGTACAAAATATCTTTCTCTCCTTTTTTCACAGAATCACAGAATTATTGAGGCTGGAAAAGACCTCTGAGATCATCAAGTGCAGCCTATGGCCTTACACCACCACATCAGCTAAACCCTGCCACCAAGTGCCACAGCCAAGCTTTTCTTAAAGACCTCCAGGGAGGGTGACTCCACCACCTCCCTGGGCAGTCCATCCCAGTGCCTAATCAGCCTTGCCGTCAGGAAGTGCTTCCTAATATCCAACCTAAACCTCCCCTGGCACAGCTTCACACCATTGGCCTCTCATCCTGCCACAGGTTGCTTGGGAGCAGAGCCTGACCCCCACCTGATTACAGCTTCCTTCCAGGTAGTTGTAGAGAGTGATAAGGTCCCCTCTGTGTCTCCTCTTCTCCAGGCTGAACACCCCCACTTCTTCCCCCTCCTGTTCTGCTTTGCACTGCTCCCTTATCTCTTTCCTGACCTTCTGATGGCTGAACTGACTTGTGCTATGTCTCTGAAAGCACCAGGGCAAGGAGGGGGAAGGAGGCTGCAAGCAGCCCTCTGGGCTGTCCAGGGGGGATGCAGTTCTATACATGGGAACCCTTGTATTTATTTTTCTGAATTGTAAATATATTTTGTACATGTTCTTTGCATTTCATACTTCTAGATTTTAGTTTACCTTTTGTAAATATAACTTTCATTTTTTTGCTTCTGAGTTTGGGGGTTTTGGGGGGGAAAGTGGGAGCTTATTCTGAGGGTAAATTCCAATTAATTTGGGGGCAATTTCAACCCATCATATACTGTAAGAAATTCAGAGACAAAGACCAAAATGTATTCAGTGATGTTCTTCAGTGAATTCCTGATGCATCAGATATGAGACAAAACACAGTTTGTCACTTCCCAGCAAGTTGTTATCATAAAATCTCAACTACCCACTTATCCCACAGGCAGAAATGTCACTTAAATGTCATGCATGCAAGATGTTAGATTGATTAGGGAATAAAAATATATATGAGAGGATTGTGTTCATCTCCAAAACAACTTAGAAGTGCCCTTTCAAATTAGGTCAGTTAAGTGATTGAGTGATTTTATTTTTCACTGGCTCAAAGCCCATGCAGAAAGAGTGGCAGCAACCTAATATAGAGAGAATCAGAGAAGGGTTTAAGGTAGGAGGGACCAACAAAGGTCATCTAGTCCAATCCCTTGGCAGTGAGCAGGGACATCCTCCACTAGATGAGGTTGCTCAGGGCCTGACCTTGCATATCTCCATAGACGGGGCCTCGACTGCTTCCCTGGGCAACCTCTTCCAGTGTTCCACCACCCTCCTGGTAAAGAACTTGTTCCTAAAATATAATCTAGAACTTGTTCCTAACATAAAATCTAAATCCACTCTAATGTAGGCCCATTGCCCTTTGTAAACAGTTCCTCCAACCTCCCTGTGCTCAGCAGGGACATCCCCTATCAGGTTGCTCAGAGCCTTGTTGAGCCTCACCTTGAATAGCTTCAGGGATGGGGCCTCAACTACTTCCCTGGGCAACCTGTTGCAGTGTTCTACCATCCTCATGGTAAAGAGCATCCAATGTAAATCTAGTCTCCTGTGATTTTACACCATTGCCCCTCATCCTATTACCACAGGCCTTTGTAAACAGTTCCTCTCCTGCCTTCTTGTAGCCCTCTTCAGGTACTGACAGGCTGCTACTAGGTCTCCCCAGAGCCTTCTCTTCCCCAGCTCCCTCAGCCTGTCCTTGCATTTAAGCAGTTTGTAAATGTTTAGTAGTTACAAAACACAAGGTTGCTGAAAGACTGCATTTTACTAGCTCCAAAGATCAATGAAAACTGATTTACTGACTCATGCTAACAATAAACCACTGAAAACACCTGCAAGATTTTTTGCAAGCTTCTAGATTAAAAACTAGACATCGGAAACTAAGAGTGCAGGAGCTCAGATTTAGAACTCCACTGACAACCTTGTACAAATCTCCTCTTACA
This sequence comes from Indicator indicator, assembly GCF_027791375.1. Lineage (NCBI taxonomy): Eukaryota > Metazoa > Chordata > Aves > Piciformes > Indicatoridae > Indicator > Indicator indicator. The sequence goes on along the minus strand of NC_072011.1, from coordinate 2,155,147 downwards.
AAAATTAATGAATCAAGGAATAACTACAATGGTTGGATAAAGTATGGAAAGAATTATAGAAGCACAGAATCATGTAGGTTGGAAAAGACTTTTAAGGTCATTGAGTCCAACCATAAAGTCTACACTCTCAAGTCCACCATTAAGTCATATCCTCAAGCATCATAGAATCATAGAATGGTTTGGGTTGGAAGGGATCTCCAAAGGTCATGCAGTCCAACCTCCCTGCACTCAGCAGGGACATCTTCTATCAGGTTGCTCAGAGCCTTGTTGAGCCTCACCCTGAATAGCTTCAGGGATGGGGCCTCAACTACTTCCCTGGGCAACCTGTTGCAGTGTTCTACCATCCTCATGGTAAAGAACATCCAATGCATGTTCTTAACATCCAATGTAAATCTACTCTTCTGTGATTTAAAACCATTGCCCCCCATCCTATCACCACAGGCCTTTGTAAACAGTCCATCTCCAGCCTTCTTTTAGGCCCCCTTCAGGTACTGGCAGGCTGCTATTAGGTCTCCTTAGAGCTTTCTCTTCTCCAAGCTGAACACCCCCAGCTCCCTCAGCCTGTCCTCCTAGCAGAGGTGTTGCAGCCCCCACCTGCATGGCTTTGAAACACATTCATGCATTAGAGAGATGCCACTCATCATGATACAGGTCCACCCATCCCCAGGGACAATGCAGCATTTAGTAGAGCAGCAGAGCAGCATCAGCATTAACTCCACTTTTTTTTTTTTTTTTGGCTGGATTTTTCATTATTTTTATACTTAAAGCCTATGAAAAGGCAAGTCTGACTTTCAACCTAACTTCTTAAAGAAATCTCTGATAATTATTCATGCATTTTACTTAACATTAACATTTTAAAAAGAAAACATCATGAATAAAAACAATCTGCAAGAGGTCTTTCAGCTAGCTTAACAGTTCCCCTGGTAATACCTATGCTGTAAGCATGCTCATTAAAATTGTGCCTAAAAAATTCAAAAGCCATGCATCAGATGCTGGTTTAGACCACAAAACTCAAACTTTTCCAAGAATACCTACAAGTACCACCAAACACCATCAGGCATTATCCAACTCTTTTCTGCTGTCTGAGTTCCTTTAGCCCACGGTAGATTTCACTAAGGAATTGGTTTTAAGCAAACCTTCAGCAACAAGAGATTAAAGCCTGCAGTACTTCTCTTGAGTAATCCAGTGGCTCAAATAGGAAAGTAGAAAAATTGAAAGAAAAGGTAAAAAAATCTAGGTTTAAGAAAAAGACAGAAATTAAATCCCCAAATAAATACACTACATGCTATAAAAGACTGAAACAACAGATGAGGCATTATTAGATTGCCTGAGGGTTGCTTGGGTTTGAGATATTTATATTGTCTTAAAAAGTTATTTTCTGTTCCCTTAGGAAGTGCCTGCAACATTAAGTGGACGATTAACACAGTCTCTTCTGACCTTCTTTGGGAGCCTGTTATGGAGAGACAATGAAAATGTCAATCCAAATTATGTGCTTTGAGACAAGAACCATCATTTTAAAAAGAGCTTTCCTGCTTTATCTGACTTTGAGAACTTCAAGGGTAAGGAGAAGGAACTGCTCTTCCCTAGTAGTAACAGCTAGTAGAGTATGAATATAATCTTGTCCTCACAGATTGCACAGATCCACAGAGTGCTGGGGGTTAGAAGGGACCTCAGGACATCATCTAGTCCAATCCTCCTGCTAAAACAGCTCACCTAGAGCAGGTTGTAGAGTAACATGTCCAAGCAGGTTTGGAAAATTTCCAGAGAAGGAGACTCCACAACCTCTCTGGGCAGCCTCAGTTCTCCAGCACCCTCAAATTAAAGAAGCTTTTTCTTAAATTTTAAGTGAAACCTCCAGTTTGTGCCCATTGCCCCTTGTCCTATCACTGGGCACCACTGCAAAGAGCCCAGCCCCATTCTCATGACCTCCACCCTTCAGATATTTATATGCCTTTATAAGATCCCCTCTCAGTCTGCCCTTTTCCAGGCTAAAGAGGTCCAGGTCTCTCAGCCTCTCCTCCTAAGACAGATGCTCCTGTCCCTTCATCTTGGTGGCCTCCTGTTTGACTCTATCCAGCAGATCTTTGTCTCTTTTGAACTGGGGAGCCCAGAACTGGACACAATCCTCCAGAGAAGGCCTCACCAGGGCAGAGTAGAAGGGAAGGAGAACCTCCCTCAGTTTGCTGGCCCACATTCTTAATGCACTCCAGAACACCATTGCCCTTCTTGGCCATAAGGGCACATTGCTGGCCCATGGCGAACTTGTTCATAGTGATTAAAACCCTAATTGGATACATGTGTGTGAGAGACATTGATCAGATCCTTTCTCAGTCTTCTCTTCTCCACACTAAACAGCCCCAGGGCTCTCAGGCTCTCTTCACAGAGCAGATGCTCAAGTCCCCTAAGCATCCTCATAGCTCTTCCTTGGACTCTCCCCAGCAGGTCTCTGTCTCTCTTCAACTGGGGAGCCCAAGATTGGACACAGATAGATAGATAACTATAGATAGTAAATAAATGCATAAATGGATGGAATCTTCCATTCAATAAAAGAAAATTCAATACCTTCTACAATTCTGTAATCAATATCTTGACCAGTACCATAGGATTCTGTCAAATACCTGCAAAGAAAGACAAAAATATCAGTATCCTTTATGTATCAGGTTCCCTCAGCTCAACATTGGAATGTGGAATTGGCCATTGGAATGTGCTGCCCAGGGAGGTGGTGGAGTCACCATCCCTGGAGGTGTTCAAGAGGGGATTGGACGTGGCACTTGGTGCCATGGTTTAGATAGTCATGAGGTGTAGGGTGACAGGTTGGACTCGATGATCCTTGAGGTCTCTTCCAACCTTCCTGATTCTTGATTCTTGAACAGGGTTTAGCATGGCTGTATACAATACTTACTAACAGTTTACTAAAGGCAAATCTTACTGATTACAACTTCCCAATACCTCTGTCTTTTCAAATAAAGGCAATTTGGTTTTGTTAAAAGAAAAATATCCTTGCAGACTTCATTATTTTTTCAGTACTTCAAGACACATACAGAACTTCTTTTGGAAATGCAGATGGAAATTGTACTTTTGCACAAATAAAATGAAACTAGTGTTGTACTATCTGTACGTATTAATGGTTTAGTAAACACAAAAGGCTTCATGTGCAATTCTTGATTTAACAACAGTTTCCAGGCATAGAGTTGCTGTGTTCATAGCTATTAATGTTAATAAAAATCCCTCAGTGACAGGGAGATAGGAAATTGCAGGTGCCTAATGAAGGTAAGATTCAATTTAGCCAATTAAAGAAAGAACTTGACAATAAATCCACAATGTGCTTGCTCCAAAGTTGCAGGTTTTTTTCATTACTTTTTTTTTCCTGCACCCTGGTCCTGCTTTCTGCAACTTCACAAGTAAACCTGGACCATGTTCAAAGCAGTGCCTGAAAATGGGGACTTCTTTAATAAAACCCCAAACTTCAGGAGCACTAACAGAGCTGTATTATAGAGTCATAGAATTGTTAAGGTTGGAGAAGACCTTTAAGATCACCAAGTCCAACCCTCTACACAACTCCTCCAAGACTACTAGACTATATCCAAGGATAAAGTGCCACAGCTACTGTTTTTTGAACACCTCCAGGTGTCAACATACCACCTCCTCCCTGGGCAGCCTGTTCCAATCTCTGACCACTCTTGCAGGGAAGAAATTCTTCCTTGGGGCCTTTTCCTCTTGTGCTGTCCTTAGTTACTCGGGAGAAGAGGTCAGCACCAGCCTCACTACAACCTCATTTCGTGTAGCTGCAGAGAGCAATAAGGTCTCCTCTCAGCCTCCTCTTCTTCAGGCAACACAATCCCAGCTCCCTCAACCTCTACCCATGCTCTCCAAACCCCTCACCAGCTCCACTGCCCTTCTCTGTACCTGCTCCAGCACTTCAACATCCTTCTCATACTGCAGTGTCCAAAACTGGGCATGGCACTTTTTGGCACTGGACATGAGTATTTTGTCCTTTCTGATCACACAAGGGAAAAACCTACCTGCTTTTAAAACTCACTGAGGTTTTGTACATGCACTCTATGAGGGCTGGTGGTGGGGAGAAACGAGAGCAATGCTGTCTGCCTGCTGTATCCAGAACTTCTGCTGGGAAGCAGAAGAATAACCTCATTTATTCTTCAGGAGATATTCTCCCAGTGCCTGGGATCTTGGCAGGACCAAAGTTAGGATGTCCTCTGTAAAAACCATTACCAGCACCTTGCAGTAATTCATTCAGCTACCAGTTAAAGGTTGCACAGGGGCAGGGAAGAACAACATGAAGGACAGACAGGTATCTGTGACAGTTCTTCATGGGATGCAGAAGATAATCCTGCTGCTGCACATAAACACTGGAGAACACATGATGTCAGGGAAAAGGGAATTAAAGATTTATACAGAATGAAGGGGGGAATGGAGTGGATTTACACTGCCTGCACTGTGCTCCCCTGGATATCAGGCCACCTATGATAAAGTGAGAAAGGTGAATTTCATGGAGCAGTGCCCTCCAATTACAGTGCTCCAAGGTGATATAAAACACTTAAAGTGTAGCAACAAGTCAGTAACATTAAAAATATAAGAGGAAGCAAGGTTGTTATATACTGGCAGTATGGTATCCATATACTTAATGTACTTGATTTAGTATCAGCCACAGATGAACATCAATAAACAATTAAATCCCATTATTCAATCTTATTCACTAAACTGGGGTAAAATGTATCCCAGAATGCCTGCAGTCATCTCAAAATGAAGAGTTAAAAAACCCTGGCCATCAAACAAACAGAAAAATCCAAACCCTAAAGACAGGGAAAACAGAAGAAGGCACATTTCTGGTAAAACCAAGATAGAGTTCAAATGTCTTATTTACATTTTTATGCACCACACCACCAGATGTGCAGTACCAAAATGACTGCATCAGAAACCACAATAGCTACATGATGTCACTGCCACTGAGTTAAGGTTTATGTAGGTAGTGGCCCACATTTCACATGTCAGCATTTCACACAGTGAATTTCTGTGATTAAAATGCAGGTAGAAGTAGATCACAGTCTCACAGTATATCAGAGGTTGGAAGGGACCTCCAGAGATCATCAGGTCCAACCCCCCTGCCAGAGCAGCAGCACTTAGGGTAGTCTGCACAGGAATGCATCCAGGTGGGGTTGGAAAGTCTCCAGAGAAGGAGACTCCACAACCCCCTGGGGAGCCTGTTCTTCACCCTCACTGGAAAGAAGTTTCTCCCCCTGAGGTGAAATCTTCTCTATTCAAGTTTGAACCCATTGTTCCTTGGCTTATCACTGTTACACTTGGAAGGGAGAACTTTAGCCTAGATCCTGACTGCAAAGACTGAAAGTAAAATAAATTACCATTGGATGCAAAAGGCAAAAAATGCTAAGGTCTATAGAATTCATTGGATTGCTAATGGGGATAGAGAGCAGAGGCAGAAACAGTTCTTGCTCTATTTTCTCCTTTTCTGTCACTTCTGCTTGCAACTTTCCTCTCTCTCTCTTCCCTGACCTTGCCAGGTGATCTCTGTTTTGACTACTGTGTGAGGTAACAGGAAGGAGGGAGTGAGTTGGGAGAGGAAGTGAATGGTCCCCTGGATCCATCCAGGGGGTTGTGAGGAGGTTCTGTGTTGTTTATAGATTGTAAACATCTACATACTAGGGGGGAGTGAGTTGGGGGAGGAAGTGAATGGTCCCCTGGATCCATCCAGGGGGTTGTGAGGAGGTTCTGTGTTGTTTATAGATTGTAAACATCTACATACTGTACATCTATTGTGTATTTTGCACATATTCATTGCATTTCATAATTATACATTTCAGTTTGCTCGTCAATAGAGCTTCATTTGCTTCCAAAACCTTCTGAGCTAGTCTGGCAATTTTATTTTGGGGGGTAGTTCTCCAAATTAGTTGTAGCCACACAAGAGATTCACAGGACAAGTTTGGTCTAAAAGCACAACAACAAACCTCAAAACAAATTTTGTGTTTTCTGTCTTGCCAGCTCCTGATTCCCCAGAGACTATGATGGACTGACTCATCTTCAGCACTTTCATATCACGGAATGCTTTATCAGCTTAAAAAGAAGAACACATTAAACATGACCAAAATTAATATTCAGGAGAACTGCAAGCATTAAGTTAAGCTACAAGGCAAAAATTAAAACATTTTCAGCAGCACAAAGTAAATATTTACAGTTGAGTGCATTACAACTGCAAGTTGCTTCTCCATAACAGACTCAGAGGATGTTAGGGGTTGGAAGGGACCTCTGGAGATCTCCCAGTCCAAGCCCCCTGCCAGAGCAGGACCAGAGAATCCAGCAGAGGGCACACAGGAACACAACCACATGGGTCTTGAAAGGCTCCAGAGAATGAGACTCCACAATCTCCTTGGGGAGCCATTAGTAAGGGACCCCCTAACTTGTATCATAGCTGCTCACCCTCCACCTCTGACATGTAAGCACTTAAAATCATTTTAAAAAGAACTCCAGGAGAGACCCCACCTGGAGTACTGTGATGAGTTCTGGAGCCCTTATTACAAGTGCTAGAATGTGTCCAGAGAAGGGCAACGAGGATGAGCAGAGGGCTGGAGATCCTCTCCTATAGAGACAGACTGAGTGAATTAGGGCTGCTCAGTCTGGAGAAGAGAAGCCTCCAAGGAGACCTTCTTGTGGCCTTCCATTAACTGAAAGGGACCTACAAGAAAGCTGGGGAAGGACTTTTGAGGGTGTCAGGTAACGATAGGACTCGGGATATGGACCAAAACTAGAAATGGGTAGATTCAGATTGGATGTTAGGAAGAAATTCTTCCCCAGGAGGGTGGTGAGACACTGGCAGAGGTTGCCCAGGGAGGTGGTGGAAGCCTCATCCCTGGAGGATTTAAGGCCAGGCTGGATGTGGCTCTGAGCAACTTGATGTAATGTGAGGTGTCCCTGCCCATGGCAGTGGGGGATGGAATTGGATGATCCTTGAGGTGCCTTCCAACCCTGACAATTCTATGATTCTGTGAAGTACTCAACTATATCCAGAACAAAATAAACCAAAAGCTACCTAAAACTAAATCTCTTGAACTGAATGTATGAACAAAATAGTAACCAATTTTACATGAGTATTGTTTTAAAGGAAAACTTTCAGCTGTACTTTGTGACTTTTGAGATAAAGAAAGCTGGAAAAATGTGGGTTTCTTGTTATGTACCAGGTACTAAACCCCCAGCTAATTATACTTTTGATTAGAAAACAAAATGCAACACAGTGAGGCAGCTTCAAACAAGTCAAATACTGATTTGTCAATTTCAAACAGTTTTTTTATTAAAAAGTGACTGAAACCAGGTTTATCCCAGTAATGACATTTAAATACATTTTCTGCCTACCACACATGCAGCAGTACAGGCTGGGAGGGGATCTGCTGGAGAGCAGCCCCAAAGAGAAGGAGCTGGGAGTGCTGGTGGACAACAAGTTCTGCATGGGACAGCAATGTGCCCTGGGGGCAAGAAGGCCAATGGGGTCCTGGGGGGCATTCAGAGGAGTGTGTCCAGCAGAGCCAGGGAGGTTCTCCTCCCCCTCTACTCTGCCCTGGTGAGGCCCCACCTGGAATACTGCATCCAGTTATGGGCTCCCCAGTTCAAAAGGGACTGGGATCTGCTGGAGAGAATCCAATGGAGGGCTACAAGGATGAGGAAGGGACTGGAGCACTGCCTGGGGAGGAAAGGCTGAGAGCCCTGGGGCTGTTTACTCTGGAGAGGAGAAGATGGAGAAGGGATCAGATAGATGTCTATAAATATCTGAGGGCTGGGGGTCAGGAAGAACAGCCTCTTCTCAGTTGCATCCTGGGAAAGGACAAGGGGCAATGGATGCAAACTCCAGCACAGGAGGTAGAGGAAGAACTTCTTTACTGTAAGGGTCACAGAACACTGGAGCAGGCTCCCCAGAGATGTTGTGGAGTCTCCTCTGGAAACTTTCAAGCCCTGTCTGGATGTGTTCCTGTGTGACCTGTGCTGGATTCTATGGTTCTACTCTTGCAGGAAGGTTGGACTGGAAGGTCTGCAGAGGTCCCTTCCAGCCCCTAACATCCTGTGATCAGATGTGCTCTGGCAACACAAAAGGCAAAGGCAGTCATTCCACTGAAGGACAGTGCCAACCTATGTCACTCTTCTCTTGCAAAATCAGATTTTTTATTATTATTTGTTTTTAACTGTTGCAAATTATATTTAAACTGCTTAGACATAAAACAATGGAGGTGCAGAACAATCATAACAGGGTTGCTAATTTCCACATCAAGGATGAAAGGATTTGTAAATTTTAGCAATCAGTGGGTTTATTTCACAATATCTATGCAATTGAATTCGTGTTAGAGGTGGCAGTTTACAGTGCAAGGTATTTGGTGCTTGTTTTGTAACAGAGAAGGACAGGCTCAATACATACCAATAGCAAACACGTGAGGTGGCAACGTTCCCAGTGATCTGCCCTGGTACTTCTTAATAGTATCTGAAGAGTAAAACTTAGGGATGTCAAAATATGGGTTCACTGCAATAAGGATGTTGGCTACATAGGTCTGTGAAGAAAACAATTAACAGCAAGTTACTAGCTAGCACAGAACCAAGTGGTTAACAGCACTTCTCTATCACTATTGAAGAGCAGAGCTAAAGTATAAGAAGTGCATTTACAATTCCCTCCCAGCTAATACAGATGCAAGAAGGGATGTATTTTTAGAGTTCCTCTCATTATCTTCTCAGGACTTCTATCAAATTCTCTCAGGACAATTTCTTAACTACTGAGCTGTGGAGCATGTCCTAAATTTGACCTTTCTCCCAATCTCCTTTTAAATTGTTTCCTATTGTCCAAGTTACTGGATCTAGGATAGTACAACACAGTTTCCTCCTCAAAAGTGAATAAAATAAGCTCCTGGCTAGCAGAATGCACTTTCCTCCAGTGAGGAAGATAACTTTTCAATAGTTAATGGAAACAACTCAGCAGGAAGGGCTAACAGGATCCTGCCTGGGAACGTACTCAAGCCAGGCAATAAAAGCATTCAGCCAAGAGAAATTAGCTATGGCTGCTTCCACAGTGAGAAATACTGAATGCAAATGTTCTCTCACAGAGCAGGAATCAAACCAAGACTGCTCTTTATCTTCCCACAGGATGAGGAAGACTGAAGACAAGTTTTAAGGTTTCTGAATAGTAGAACCCAAAAAACTTGCATAGCTTGGTTATAACATACAAGGGGGAACAAATGTCTGAATCACAGGGAAGAACAACAAAACAAAAAAAAACAAAAAAAAAAAAAAAAAAACCAAAAACAAAAACAAAAAAAAGGCAGATTCACAGGAAAAGGCCTGAAGAAAATCAGATTAAATCCTCAACTTGAATAACTTATTTGATGTTTTTTAATCACTGATCCTATCCCTAGACAACTGAAATTTGGGCACTATTGTGATGAGGCACTCAGTGGTTTTTGTTTAGTTGATGGTGTTGAGTGATAGGTTGGACTTGATGATCTCAAAGGTCTTTTCCAACCTGGTTAATTGTGTGGTTCTGGCTAGATCACACAAAATACATGAACTTTCTGAGATGTACTTTTCACCACTTATTTCACTGAAGGAAAACATTTCTTCAAGAGCTACATTTCTTCAAGTACTGCTATTAGATTTCCTTCCAAAAACAAGAACTGATAACCAGCATTAAACAAAAAGGACAAAAAAAATAATTGGTCATTCAGTATGCATCTGAAAGCTAAAAGGGAAAAAATAATTGCTCATTCAATTTGTATCTTAAAGTTACAAGGGAATACAAATTGAACCTTTTTTTTCTCCTCCATAAAATACACCTGCTCAGGAAAAAAAATATTAGTAGTGTTTGTTTATAATGAAGAAAGGCTTTATCATAGATTGGTCTGGGTTTGAAGGGACCACCAAAGGACATCCAGTCTGAGCTCCCTGCAGTCAGCAGGGACATCCCCAACTAGATCAGGTTGCCCAGGGCCCTGTCCAGCCTCACCTTGGCTATCTCCAGGGATAGGGCCTCAATCACCTCCCTGGGCAAACTTGTTCCAGTATTCCACCACCCTCACAGGTTAAGAATTTGTTCCTCACATCCAACCCAAATCTGCCCTTCTATACATTGTCCCTCATCCTGTCCCTGCAGGCCTTTGCATGCAGTCTCTCTCCATCCTTCTTGTAGCCCCCCCTGCAGGTCCTGGCAGGCTGCTATTAGTCTCCTTGAAGCCTCCTCTTCTCCAGGCTGAACACCCCCAGCTCCCTCAGCCTGTCCTCATAGCAGAGCTGTTCCAACCCCCTGAGCATTTTCATGACCCTCCTCTGGCCCCTCTCCATCAGCTCCATGTCCTTCCTATATTGAGGGCTCCAGAGCTGTACACAGCACTGCAGGTGAGGTCTCACCAGAGCAGAGCAAAGTGTCAGAATCACCTCTCTGGCTCTGCTGGCAATGCTGTTTTGGATGCAGCCCAGGCTGTGATTTGCCTTCTGTGCTGCAAGCTCACACTGCCTGCTCCTGGCCAGCTTCTCACCCATCAGCACCCCCAAGTCCTTTTCCACAGGGCTGCTCTCTAACACCTCCTCCCCCAGTCTGTATTGATAGTGAGGAGTGTTCTGGCCCAGGTGCAGAGCCCTGCACTTGCTCTTGTTGAACCTCATGACCTAATCACCACAAGCAGATTTAGAATTTTGTTTCCTCAAGTCTTCAGGTTCTATGTTTCAATTCCTGTTTTCCTAGAACAGCATTCAAATGGACATTTGAATATTTGTTTTAAAGTTGGTGCTTGATCTCTGAAGTGAGGCTCAACAGGGCTCTGGGCAGCCTGATCTATGTGAGGATGGTCTGCTGACTGCAGAGGGGGTTGGACTAGATGACCTTCAGAGCTCCCTTCCAACCCAGCTCAAAAAAAGACTTTATAGCTATGTAAAGTTAACTGCAACAAAGGAAAACAAGTAGAGTTGTTTTTTATATATTATATAAGTTATATTCACATATCTGATCTAGCATGAGGTGTCCCTGCCTATGGCAAGGGGGTTGGAACTAGATGATCCTTGAGGTCCCTTCCAACCCTAACAATTCTGTGATTCTATGAGATAGATAGATAGATAGATAGATAGATAGATAGATAGATAGATAGATAGATATCAAAGGGTTCAAACTTCATTTCAGAACAATATGTTGTCAAAAATATTGATTATTTTCACATGGACAATTAACAATAAAAAAAAACAACTGTAGAACTGGTTTCTGTTCTTGCTACCCAGCCTTCTAGTAGAAAGAAAAACAAAAGTGCAAGCAAGCAAACTCTTTCTTCTATGCTTCTATTTCACAGCTGTCAGTGTCCCAGCAGATGGTAAGGACAAGATGTAATTTAGCCAGAATTCATTAAGTACAATTAGGCAATTTGATAGCAATATAAAAGATTAAGCTGGACATCTGAGCTTGGAGGTGTCAAAGGCAGCACCTGTTGGCTTCATTCAAAAATAATGAACAAAGAAACCCATCTTTGTTAACAGCTACTCTACTGGGGAAGTAGGTTAACCTGGAGCAAGACACCTTGGTGATACATGGGGCATGCTAGGGGTGCAGAGGAACAACCACCAGCTGGAGGAAAACCTGTTCCTCTGTCTGGTGAAAATCAGCTAACATGAATGTGATTCAGATCTCAAAGAAGAGAAAACATGAACATCAGGAGGTTCAACAAGAGCAAGTGCAAGGCTCTACACCTAGGCTGGAACACTCCTCACTATCAATACAGACTGGGGGAGGAGGTGATACAAAGCAGCCCTGTGGAAAAGGACTTGGGGGTGCTGATGGGTGAGAAGCTGGCCAGGAGCAGGCAGGGTGAGCTTGCAGCACAGAAGGCAAATCACAGCCTGGGCTGCATGCAAAGCAGCATTGCCAGCAGAGCCAGAGAGGTGATTCTGACACTTTGCTCTGCAATGCTGAGACCTCACCTGGAAGACTCTGTGCAGCTCTAGAGCCCTCGATATAGGAAGGACATGGAGGTGATGGAGAGGGTCCAGAGGAGGTCACAAGAATTATCAGGAGCAGCTCTGCTATGAGGACAGGCTGAGGGAGCTGGGGATGTTCAGCCTGGAGAAGAAAAGGCTCCAGGAAGACCTAATAGCAGCCTGCCAGGACCTAAAGGGGGCTACAAGAATGGGGAGAGACTGTTTGCAAGTGCCTGCAGGGACAGGACGAGGGACAATGGCTTCAAACTAGAGAAGGGCAGATTTAGACTAGATATCAGGAACAAGTTCTTCACTATGAGGGTGGTGGAATGCTGGACCAGGTTGCCCAGGGAGGTGGTTGAGGACCAATCCCTGGAGATACTCAAGGTGAGGCTGAACAAGGTCTTGGGCAACCTGATCTAGTTGGGGATGTCCCTGCTGACTGCACGGCGTTCAGACTGGATGAGCTTTGGAGGTCCCTTGCAGCCTGCACCACTCTATGATTCTATGATAAAAAATAAAAACAAACAAACAAATAAAGGCAGGTCTAAAACCTCCTCAACTTCCAGTACTGCTAATTTCTTTTCTGTTGCTATGATAGGAAAACAACTGAATTGGCACCACTTGGTTGGCGTGGCAGGGAATACTCACGTAAATTCTGTCCTTGCTGTACCGCACTTTGATGTTGTGGAGGAGGGTGGCCTCGTTTAAATACATAAGGGAACCTGCAAGCAAAAGACAGACAGACACCATTAAGAGCTCAGAATTGCTTTCATGTACAGCTGAAAAACTAAATCTGAGGATTAAGGAGAATTCTGCTTCCCATCTCTCTGCTTACAGTTTAATCCGATTTCTTCACGCTATAGGGAGGCAGAACTGCTGACTCAGTAACTGCTTTAAAAACCAGACACCTGCTCTTTACTGTACAGCTGGAGCTGCAGAAAATTGCTGAATAAAGGCTCAGGGCAGGCCCTGCTCAGTGTAATCTCCCTTTTACCAGCCTCACATGAACATGAGTATCTGAACAGAGTGTCTGCTCAGTTTTGCTGATGACAGCAAACTGGGAGGCTTGGCTGATAGAACTGAAGGCTGTGTGGCCATCCAGAGAGACTTGGACAGACTGAGAGCTGGGCACAGAGGAAACAAATGAGGTTCAACAAGGACAAGTGCAGAGTCCTGCATCTGGGAAGGAAGAATAAACTGCACCAGTAGAGGTTGGGAGGGGATCTGCTAGAGAGCAGCCCTGGGGAGAAGGACCTGGGAGTCTTGGTAGATGACAAGTTCTGTATGGGACAGCAATGTGCCCCGGTGGCCAAGAAAGCCAACGGGATCCTGGGGTGCATTCAGAAGAGTGTCCCTTCCAGCCCCTAACATTCTGTGATTCTCTGACTAGCACCACTTAAAAAGCTGAGTACATCTGAGTGATGTTGGAGTAAGCTCCCTCTGTAATTCCAAGTGCTCCCCCACACATCACAGGATGACCACATATGCACCTGTCATCTGTAATGGCCAACAAACTTGCTTCTCAGGTTGGACCAACACCCCTTCTTGAAGGGTTCAGCACAGAAATGTATTCCAACTTATCCACACAAATGTGCTTCAAGAAGGGCTGCCACTTCTTAGGACCTGAATTCAACTTGCTCAGTCACCTCACCCAGCAAGAATGGCCTGGAGCAGCTCTTAACATCTCCTTCGATACTCATCCTGCTGAACCAAACAATATTGGCAAAGGCTAATGGGAACTTCTTAAAGCCATCTGTCATCCATGTTTTCATTTACAAACCTTTCCCCTTCCTTCCTCAGTGAGCTGAGGAGTGGCTCTGCCTCCCACCACCTCCTCCAGATCAGCCTGACTCAAAGCCATCACTGGAGGTCTTTAAGAAAAGCTTGGCTGTGGCACTTGGTGGCATGGTTTAGCTGATGTGGTGGTGTTAGGTCATAGGCTGAACTTGATGACCTCAGAGGGCTTTTCCAGCCTCAGTAATTCTGTGATTCTGTAAAGAGAGGTTATGCAGCCACTTGTAGCCTCCCTCTGGCTTGTGTCGCTCCACTGAGTAACCAGCCCTTCCTTCCACTACATGACTAACTACACCTTTGATTCCAACAGCTGGAACCATTCATGCTTCTCAAAGGACCTTGCAACTTCTGGGCTGTTTAAACCACCTTCCTCCACAAAATCCCTGGGCCTGACACCTTCACAAAGCAGCAGGTTGGCCCCAATCACCATGGCTTTTGCCCTGCCACCCCAGCACACCTACATCCTCCTCTAACTGCACAGTCATGGATACCTGAGACAAACCAAGTGCAGGCACCTGGCACTGCACAGCAGGAATTCTCCTCCTCCTACTCCTCCTCTCAGGCACACTTAGTCCACACACCTGAGAAAATGGTGTTGGGACCACAAACTGCAGATCTGCATCCACAGACGTTTTTCCACCTTCACCTCTTGTGATGAGGTTGTTCCCAGAGAAAGAGACACTGAAAGGAAATAGGCCAGAAACAGAACGTCCTCCTTGCACTAATCAAAGTTACAATCCCCTTCCTCCCTTGTGCATGCCTTGGGTGGGGGGCAGGGTGTTAACTTCTGATGTTTTCTAATTTATTAAGTCATTTGACTTCCCAGGATTGAGTTGGAAACTACATTGTAATTGCCTGCATATGCTTCAAGAAATGATCCTCTCCCTTGCCTGTATCTTCATAAGGAGCTCTCAGTATGCTTGAAAGGAAGCAGTCATGGGTTAAGCATCCTGATAACAACTCAGGTCATTGTCTTAACAACAAAGGACCCCAGATTTCAACCTGTCCCCAGCACTCTCTCTTTGCAAATCCTGCACTTGCTCCCCTCCAGGGAATGTCACAGCTTTCACTCAAGTCATGCAAACTAAGGCTTATAGCAGCAACTTAGAAATGCATCATATTCAGAATAAATCCTGAGAAAAAAAGGCATCCATAACCAGAGGCAAAGGAAGTCACCAGAGAGGGAATTCTGCGTATTCATACGGCTCAGGCCTAAAGATACTCAGTGATTTTATGGGCACTTTGTAGTCCATATATTTAGCTGTACACAAAATCAAAGTTCACAGAAGTGAAGTCAAGCTCTAAGACCTGGAGCCACTGGCACAGGTTGCCCAGGGAGGTGGTGGAAGCCTCATCCCTGGAGGTTTTTGCAGCCAGGCTGGATGTGGCTGTGAGCAACCTGCTGTGGTGTGAGGTGTCCCTGCCCATGGCAGGGGGGTTGGAACTGGATGATCCTTGAGGTTGCTTCCAGCCCTGACAATTCTATGATTCTATAACCTGCAGAAATATTCTTTTTTTTTTTTTAAGATTCTTATCTAATACCCTGCTCCTCTTTATTTTGTAGTTTCCGTTCCATTTTTTAAATTTCATTCCAAAAATGTAAAAAAAAAAAAAAACACAAAAACAAAACCACAAAAAAACCCAACCCAGTATATTTTTCTTTGCCATTCAAAAAAAAAAAAAAAAGAAAAAAGAAAAGTGTCTCTTGCAGCTACTCCATCTAGGATATGGAAAACTGTGGGTGCTAAAAAAAAGAAACAGTTCAGCAAACTGCTTCAGAGTAGGGAGTTAATCAGTAAAGCACAGGTTGGAATGGTAAGTGTATTATTAACCACTCTCTCAGGATGTTTTAAAACCATATAAGGAGGGACAGACAGCACTCAGTATTTTATGAATTTTTTTTCCTTAAAGATTAATGATGCTGAGCACAAACAATCTATGACAGAGAAGGAAAATTAACTTGGTTTTCACACATCCTGCAGATAAAACTGAACAAAAAGTGAGAATAAATAGGAAGAAGGCCCAAAATAATGTTTAAAGCAGAGAGGATTATTGGACAGAGTATACCTAAGTTTTGTGTTTTACTCAGACATTTGCTCTGACAGAAAGAATATTTTAACTTAATTCAGTAGTATTTTACTGGAACATCAAATGATGTCACAGGCTCACAGGATGTTAGGGGTTGGAAGGGACCTCTGGAAATCTTCAAGTCCAAGCCCCCTGCCAGAGCAGGACCAGAGAATCCAGCACAGGCAGGAGACTCCACAACCTCTCTGGGCAGCCTGCTCCAGGGCTCTGTGAGCCTCACAGTGAGGAAGTTCCTCCTCATGTTGAGGTGGAACCTCCTGTGCTGGAGTTTGCATCCACTGCCCCTTGCACTATCACAGGGTGCAACTGAGCAGAGCCTGTCCCTGTCTCTTTCTTCCTGACACTCAGCCCTCAGATATTTAAAAACATTGATCAGATCCCTCTCAGTCTTCTCCTCTCCAGACTAAACAGCCCCAGGGCTCTCAGCCTCTCCTCACAAGGCAATGCTCCAGTCCCTTCAATCACCCTCACAGCCCTCCCTTGGACTCTCTCCAGCAAATCCCTGTCCCTCCTGAACTGGGGAGCCCAGAACTGGATGCAATATTCCAGGTGAGGTCTCACCAGGGCAGAGTAGAGGAGGGAGGAGAACCTCCCTGGCTCTGCTGGACACACTCCTCTGAATGACCCCCAGGACCCCATTGGCCTTCCTGGCCCCCAGGGCACATTGCTGTCCCATGCAGAACTTGTTGTCCACCAGCACTCCCAGCTCCTTCTCCTTGGGGCTGCTCTCCAGCAGATCCCCTCCCAACCTGTCCTGCTGCAATTTATTCTTCCTGCCCAGGTTCAGGACTCTGCACTTATCCTTGATCTCATTCCAAATTTTAGTTCTCTGACTAGGACACTTAGGAGCCAGGACACCTCAGTAAAATCACTGTGACAGGACCACAAATTAAACACATTTCCCTAACAATCATGTGCAGAGAATACAGATAGCAACTTTGAAGAGGGCAAAAATACAAGGTCTCATCTTTTTGTTCTTTATGGAGCAGCTGTATTTCCTGTCATGGGATATAAATACTAACCCCTATTCTAAAACAGGAATCACCTAAACAACTTTCAAACTCTTAGCCAAAAGGTCCACCTCAAAACTCCTTCTGCAGGCAGCACTCTTGTATCCAATTCATTATGACCTCTTTTCCTTTTCCAGTAGCCCCAATGGGTCCAGCTTCCTGCCTCCAGGTTTGAGAAGGATATCTTAAGATTTATTTTCAACTGCCTGTAGTTCCACAGGAATGCTGTCTGAGAAAGAGGTCACTGCTGCTGCTAAAGCAACTAATTCTTTTGCTGCACAGTAAGAGATACAGGTAACCCCCTTAGTGCTGAATGCAGTTGACTCTGAGGCAGTTTGGTGGCATCCTACCTATCTGAAACCAGGTTACAGTGGAAATCATCCAACTATCACAGTACCACAGCACATTAGAGGCTGGGAGGGACCTCATGAGATCATTGAGTCCAACTCCCATGCCAGAGCAGGAGCACTTAGTGTAGTCCACACAGGAATGCATCCAGGTGGGGTTGGAAAGTCTCCAGAAGAGAAGAAAACTAAAAACCTGAAAACTAAAAATCACACTAAATTATGTTTAAAATGGGCTCAATAGCAGAAGTTTAAAGAACTAGTAAAAATCGCACATAAGGTGCTGGAGCATCTCTCCTGGGAGGACAGGCTGAGAGAGCTGGGGTTCTTCAGTTTGAAGAAGAGAAGGCTCCAAGGAGACCTTCTTGTGGCCTTCCAATATCTGAAGGGGGCTACAGAAAAGCTGGGGAGGGACTTTTTAGGGTGTTGGGTGGTGTCAGGGCTGGGGGAAATGGTTCCAAGCTAGAGGAGGGGAGATTTAGATTAGACATCAGGAAGAAGTTCTTCCCCGTGAGGGTGGTGAGACACTAGAACAGGTTGCCCAGGGAGGTGGTAGAATCCTCATCCCTGGAAGTTTTTAAGGCCAGGCTGGAGGTGGCTCTGATCTAGTGTGAGGTGTCCCTTCTAACCCTGACAATTCTCTGATTCTGTGAAATTCAAGTAAAGAAACAAACCAAAGACTACAAGGAAGAAACAGGAAGCTTGTAAGGAAACAATACTCTCTTCTAAACAGATTTCTTTCAAGTGCACAACTTAGTTTTGAGTTCATAACTCACAATTATCTTCTACATCCTTTTTGCTGTCCTCTTCTGCAGGAAACACTTGATTGATAGCAGCCTGGAAAGTCTGTTGGACAAAAAAGATATTGACATTGTCAGATTCCTATCAAAATAGAGTTCAAAGATGTCTGCTGGGACAACAGAAGTGAGAGCACTGCACTTGTGCATGGTTTAAAATTAAGTTGCAAGCTTTGTACTTCAGCAATGGAAATTCTACTGAGTTACTGGATGCAGATAGGAGCTTCAAAAGCAGTGTTGCCAGCAGAGCCAGAGAGGTGATTCTGACACTTGGCTGTGCTCTGCTGAGACCTCACCTGGAGTACTGTGTGCAGGTCTGGAGCCCTCAATATAGGAAGGACATGGAGCTGATGGAGAGGGGCCAGAGGAGGGCCATGAAAATGCTCAGGGGGTTGGAGCAGCTCTGCTACAAGGACAGGCTAAGGGAGCTGGGGGTGTTCAGCCTGGAGAAGAGGAGGCTCTGGGGAGACCTAATAGCAGCCTGCCAGTAGCTGAAGGGGGCTGCAAGAAGGCTGCAGAGACACTGTTTGCAAAGGCCCTCCTCAGCTTTCTTGTAGATTCCCTAAAGGTACTGGAAAGCTGTTACAAGATGTCCCCAGAACCTTCTCTTCTCCAGGCTGAACAGCTTCACCTTTTGCAGCCTGTCCCCACAGGGGAGGTTATCCAGCCCCTGGATCATCTTCATGGCCCTCCTTTGGAGCTGCTCCACTATATGTGGTTTTAAAGAGGCTCCTACTTAAAATATTCCTGTACAACACAGAGTCTCCGTATCCCCAAATGCTCAGCTTTGGTTGTTGGTGGTTGTTTGCTTTTTTCTTCAATAAATGAATACAAAAGTCAAGCAAGACCTTCCTTCTACTTTCATAGTCCAGTTATACAGAACAGTCACTTATCAAGCAGCCACGTCCGACCAGAAGAATTCATAACAAAAGCAATTTTGTTTTGTCTTTATTCTGCAAAGAATTACAACTTATATTGCTGTGCAAAGGAAGGGAAAGCATCCTAGCATGCACACATTACAGCTGCTGCTCACAAATCCTGATTGTGGGAGGCAGGTTTTTAATGATGCTTTTTTTGTTTTCCCCGTCGTAACGGCTTGTTTGAGTTAGAGATGAATGAACAAAACCCCTCTTGTGCCAATTAAACACCACCACTGCCATGCTGCTGCAGGCAGCATCTCCTTTTCCCCATGGACATGGGGACAAGAAGTCTAGCCTCATATTTGAATAGGCAACCAACTGCATCTAAAGTATGACCTTAATAAACAAACTTGTTTGCTTGTTTCACATTGTGCACACCATGTTAGTCCCGAGAGAAACATCTCAGATGGAAGCTTAGGAGATAGTGACTTGCTTCATCTTGCTTCTGTACAGCAGACACAATCTGAGAGCTCTTGTAGCTTACATCATCATGGACAGCCAGCCACAAATTCCAGCTGCCTTTGAAGTGGGAAAGGCTAAAAATGTCTCGGAGCAGAACTAAATGCTGCCAGTCAGAAAACAGTATGGCTATGATATCCTTTCCCTGCAAAGTTACCACAAAGTATGTCACTGGCAGCCACAATATTTTGTCATCCCCTTATCAGGATCTAATGCAGATAAAATACACACAAGAAGCTTTCCAAAGGGAAATGGAGCTGCTCAAAGACATCCATCAGACCAAATTCCTCCTAAATATCCTTTATCAGAGCTTGGTGGAGCCACGGAGGACCAGGATGTCTTCACCTACCTCAGAAAGTTGCCAGCTGCTATTCAGAGCTACAGCAGGGCAGAGATCCTCCCCCACTTTTCCTCCCTCTCACAACAGTGCAGTTAGACCATATTAGCATCATCGTTTTCTCACAAGTTTGTCAATGTATCACCTTTGTATCACCTTGGCTAAAGATGTATTTGAACAGAACAGACAAAGGTAGGTCTCCTTGAGTCAGGATGTATTTGAACACAACAGATATAAAGGTAGATCTCCTTGGCTATAGATACATTTGAACACAGCAGCTGCCCACACAATCAGCTCCTTGTGCATGAAACAGTGGAAGAGTTTAAGAGGAGTATGAGCAGCTTCATGAAAATCTAACTTCACCTCTTGTTCTCGTCTGCTGATGTGCCTCCCAAGTTTATCCACTAACAAAGCCAGATTTTTTTTCCCCCACACAAGACAAGGGACATGACATCCAGCTAATTCTCTAGACTTTTCATGAATCTCTGATACTTTAACATTTCATCTATCTAAAGCCAAACACACCAGCTCTATCCCAGGAGAGGAAGAGCTTTTTCAAGGTCTTGACCACTCTGCCTTCTGATTTAAGATAAACTTCAATGTAAAAAAAAAAGAAAAAAGAAAACAAAACAAAACCAAAAAAACCCCAAGAATAAGAAAGAAAGAAAAAAAAATGATGCTGCATTATGTTTTCCTTCATTTCTTTTCCACTTAGTGTGAATTTTGAATGAATTTCTAGAATATTTCAGAAGCAGTAAAACAAATCAGCAAATGGAAGAAAATTCCTCTGAAAGGAGGTATTTTTCTGTTGGACTGCAGATCAGAACATGAAGCTTAGTTTCAACTACAGCAACAAAGAATTTCACTCCTCCATGTCACACTGCTGCTTTATGTAAAGTGATTACTTGTTATGCAGGTAAGAATGGCAGCTAGAGGTGCAGAGCTTTGAGTACTGACAATTACTATTAACAACTAATACATTAAATAGGCAAATGGGCAAGGTACCCATATTGGTCTATCAATTAAAAAAGGAGGGAGCAAAAGGAGGGAGCAAAAGGAGGGAGCAAAAGGAGGGAGCAAAAGGAGGGAGCAAAAGGAGGGAGCAAAAGGAGGGAGCAAAAGGAGGGAGCAAAAGGAGGGAGCAAAAGGAGGGAGCAAAAGGAGGGAGCAAAAGGAGGGAGCAAAAGGAGGGAGCAAAAGGAGGGAGCAAAAGGAGGGAGCAAAAGGAGGGAGCAAAAGGAGGGAGCAAAAGGAGGGAGCAAAAGGAGGGAGCAAAAGGAGGGAGCAAAAGGAGGGAGCAAAAGGAGGGAGCAAAAGGAGGGAGCAAAAGGAGGGAGCAAAAGGAGGGAGCAAAAGGAGGGAGCAAAAGGAGGGAGCAAAAGGAGGGAGCAAAAGGAGGGAGCAAAAGGAGGGAGCAAAAGGAGGGAGCAAAAGGAGGGAGCAAAAGGAGGGAGCAAAAGGAGGGAGCAAAAGGAGGGAGCAAAAGGAGGGAGCAAAAGGAGGGAGCAAAAGGAGGGAGCAAAAGGAGGGAGCAAAAGGAGGGAGCAAAAGGAGGGAGCAAAAGGAGGGAGCAAAAGGAGGGAGCAAAAGGAGGGAGCAAAAGGAGGGAGCAAAAGGAGGGAGCAAAAGGAGGGAGCAAAAGGAGGGAGCAAAAGGAGGGAGCAAAAGGAGGGAGCAAAAGGAGGGAGCAAAAGGAGGGAGCAAAAGGAGGGAGCAAAAGGAGGGAGCAAAAGGAGGGAGCAAAAGGAGGGAGCAAAAGGAGGGAGCAAAAGGAGGGAGCAAAAGGAGGGAGCAAAAGGAGGGAGCAAAAGGAGGGAGCAAAAGGAGGGAGCAAAAGGAGGGAGCAAAAGGAGGGAGCAAAAGGAGGGAGCAAAAGGAGGGAGCAAAAGGAGGGAGCAAAAGGAGGGAGCAAAAGGAGGGAGCAAAAGGAGGGAGCAAAAGGAGGGAGCAAAAGGAGGGAGCAAAAGGAGGGAGCAAAAGGAGGGAGCAAAAGGAGGGAGCAAAAGGAGGGAGCAAAAGGAGGGAGCAAAAGGAGGGAGCAAAAGGAGGGAGCAAAAGGAGGGAGCAAAAGGAGGGAGCAAAAGGAGGGAGCAAAAGGAGGGAGCAAAAGGAGGGAGCAAAAGGAGGGAGCAAAAGGAGGGAGCAAAAGGAGGGAGCAAAAGGAGGGAGCAAAAGGAGGGAGCAAAAGGAGGGAGCAAAAGGAGGGAGCAAAAGGAGGGAGCAAAAGGAGGGAGCAAAAGGAGGGAGCAAAAGGAGGGAGCAAAAGGAGGGAGCAAAAGGAGGGAGCAAAAGGAGGGAGCAAAAGGAGGGAGCAAAAGGAGGGAGCAAAAGGAGGGAGCAAAAGGAGGGAGCAAAAGGAGGGAGCAAAAGGAGGGAGCAAAAGGAGGGAGCAAAAGGAGGGAGCAAAAGGAGGGAGCAAAAGGAGGGAGCAAAAGGAGGGAGCAAAAGGAGGGAGCAAAAGGAGGGAGCAAAAGGAGGGAGCAAAAGGAGGGAGCAAAAGGAGGGAGCAAAAGGAGGGAGCAAAAGGAGGGAGCAAAAGGAGGGAGCAAAAGGAGGGAGCAAAAGGAGGGAGCAAAAGGAGGGAGCAAAAGGAGAGAGCAAAAGGAGAGAGCAAAAGGAGAGAGCAAAAGGAGAGAGCAAAAGGAGAGAGCAAAAGGAGAGAGCAAAAGGAGAGAGCAAAAGGAGAGAGCAAAAGGAGAGAGCAAAAGGAGAGAGCAAAAGGAGAGAGCAAAAGGAGAGAGCAAAAGGAGAGAGCAAAAGGAGAGAGCAAAAGGAGAGAGCAAAAGGAGAGAGCAAAAGGAGAGAGCAAAAGGAGAGAGCAAAAGGAGAGAGCAAAAGATCTCCAGAAAATCTTGACATTTTCTCATTTTTTGCTTTTTTAAACAACATTTACTGTAAAGAGAAAACACTTCAGGCCTTTAGTGGAAGACTTTTGCATTAAGTTCTAGGTTAGGCCAAACTACTTCTAAGGAACTGGAAAGGGTATTCATCTTATGAAACACTCAGGTGGTTTCAGGAGGCAAACCAGAACATTATGGAGGGTTTTTTCCCCCCCTCTCTTTGTAACGAGGCAGCCCTTGAAATCCAATGGCAACCTTAACTCTTCTCCCAGAAACTGGATGAGTGAAACAAGAGATCTTTCCATTCAAGGAGGATCTTCTTTCTACCACGTAACCCAACACCTGTAACCATGCCTCCCTTTGTCCCTTCCAGATACAGACAGGAGACATCCCTACTCTCAGCTAGATTTCACAAACCCACCTAAAGCAGTCCAAATGGTGTGCAAGACACACAAGAACATGGTTCAGTTCTGCAAGCAAGCTGTGCTCACTGGAAAAAAAAAAATAAATGAAACCACCACACTTGGCCTGAAACTGAACTTTGGACATTCTGATCCTTGCTTTCAAAGTATTCATTTATACTTAGCCTGGAAAAATACCTTTCTGGTTATTCACAGCATACTAGGGCAGGTGCCCCACAAAGCCCTCCATGACCCTTCAGAAGTGGTACAGAGCCATAAGGTGCCTCTGACTTATGGCAGATGGGTGTCAGTGAGCGCCTGCAGCACCACACACCTTACCAAGGCCTGCCAGAAACTCATCACTGCTGATGCTCTAGGAAATCAGGATCTGAAGGGGGCTACAAGAAAGCTGGGGAGGGACTTCTCAGGGTGTCAGGGAGTGATAGAACTGGGGGGCATGACGTAAAACTAGAAGTGGGGAGATTCAGATTGGATGTCAGGAAGAAATTCTTCCCCATGAGGGTGGTGAGAGACTGGCACAGGCTGCCCAGGGAGGTGGTGGAAGCCTCATCCCTGGAGGTTTTTGCAGCCAGGCTGGATGTGGCTGTGAGCAACCTGCTGTGGTGTGAGGTGTCCCTGCCCATGGCAGGGGGGTTGGGACTGGATGAGCCTTGAGGTCCCTTCCAGCCCTATGATAAATGCCTGCACTCCACTTGCACAGAGGTGCAAGAAGGGTCCTGGGATGACATCTCAGGGTTCAAGTCCCTCCAGGGTATCTCTTCCTGATCACTTTATTTGGATAAATTATCTCCAGGGAAAGAGTAAATTCCCCATTTGGCAATTTCACTGTCAGAGATTCTTCTCCCTGTTGCAGCATCAAGCAACACAACGATAAGAGGGACACAAGAGGATCTGAGGTTAGGATTCCCAGAAGTTCAGAAAAGAGCACTGCAAGGAGAAGTGCAAATGCAATACCAGCTGAGTTTAACAACTGGCTGCCTTTCTACCCACCTCTTTCTCCAGCATGCAGCTTCTGGTGGGACATGAGCCAGGGCTGCTGCCCTGGCCCCCCCAGTCCAATTGGGAGCCCTTTCTCAGGGCAGTGCTCCAGCCCTAGGTGGTACCATGCTCATTAGCAAACCATTCTCCAGTTTCTCTGTTTTCTTTCCAGCCCTGGCATTTATCAGCACTGCAAGCTGATGATCTAGCTCTCAGGGAGCAGCTCCCACCATGTAACACATGCAGCCCCAGTTCTGATAACAAGCTCCTGCTGCTTGGATTACTCTTCTTTGTGTGAGGCAGGCTGGGTGACTGATCCCCAGCTCTGCTCAGACAACTCAGCTTCCCTACAGAAATACAAATGCTGTTATTAACTCTGTGTGAGCTGTGCTACCCAGAACTGCCACTGGTGGCTCCTACATAAGTGGGGGTGCATTCAGAGGAGTGTGTCCAGCAGGTTCTCCTCCCGTTCTACTCTGCCCTGCTGAGGCCACACCTGGAATACTGCATCCAGTTCTGGCTCCCCAGTTCAGGAGGGACAGGGATCTAGTGTAGAGAGTCCAACAGAGGGCTACAAGGATGATGAAGGGACTGGAGCACTGCCTGATGAGGAGAGGCTGAGAGCCCTGGGGCTGTTCAGTCTGGAGAACAGAAGACTGAAAGGGGATTTAATAAATGATTACAAATATCTGAGGGCTGGGGGTCAAGAGGGAGGGGACAGGGACAGGCTCTGCTCAGTTGCACCCTGGGATAGGACAAGGGGCAATGGATAGAAACTCCAGCACAGGAGGTTCCACCTCAACATGAGGAAGAACTTGGCCACTGTGAGGCTCACAGAGCCCTGGAGCAGGCTGCCCAGAGAGGTTGTGGAGTCTCCTTCTCTGGAGACTTTCCAGCCCTATCTGGATGTGTTCCTGTGTGACCTGTGCCGGATTCTATGGTTCTGCTCTGGCAGGGGGGTTGGACTCAATGATCTTCAGAGGTCCCTTCCAACCCCTAACATCCTGTGAGCCTGTGTTCACTCAGCCTGGACTGGGTTAACTTGGTTTCATATCATAAAGGAATCTATGGGCATGCTGGTCTCAGGTCCTCCATCATTCTGCCACTGCTTGCTTCTGTCCTGAAAACTTTCCACTCTTCACCCTGAAGGTGGATCAGTTCTCTGACCTCATTTGCTGTGTCACACACAGCTCAGCAGGCAGAGCTGATGGGGTATCACTGCAATACCAGAGCTGGCTGTGGGTGGAGAAGGGAGGGAATATTTTAAGGCATCATGAAACTGCTGCCTTGCAGCATTTACTGCAGTTGTCCACAAGGTATTGTCATGAACCATTCAGTGATATAAAAGGCAATAATCAAATCTATGCATACACATTTCCTTCTCAGCCTGTGATCTCTGGTAAGCTACCAGTGCCTCCAAAGAATACAGATGACATGTTAATGACCCAGATTAAAAAATAATAACAAGTTACACTGCCCAGGTATGTTTACAAGATCAGGTTACTCTTCTCCTCCCTGTAATTATCATGGGCAGCTCAGGAGCTGCTGCATCACTGTTCCTTACTGAGGAGCACTTTTGAACTAACATTTTAAGTAAACAAAGTTGATGATCATAGAATGGTCTGGGTTGGAAGGGACCTCCAAAGGTCATCTAGTCCAACCCCCTCTGCATTCAGCAGGGACATCCTCAACTAGATCAGGTTACCCAGGGCCTTGTTGAGCTTCACCTTGAATATTTCCAGGGAAGGAGCCTCAATTGCCTCCCTGGGCAACCTGTTCCAGTGTTCCACCACCTTCAGAGTAAAGAACTTTTTCCTGATATCCAATCTAAATCTGCCCTTCTCTAGTTTGAAGCCAATAATGGTTATTAATGCTGATTGCTTCAAATTAATGCTCTAAGTGCACAAGAAGAGGATCTTTACTCTTTCATTAGAAAATGAAACCAATGATACCTTGAGAAGGCTGAGAAGGTAATCAAGAAAATGTTTTGCTCCACCATTATTAATAGAAGGCAGTTGGATAATTAGAAATGTAAGCCCACGGTTTCTATGATATTTAAACTGTGAAGTGTTTGTTCCCTTAGATGAGTGAACATTAAGCCCTTAAATGAACTGCTTAATTCAAGAAATCAGCCAACAGCAGAGTAAGAAACCTTCTAGACAAAAGAGATTGTTTGTTGTGAGCCATGAAGGAAAATACTTGTATTTGAGGGTCAATTTCTGTTTTCACACACACACAAAACATATACATATACTTCCTGAAAGGAGCCTATGTTACAAATAAACAGTGACTCTGAAATCACCTTCCTGCCTTTTTCTGTCCAATTTACAAACTTTTGCTCATTATTACATCAGAACCACCAGGGGATATAAACAGAAATACGCCAGGGGGGGCAAAATCATGTAAGTTAAAGACTACAACTTAGCCATAGCTTTAGAATATTTAATACTCCTGTCTGAATAATTCTGCTCTTCCCCAAACTGAAGAATGTGTGCTACCACAGACCTTCTCTCTCACATATAAAAATCAGACATTAGAACCATAGAATGGTCTGGGCTGGAAGGGACCTCCACAGCTCATCCAGTCCAAGCCCTCTGCACTCAGCAGGGACATCCCCAACTAGAGCAGCATGCCCACAGCCCTCTCCAGCCTCACCTGCAAGATCTTCAGGGATGGAGCCTCAACCACCTCCCTGGGCAACCTGTGCCAGTGTTCCACCACCCTCCTGCTGCACAACTTCTTCCTCACATCCAATCTCAAGCTGCTCTGCTCTCCTTTGAAGCCATTGTCCCTGCTCCTGTCCCTGCAGCCCTTTGCAAACAGTCTCTCTGCAGCCTTCTTGGAGCCCCTTCAGGTCCTGGCAGGCTGCTCTTAGGTGTCCCTGCAGCCTTCTCTTCTCCAGGCTGAACACCCCCAGCTCCCTTAGCCTGTCCTCCCAGCAGAGCTGTTCCAAGCCCCTGAGCATTTTCATGGCCTCCTCTGGACCTGTTCCATCAGGTCCATGTCCTTTTAATATTGAGGGCTTCAGACCCAGATGCAGTCCTCCAGGTGAGTCTCAGAAGAGCAGAACAAAGTGCTCACTTCTATTTCTAGACTTGCTTTCTATTTCTAAGGAAAGCAAAACCAACTTCCTGTCTAACATGCTGGGGAAAAAAAAAATATCAAAGCCTTTGAACATTCTCCAAAAGGAAGAACTGCTGCATAACCTTTTGACCTGTGACAAGGCATCCTCTACTGTTGTTGACATGAGAAAAAAAAAAAGAAGTTACCACACTTGAAGATAGAGAAAGGAGAAAATTGTTAGAAAAGGTGCATGGTGATGGGATGAGAGGGAATGGATTTAAGCTGGAAAAAGGCAGATTTAGACTGGAGATGAGGAAGAAATTCTTTACAGTGAGGGTGGTGAGACACTGAACAAGTGGCCCAGGGAGGTCATGGAGGTATTCAAGGCCAGGTTGGATGAGGACTTGAGCAACCTGGGCTAGTGGAAGGTATCCCTGCCCATGGAAGGGGGCTTGGAACTGGATGATCTTTAAGGTCCCTTCTAACCCAAACCATCCTATGAATCTGTACCACATATTCACAAATACCAAGATCACAACTTTTAAAGACAGTTTTTGAAGTCTGATCTGATTCCTGCCAGTCAAAACCAGGGTGTTGAGCAGGTGATTTAGGATAATTGATAGACACAAGGTGCTTCCTGTAAAAGCTGGCATTTAGTTACGACATGCTGAATCTGAAAGATGCCATGATAAATGCTGAGCAGCTGGAACACACTAATTAGGATGAATTAAGGCTTCATTTTCAAAGTTGCATTTGTTTTGCCTTTAATTTGATGTAGCAATTGGACAGGATCTTTGTTGGACATGGTGTCACTTCTCACCACACGTGAGGCAAGAGGACTCATATCTCAATCTTCACTGACCTAACAGTGAGATCTCTCAGCTAAGCCAGAGCCTAGCACACCCTGTGGGACACTCTGTACATATAAGGGAAAAGAGAGAAGCTAGTCTCAACAACAGAATCTTAACCAGTCTCTAATTTAGGAAAATAAATTAGCACTGAATCACAGATACATTCAGGTTGGAAGAGACCCTCAGGATCACCAAATCCAACCATTAACCCTACTCTACAAGGGGCACCCCTAAACCAGAGCCCCAAGCACCACAGCCAAACCACCTTCAAACACAGCCAGCCTTGGGCACTCCACCACCTCCCTGGGCAGCACATTCCAAGCCCTGACCACTCTTGCAGTGAAAAACTTCTTCCCAATGTCCAGTCTAAACCTACTCAGTGGCAGCTTGAGGCCATTCCCTCTTGTTCTACCACTAACTACCTGTGAGAAGAGACCAGCACCAGCCTCTCTACAACATCTTTTCAGGTAGCTGCAGAGAGCAATGAGGTCTTCCTTAACATCTATGGAGATTCAGTCCTCTTGCCTTTCACAAGCACATGCAGACCACTGATAGAAAGCAAGCATTGCTTATCAGTTCCATTAGTAATGCAAGCCCAAGCTGAACAAAGATCCTCAGCCAAACCCAGAAGAGCAATCTGGGTTTCCCCTCCTTCAGACTGCGTGCTGTACTGTACCGGCAAAGACTTGGCCTCTAGCTGAAATAAGGTTTTCCACAATTCCTTTGTTTGTGAGGCACTTACCTTGCCCTTCTGGTTCAAAGGTTCAATAGTTAAGGTGTCAGGGCCAATGTCCACAATCATCCCCATCTGAAACCCATCAGTTGGGTGTGGAGCCCACACAGGCTTCCCGTCCTCCATGGTGGGATCTATCCACTATTTCCTGTAAGGAAAAAAAAAAAAAACTCATCATCAAACAAAAAATGTACACAAAAGTAGTAAGCTCTCAGGATTCACTAAGCAGACTCTCATTTGTTATGTTCATTCCTATTATTCAGAGCGGACAGAGCCAGGCTACAGCCTGCCATGCCAAGGTTCTTCCAGCCTTTTTTTCCAGCCTGCAATGCTTTGCTTACAGAGGACACCTTCAGACTTCACTATGGAGAAGATGCAAGAACAGGACGATGTGGGGGAAAGTCCATAGACTGCTTCCCTGCAGTTCTTTCCCTAATTTCCCTAACTTGTGAACCAAAAAGGGAGCCTATCTCATGATGCAAATAGAATCACAGAATGCTAGGGACTGGAAGGGACCTCAAAAGCTCATCCAGTCCAATCCCCCTGACAGAGCAGGAGCACCTTGAGCAGGTCACACAGGAACACATCCAGGAGGGTCTGGAATGTCTCCAGAGAGGCAGACCCCACAACCCCCCTGGGCAGCCTGTTCCAGGGTTCTGTCACCCTCACACTGAAATTTTTTTTTCCTCATGTTCCCATGGAACTTTCTGTGCCTCACCTTCCACCACTGCCCCTTGTGCTGGCATTGGGCATCACCCAGCAGAGCCTGGCTCCAGCCTCTGGGCACTCCCCCTGCACATCTCTATCAACATCAATGAGGTCACCTCTCAGGTTCCTCTTCTCCAAGCTCCAGAGCCCTCAGCTCCCTCAGGCTCTCCTCATAAGGAAGATGTTCCACTCCCTTCAGCATTTTTGTGGCTCTGCCCTAGACTCTTTCAAGCAGTTCCCTGAGGTCCTTCTTGACCTGAGGGGCCCATGGACAGGGAACTGGAAACAATGTTCCAGATGCAGCCTCACCAGGGCAGAGCAGAGGGGAAGAACCTCTCTCCATCTACTAACCACAGCCCTTATAATCCACCCCAGGATGCCCTTGGACTTCTTGGCCACAAGAGCACACTGCTGGCTCATGGTCAACCTCCCAACCACTAGGACAGGTTCACAGGACAGATTCAAATCTAAGGCTATACTAGAAGTGTGTATACTAATATACAGATGATATAGATGATACACAGAAGATACAGAGATGATAGAGATAGATATGTTATGTATGCAGGGGATCATATGCCTCAAGGATGCTTGTCTGTAGCTAATCTAGTGTGTAAATACTTGGAATTTCTGTAAAGGGCACATATCAAACCACGTGAGCACCAACCCAGTCTCCTGCCATTTGAGATGAACGAAGGTCCTGCTCACATGGGTGGGCACATGGCTTTTAAATAACCCACCAAGACATTCAGTCACAATTCATTTCTCATGCCATAAGCCTCCCTGATACTGTAACATTACAGCTCTGCCTCTTAGGGAACACCAACCTTGCTTTGTACATAAAATATGATACAAAAATTGCTTTGGAGGGACAGATGCTAAGGCCAAGATATTCAAACCTCAGGTCCCTCGAGTTATGCAGCTAAGTAAGCTCCTGGATTAAAAGAGGTATTTGATTGCAGCAATGCTCATTGAGCTGCCCAGGCAAGCTGCCAGGATTGGCACACTCTGAATGGGCAATGCTACCCATTTATATATGCTGAATTAGTTCTTTTTTTTCCTTTTTGTTCTTACCCTAATAAGAATAAAGTCCACACAGCTTGAAAAGCTCACACCTCCTGGCTGCTTCTTCCTCTCCTCCAAATCACACTCACATACTTAAGTGATGTGTTTTAGGGATTCCAAAACTTGTGAAAAACATCACCAAGGTGTAACTTGCCTCCCTCATCAGCAAGGAAAGGGGCTTGGCAAGCAGCAGAGAAAACACTGGCAGCAGACTCCAAGAGCCTGCAAGCTAGGAAACGCATCTCACATTTTTCTTTTCCCACATTTTGAAAGTAAAATAAGGTCTGAAATTTCTTACAACCAGTGAAGGCTGCAGATCTCTTGGCCACAAACACAGCAGCAAGGAAAAAAAGAGTCTGCAGCCCATCAGAAAGTTGTCCAGGCAGGAGCAGAAAAGGCCACTCTTGTCCCACACAGGAGCTGTCAGGACATGCTGCACATGACCTGCTTTTTCCTGCCTCCAAGGAGTTCTGAAAGGTTTGAAGAGAAGGAAAAGGCTTCCCTTTGGGAATGCTGCTGGTCTCATCATCTTGTCATGGATTTAGACAATTTGCTGCTAACTTTGATGTGAAATAACAGAAGATTAAAAGTAATTCTAAAGCAAAGACTCAGCGTGCTAAGTCAAATTGCCTTTAAATGAAGCAGCATTCTGAAGAGGCTGAAAAAATAGCAATAGTGTGGTGCTGATGTCTGGTTTCTGATTAAATTGACTTCGCTAATCAGATATTTCTTCTTCCCCCTGATTGCAGTTCAGGAGGCAAGAAGCTCACAAAACGTTTCTAGTGTGTTCTACTCATGCAATTCATGACATTTAAAATCTTAGATTTCATAGAATCCTAGAATGGCGTAGGTTGGAAGGGACCTTAGAGATCATCTACTCCAACCTTCCCACCTCTCAACTAGACTCAGCTGCTCAAGGCCTTATCCAGCCTGGCCTTGAACACCTCCAGGGAGGAGGCAGCCACAACCTTCCTGGGCAACCTGTTCTAGAGTCTCACCACCCTTGTACTGAAGAACTTCTTCCTAAGATCCAGTCTAGCCCCACTCTCCCTCAGCTTAATACCATTCCCTCTTGTCCTGTCACTAGACACCCTTATGGAAAGTCCCTCTCCAGCCTCCCTGGAGATTCCCTTCAGGTATTGGAAGGCAGCTCTCAGGTCCCCCCAGGAGCCTTCTCTAGGCTGAAGACCCACAGCTCCCTTAGATTTAACACAGAAAAACCTCTAACCACAGGTTACTTTCCCCCCCATGAATGGAGAATATTAATTTCTTTTAACTACAGAGAAAGTTTCTGTTCTGAAGCTTTGAGCATCACAACCACTCCTATTTACTGCCAACCTTTTGAACTTTACAAGACACAATCATCTTCATCATGTGTTGCCAGCATCATCATATGATGAATCCTGCTGAAGAACATCTGTCTTCACTCACAAGTGGCTGTTGGCCATTTTTTCCCCTTAGGATACTAGAAATCAGGTCTAGCACACACTACAGTTGTACGGATTTTGTATTTTTTTTCAGCCAGAGCTGACCTCTGAGCTCAAGTGCCATGGTGAAAGCACAGTTGCTACACAGCTGAGTTTATTTCTGGATATAAACAACCTTTCATTCCTCCACAAGCCTACCATTTGCTTTTAAAATCCTAGTTCAAATTAGTAGCTCAGCAGTATGTCACACAACCACTAAAAAGAAGGCTCTCTCTCTCAGCCCCAGCAGCGTGGCCACGGCTCCGGATGGAACCGTGTTGCACAAGAAAAAAAACTCTGAAATTACTGCCAAAATTTCTGCCAGGAGGTAGAATCTGACCTCCCCAGATAGCATCTGGAAGCTTCTGCTTTGCTCACTGACGCAGGCTTCTGCTTTCTAAACTATTCTTAAGCCTACTTCATGGTTTATTAGCAAACTATGATAGGGGAGTGCCATGAGCTAAAAAATCCTCTTGAAGGACAGAGCAGTGATCGAATTCAGCCACCACCAGGAAAGGCATGCTTGAGAAAAACACTCAAGGCTTTGGAAGCATCTTTAGAGTGAGGGTGGGGAGACACTGGGAGACACCAGGGAGGTATCACAGTATCACACCACATTAGAGGTTGGAAGGGACCTCCAGAGATCATCCAGTCCAACCCCTCTGCCAAAGCAGCATCACCCAGGGTAGTCTGCACAGGAATGCATCCAGGAGGGTTTGGAAAGTCTCCAGAGAAGGAGACTCCACAACCTCTCTGGGAAGCCTGTTCCAGTGCTCTGTCACCCTCACTGGAAAGAAGGTTCTCTTCATGTTGAGGTTGTGGATGCCTCCTCCCTGGAGGCATTCAAGGCCAGGTTGGATGAGGCCTTGAGCAACCTGGGCTAGTGGAAGGTGTCCCTTGCCCATGGCAGGGGGGTTGGAACTAGATGATCTTTAAGGTCCCCTCCAAGCCAACCTTCTTTACAGTGAGG
Source organism: Indicator indicator (assembly GCF_027791375.1). Classification (NCBI taxonomy): domain Eukaryota; kingdom Metazoa; phylum Chordata; class Aves; order Piciformes; family Indicatoridae; genus Indicator; species Indicator indicator. The sequence continues at coordinate 2,122,347 of NC_072011.1, read as the reverse complement.
TTGGAGGAGGTCTGGAGCAAGCTGCCCAGAGAAGTTGTAGAGCCTCCTTCTCTGGAGACATTCAAACCCAGGGCATGTTTCTGTGTGATCCTGCTCTGGCAGGGGAGTTGGACTGGATGATCTTTTGAGGTCCCTTCCAACCCTATCATCCAGTGATTCTGTGAAACAGAGGCCAAAATGATCCATCTTCCACAGCTGCATTTTTATGTATGCACTCAGCATACTCAAGTAGTTGATTATAAACTGCTAAGTCATTTTGGTCTCCACAATGAAGACTTCCCCCAACAGGAAAAAGAGAATTTACAGAGGTTATGCTTATTGTTCAGTCTGGAGAAGAGGAGGCTGGGGGGAGACCTCACTGCTCTCCACAACTACCTAAAAGGAGGTCAGAGCGAGGCGGGGGTCAGTCTCCTCTCCCTAGCGATAGAATGAGAGGAAACAGCCTCAAGTTGCACCAGGGGAGGTTTAGGTTGGATATTAGGAAAATTTTTTTTCACTGAAAGTGTGGTCAGGCATTGGAACAGTCTGCTCAGGGAGGTGGTGGAGTCACCATCCCTGAAGGTGTTCAAAAATGAGCAGACATGGCACCTCAGGACATGGTTTAATGGCTGTGGTGGTGTTGGTCAATGGTTGGACTCAGTGATCTTAGAGATCTATTCCAACTGCAACAATTCTATGATTCCATAGCCAGGAAGCCAATTGCCCTTCTCCCCTTTTGCAGTCAGTATATAGAGATCAGAAACCCTGAACTGGAGTTTGTCTCTCAGTTGAGCAGGGGAGGGACAGCAATAAAACAAGTTTTTGTCTGAAGCTGGTAAACTTAATAGCTGCTCCTTCAAATGCCAGATTTTATAGTTTCATAATTGGAAAGCAGAATTCATTACCAGTAACAGTATTCAATACATTCAGCACTGGTGGTTAAACACTGGTAGCCAGCAGTTCAAATTGCAAGAGAAAACAAGACTGCACTCCAAGGATTTTAATAGAAAGAAAACCACTCACCAGCTCTTCTTTAACTATTCTTGCACATAGCAAAGGAAGCCAGGAAGTTTTGGGCTCCCCAGTCCAAGAGGGACAGGGATCTACTCTAGAGAGTCCAATGGAGGGCTACCAGGATGCAGAAGGGACTGGAGCACTGCCTGATGAGGAGAGGCTGACAGCGGATCTAATAAATATTTATAAATATCTGAGGGCTGGGGGTCAAGAGGGAGGGGACAGGCTCTGCTCACTTGCACCATGGGATAGGACAAGGGGCAGTGGATAGAAACTCCAGCACAGGAGGTTCCACCTCAACATGAGGAGGAACTTGACCACTGTGAGGGTCACAGAGCACTGGAACAGGCTTCCCAGAGAGGTTGTAGAGTCTCCTTCTCTGGAGACTTTCTACACCCATCTGGATGCATTCCTGTGTGACCTGTGTTAGATTCTGTGGCTCTGCTCTGACAGAAGGGTTGGACTTGATCTCCCGAGGTCCCTTCCAACCCCTAACACCCTGTGACAGCAACACACATTTCATACTACCCGGCAGATTAAGACTGGCTCATGTTAAATCTTGGGGCAATCAAGACTGCATCTGCACCAAACAGAATGTAGTTCCATGAAGAATTAAGGCATATACAAAAGAAAAGAAAAAAAAAAAAAAAGAAGAAAAAAAGGCAAGAAAATCTGATTTCTATAAACCAAAAAGAATACATTGAAAGGAACAAGCAGCTTCCATCTGTCATCAGTACCAACAGATTTAGCTCTCAGTAAGCTGTAGTAAGCAAACATTTCCTTAGAGCTTCAAAAGGAACACTACTCACCTTTCTATAAAGCTTTGATTGGTGACCCTCTCCCCCCCCCCAAAAAAAAAAAGGAACAGTAATTCTAGCTTCGAGAATTTGAAATCTACCACAAGGTAGCATCTCACTTTTACTAAGCCTAAGCAAAACTGCTAAATGCACAAACCTTGGTGGAAAACAAAGGTTGGACTGGATGATCTTGAAGGTTTCTTCCAACCAAAGGGATTCTGTGAGTCTGTGAAAGTCTGCCCACAACAGGAGCAAGTGTTTATGGGGAAAGCTTTCCAGTGGACTCTGCACAACTGGGCTCAATGATACTGTTTGAAGTGTACCCCTCACCAGACCCTGTGGGCACCGAAGACCTTTGTGGCATCTGATGCCACTGCCCCACATCTGCCACTGTGCCTACCTGTGCTCCCCATGGCAAGCACTGACCGCATCTGTTGAGATGTGGCTTATGCAGCAGCATCCTACTGCAGCAACAGTTCAAAATAAGAACAACACAAACACAAAAACCCCTCAATACAGTGTCACAGTACCACAGTATCACAGAACATTAGAGGTTGGAAGGGACCTCCAGTGATCATCCAGTCCAGCCCCCCTACATCACCCAGGGGAGTCTGCACAGGAATGCATCCAGGTGGGTCTGGAAAGTCTTCAGAGAAGGAGATTCCACAACCTCTCTGGGAAGCCTGTTCCAGGGCTCTGTCACCATCACTGCAAAGAAGTTTCTCCTCCTGTTGAGCTGAAATCTTCTCTGTTCAAGTTTGTCTCCATTGTTCCTTGGCTTATTACTGTGTACCACCCAAAAGCGCCTGGCCCCCTCCACTTGACCCCCAGCCCTCAGATATTTATACACATGAAAGCTAGGCTGAAACAGCTCTGATTTGCAGTAGTGTAGTTCTGGTTCAATTCTAGCCAGTCATTAAGTTTCCTCAAGTTTTAGTACCATTTCTCCTTAGCCTGCAATGGTCCAACTGCTGTTACACAAGAACAAGATGAATTCTGTACCACTCTGAAGCCTGCAAAACACTAACCACAGAGGTTGTGGGCTCTTGACATTGGGAAGTTAAATTTGATTCATACTGGTATCAACAAGGTCTCATGATTTCCTCTGGGATTCCTGCTCTTCTGCCAGCTCTCTAAGCCACCCTTCTCTCAAGAACATTGTTCCTATTTTAGGTGCTACTAACAGAGAGGCTTCTGTTCCAACCCTTGTTAATTAAAATAACCTGAGTGGAGCTTCCTGACAAACCAAGGAATAAGCATGCCAAGGGGATCTGCACAAGCATTTTCAACCAACAGCAATACCTAAGCCAGTAATAGCAGAAAGAAGAAAAGCAGCAAACCCCAAAACATAAGGTCAAATTTTAGCAAGACCAGAAAAATGAAAGCTGAAGTTAAAATTCCTCAGTTATGGTCTGGACACTACTTCAGAAGGATTACAAAACAGAAATGAGGACAGCAGAAAAACAAAACAAAACCAATATGGCCAAGAGAGAGAGTTTGAAAGAGGTTGTTCAACTTAACTCTTTCAGACTGTGCAAATCAGCCCCAGTGAAACCAGCAGGCAGTGAGAGGGGGAAGAAAGAAGCACAAGGCAGAACTCAGCCAGCAGATAAAGGCATCAACACAGAATCAAAAGCTTCTTCAGCCACCTCATGATAAAGTATAGAGGAGACAGGAGCAGACAGACATGCTCTCTTGCAGACCTAGCTGGAGCAGTTCAAGCTAATGAGGTGAGCTCTGGAGCTGACTACCCCTGTGGTGCTGAGACCACTAGAAACAGTGCTCCAGAATGTTTGCTTAAATCATGCTCAATCACCAGCCTGAACTAGGGCAGGTAACTTTAAACCCCTTCAGCTAGCACTTCAACAGTGTACTTCACAGGCTCACAGGATGTTTGGGGTTGGAAGGAACCTCTGGAGATCATTGAGTCCATGCCCCCTGCCAGAGCAGGACCATAGAATCCAGCACAGGTCACACAGGAACACATCCAGATGGGGCTTGAAAGGCTCCAGAGAAGGAGACTCCACAACCTCTCTGGGCAGCCTGTTCCAGGGCTCTGTGAGCCTCACAGAGAAGAAGTTCCTCCTCACGCTGAGGTGGAACCTCCTGTGCTGGAGTTTCTATCCATTGTTTACAACCTCACCTGCTCCCTTTTCTGAGTTTAAACATGTGAAAACAACAAATACTTCTTGAAGGCTGTTGATGACTCTAAGCTAATGAAGTTTAAATTCTCCTCCAGTTATGTCATTTCCAGCCATCCCCACCCATTAATCTCCTGCATCTCCTGCTCTCCTGAGCGAGTGCCCCATTTCCTCACCCAGGGCTCCCTGCTGCCAAGCTATTGCTCATCTTCAGGTGACCTAATAAAAAGAACTGATGTGTTTATTCTCTTTTAAGATTATGCACGCATCAGTTTCTCTTGGAGCTCTACAGCCAAGACAAAACAAACGCTGCCTCTCAGCCTCAAGTCTGCCAAACACAGGAGACCCCAAGCCTCAGCAGAAAAAGCAGGAAATCAGATTACACAAGTGAAAAAAAAATAGTAATAGTGAAGAAAGTCCTTCCTTAGATTCCTGAATACTTAAAAGAAATGCCACCAGTTATCATAAATATGGTTTGATATGTAAATATCTGGTCATTACCTTACTGAGAGAAATTCTTCAGTACAAGGGTGGTGGGACTCTGGAACAGGCTGCCCAGGGAGGTTGTGGATGCCTCCTCCCTGGGCATGCTCAAGGCCAGGTTGGATGAGGCCTTGAGCAACTGAGTCTACTTGAGAAGCTTCCCTGCCCATGACAGGGAGGTTGGAGATTATGATCTCTAAGGTCCCTTCCAACTTCAGACTTTATATGGTACTCTGAATTGCAAAAGCTACACATTTGGTAGCTTTTGGTCATCAGGACATCAGAATTTGAATCCTTTCTAGACCACCATAAATGCTGGCTAAAAGCAGATCTTCGTGTAACCAGCAGGGGCTTGTACCAGTTAAAGCAAGCACAGAATCATGGAATGGTAGAGCTTGAAAGGGAGCTTTGGGGAACATCTAGTCCAACCCTGTAAACCAAGTTATTAAAAGTCCTACATCAGGATCACCTAGATCAGGTTCCACAGGAAGTGGGTTTTGAGGCAAGTTTTGAAAGTCTCTAGAGAAGGAGACTCCACAACCTCTCTGAGCAGCCTGTTCCAGTGTTCTGCCACACTCAAGATAAAGAAGTTTGTCCTTAAGTGAAACCTCCTGTGTTCCAGTTTGTGCTTGCTGCCCCTTGTCCTATCAACAGGCACCAATGAAAAAAGCCCAGAACCATTCTCTTGACCCCCACCCTTTAGATATTGATCAGCACTGATATGACCCTCTCTTAGCCTCTGCTTCTCTAGGCTAAACAGCCCCAGGCCTCTCAGCCTCTCCTCATAAGAGAGATGCTCCAGTCCCCTCATCATCCTTGTGGTTCTCTGTAAGGCACTCTACAGTAGTTCCCTGTCTCTCTTGAACTGGAGAACCCAGAACCACTCCAGGTTTGGCCTCACCAGGGAAGAGTAGAGGAGCAGGAGAACCTCCCTCTGTCTGCTGGTCACACTCTTTTTAATGCACCCCAGAATACTGTTTGCCTTCTTGGCCACCAGGGCACATTGCTGGCTTGTGCCAAGCTGATTCAGAAAGAGGCTGAGGCAGACTGAATTCTGATTAACTCATACGAACACAGATAAACCCATGGAAAAAAAGAAAAATCAGAGCCATACCCCTAACCTCCAACCTGAGAAGAGAAAATAAAAGAAAACAAAGAAAAAAACAAACCCTTTTGAATGCTTCTGAATTGTTGGCAGTTCACCAGCAGTTCAAGAACTCTCCACAACTTCACTGATTTTTCAGAAAAATACTTGAAGAAGAAAGCCTGCTCTGACTAGTGGCAGCACCACACATTTTGCACTTTGACATGAGCTCAAGTTGTGCTTTAGATGCTCAGCCCAGGAAGTTCAGGAAAACCTACAATTCCCACAGAGAAAGTCAAGAGCTGAATCATAACCTTAGACCCATTAGTAACTCTCCCTGACTACACTCATGAATGCTTTAAAAATGCTTCAGGATTCCCAGGGGGGAACCAATTCACAGCTTCAGCCCCTTCCCTGAACTCATTTGTCTTGTCAAGTTTGGAACTTCAGCTATATGACCCTCTCACTGCAGTGTAATGAGGCACAACTCAGCAAATAAGTAACCCCCCAGAGAGAAGCAAGAAAGCATCCTGCCCTGAGTTCTATCAGTATGATAAATCCAGTTTGTGTAAAAGACAGAACAGAGGGACACATTTGCATCATAATTTTGGTTTTAATGTCCAGGAATAAGAAAACTTTGTCAAACACCACTTCCTGGTAGGTATCAGAGGGAAAATGGAACTGATACTTTAGAAAAATAAGAATATATAGTCAGGCTCCAAATCAAATCAAATAAACTAAGCACTGCAGATGGCAGCATCAAAGGCTGCTGGAGGGGCTGCAGGAAGCCTCAGATGCTTGACCTTGGGTCACTGCAGAGAGGCTGGACTGAAAAAAAAAAAAAAAAAGACAATTGTATTTTTTTTCCTTAGTTCAGAATAACAAATAGTGAGTAAATCAGAGGTTTCCAAACAGTACCAGCTTTGACCTAGCCTCTTTATTAAAGGCAAATTACTAGAAGCTAATCACAGGCTCACAGGATGTTAGGGGTTGGAAGGGACCTCTGGAGATCATCGAGTCCAAGCCCCCTGCCAGAGCTGGACCATAGAATCCAGCACAGGTCACACAGGAACACATCCAGATAGAGCTTGAAAGTCTCCAGAGAAGGAGACTCCACAACCTCTCTGGGCAGCCTGCTCCAGTGCTCTGTGACCCTCACAATGAAGAAGCTTCTCCTCATGTTGAGGTGGAACCTCCTGTGCTGGAGTTTAATGACAATCAGCATCTGCAGATTAAGAATTACTATCACCCTTCTCTGCACAGAAGCCATAATTCTTCCAGAGACAAAATTAGCTCCTAGAAACACTTAGATTAGCAGGTGGGGCCTCCTTTTTCATCTCTTCATCTTACTTTGTACTTCCCACAAGAAGGATAGGTGTAATTTATAGGTGATGGGCTCAAACACAGACAATCTTCTGCTGTTCATAATGAACCCAGGAGAAAGCCTCCTTTCAGAAATGGATGATTGGTAAAGTAATAAATGGGTGATTGGTAAAGTAATAAATGGGTGATTGGTAAAGTAATAAATGGGTGATTGGTAAAGTAATTCTGAGGGATGAGACTGAAAGCTTTCTCTTAACATAAAAGAGTATGAGAGCCATTTAAGACAGTCATTTAAGAGCCATGGGCAAAAAAAGAAAACAAAAAACAAACCAAAAACATATCCAGAGCCACCCAGAGCAAATGATACAGACCATGTTTTGTCAGTAAACCCATCAATATTCTTGGGGAGTCAGTATAATGAGGTCAGAATGTACAAAGAGGGAGTAACTGCAAAGAAACAATCTACACTGTTTCAGTCTCCAAAAAGGGCTGCAATAAATGCCACCAAAAATCCATAGAGAGAATCAGAGAGGTGTAAGACCTCTTCTAAACAGAAAAACACTTGAGGGAATTGGGGTTGTGCAGCCTGAGGAAGACAAAGCTCCAAGGAGACCTTATTGTAGCTTCAGTACTTCAAAAGAGCTTGTGAACCAGAGCATTTAGTGACAGGACAAGGGAAAATGGTTTTAAACTGAAGAGGTAGATTTAGATTCAATACAAGGCATTTTTACGCTGGAACTGGTTGCCCAGAGAAGGCTGTGGAAGCCTGAAAGTGTTCAAGGTCAGAGCTGGCTGGGACATGGAGCATTCTGATCTCCTTGATGAAATCCCTGCCTATGGAGTGGGACTAGGGGATCTTTAAAGGACGTTTCCAACCCAACCCTGTCTATGATTCTAAAAGCACAGAATGGTCTGGATTGGAGGGACCTCCAAAGGCCATCTAGTCCAAACCCCTCTGCAGTCAGCAGGAACATCCTCAACTAGATCAGGTTGTCCAAAGCCATGGAGAGCCCCACTTGGAATATCTCCAGGGATGGGGCCCCAACCACCTCCCTGGACAACCTCTTCCAGTCTTCACCACCCTCATGATAAAGAACCTGTAAATGACCTTTAATTCTTGTACTGTTCCAGGACAGTTTGTATATTTCACAGGAGGCAACTTGCTGGAAAGGCTAAGGCACCTGAGCAGCAATAAATCAGACAACATCTACCATCAGCACTCAGCAGCAGGGCAAACTGCAGCCCTTAACAACTTCCACATTAGCCACATCCTGACCACAAGTCAGCTCTCATTTCTGGTAGGACATGAAGTCTCTGCAAGGTTTGAGAAAGTCTTGGGCTACCCTAAACCTAGGCACAAAGCCAAGCAGAACATGGACTTTGGATCACAGCTAATCTTTGCTCAGGTTTTGCCACAGCCCAAGACAAATATGCCCCTGCCAGACTGGCTGTATTTCTGACTACTAGGTCAGTGTCTGAGGCAGCTGCAGCTCTGTGCTCTTACAGAAGAACTACAAGAAATTCATCTCAAGAACATCATGCTCACTTCTTATTCAGAAACTGGTTAGAAGATCAAAGGCAGAAGACTGAAATCAAAGTCCAGCTGTATTTTACTGACTCATTGTCAAACCTTCAATACATCAGCTGAATGCTCCTCACAACCCCCACCACTCATAAGATGTTATTTATTAATTCACAGGAATGCTTCAGGGAAGTGCATCCTTGCTCAAAAGATTCTGTTCAAGTCAGCAGTGACTGAATGTTACCAACCAGCTTCACACCAAAATAATGCTTCATTTTCTGTCCAAGTGTTACAAACCCTACACAGGAGCCCAGGCTTGGCCAAATCCATCTTTCAGAAGAAATCTGGGGGAGCTTTAAGGTTTTAAGCAATAGCAGCCCCCCTGGTGCTGGTGACACAGCCAATGCATGGTCTCTTCACACCACAGACTCACAGAAACATTCAGGTTGGAAAAGCCCCTCAGGATCACCAAGTCCAACCCAGAACCCTACACTACAAGGGTCACCCCTAAACCACAGCCCCAAGCACCACAGCCAAACCACCTTCAAACACAGCCAGGGGTAGTGACTCAACCACCTCCCTAGCATCCCATTCCAATGCCTGACCACTCTTTCCATGATTTTTTTTTCCCTAATGCCCAGTCTAAACCTACCCAGTGGCAGCCTGAGGCTGTTCCCTCTTGCTCTGTCACTACTTACCTGTGAGAAGAGACCAGCACCAACCTCTCCACAACCTCCTTTCAGGTAGTTGTAGAGAGCAATGAGGTCTTCCCTCAGCCTTCTCTTTTCCAAGCTAACCATCCCCAGCTCCTTCAGTCTCTCTTCATCAGATTTCTTCTCCAGGCCCCTCCCAGCTTCCTTGCCCTCCTCTGCCCTGGCTCCAGCACCTCCACATCTCTCTTGCATTCAGGTGCCCAAAACTGCACACAACACCTGAGGAGTGGCCTCCCCAGAGCTGAGTCCAAGGGGACAATCCCCTCCCTGCTCCTGCTGGAAATGCCAGAGAGCACTTCCTGAGGCTGGGAATGGCGCACCCACTGACACACACGGTCTCAGTAACTCTGATATGAAAGCAAACTGAAAATAACAGAGGCAGAATCAAAGCCACCAGGAGTAGCACTCGAGCATAGTCACAAATTTTGTACAGGAGCTCACTGCAGAGTGCAAACCACCACAGTCAAATGCTCAGAACAGCCTATGGATTTTGGCAAGGAGGCCAACAGCAAAGTCAAGGAAAGCTTTTAGTCAAGCTGTAAATTCAGCCTCCAAATATGTCTCAGGTGTTTTTAACTCAGTTTCCTGAGCAATTACAAAATTGCTGGGAGAATGAGCCCAGACATGATGCCACTGCTACTTCCCAGTTGGACTCAGCAGCTTGAAGACAAAAACATTTATCTGTGGCACTTGAGCCTTCAGCTCAGACTATGTGAAGTATTTTATATAAAGAGCACACCTCCAGCGGTCAGGAAACTCATCAGAAGCACCTTTCCCTTCTCCTCCTTCAATTACATGAATATTTAGTTCCCATTTCCTTTTCCTTTGACCATTATCACAGAATCACAGAATGTTAGGGGCTGGAAGGGAGCTCCAAAGCTCATCCAGTCCACCCCCCCTGCCAGAGCAGGGGCACCTACAGCAGCTCACACAGGAACACAGCCAGGTGGGGTTGGAATATCTCCAAAGATGGAGACTCCACAACCCCCCTGGGCTGCCTCTTCCAGGCTTCTGTCACCCTCACAGGCAAAAAATTGAACTTCCTGTGCCTCAGCTTCCACCACTGCCCCTTGTGCTGGCATTGGGCATCACCCAACAGAGCCTGGCTCCAGCCTCTGGGCACTCCCCCTGCACATCTTTAGCTACAGCAAGGAGCTCACCTCTCAGGTTCCTCTTCTCCAAGCTAAAGAGTCTCAGCTCCCTCAGCCTCTCCTCCTAAGGAAGATGTCCCACTACCTGCAGCAGCTCTGTGGCTCTGTGCTGGACTCTCTCAAACAGTTCCCTGAGGTCCTTCTTGAACTGAGGGGCCCAGAACTGGACACAATATTCCAGATGTGGCCTCAGCAGGGCAGAGCAGAGGGAGAGGAAAACCTCTCTCAATCTACTAACCACAGCCCTTCTAATGCACCCCAGAACGGCACTGGCCATTATCCCAGAATTTAACATTTCTGTGGGTCTAGGATCATACTACTCCAATTATCATCTCAGGAGCAAAATGAAAAGTGAAAGCATCAATAAGTATTTTCAACTCTAAGTGACACCTTTTCTCCATTTTCTTGCTTTACAGCCCTTCCTATAAGAACTGGATGCAGCGCTCCAGGTGGAGCCAGATACTGCTAGATACAATCACAGGATTGTCAGGGTTGGAAGGGACCTCAAGGCTCATCCAGTTCCAACCCCCCTGCCAGGGGCAGGGACACCTCACACTACACGAGGCTGCTCAGAGCCACATTCAGTCTGGCCTTCAAAACCTCCAGGGATGAGGCTTCCACCACCTCCCTGGGCAACCTGTGCCAAGCGTCTCACCACATGAGGGGGAAGAACTTTTTCCTAACATCCAATCTGAATTTACCCATTTCTACTTTTGTTCTGTATCCCAAGTCCTATCACTCCCTGACACCCTAAAGAGTCCCTTCCCAGCCTTCTTGTAGCCCCCTTCAGATACTGGAAGGCCACAAGAAGGTCTCCTCAGAGCCTTCTCCTCTCCAGACTGCACAACCCCAACTCTCTCAGTCTGTCTCCAGAGCAGAGCAGCTCCAGCCCTCTGCTCATCCTCATGGCCATTCTCTGGACACCTTCCAGCACCTCCAGATCCCTCTTGTAATAGGGGCTCCAGAACTGGACGCAGTATTCCAGGTGGGGTCTCACCAGAGCTACTGCTAGTCAGAGCCTGTTTAACCAAATACCACCTCTCAAAGTCCAATACCACTCAACCCCTGGGCGGGTAACTTACCACCAGCCCCCCATCAGATGCAGTGGGCTGGAAACATGGAAGCAGCAGCAGCAGGAGGAATGCAAGTCCTGTCCCTGCATGTTTGGACATAACCCTGTTGAGCAATCTCGAACAAAGGCTTCTGCTCATTCAACCTACAAATAACTTTAATCACCATGTTTTGTCTACAACTGCAGGATGGATTCTTCTCTCCAGGGGGGATTAATCTTCCTGCTGCTTGTCAGACAGGAGAGATTTGAATTAGGGCTTTAAGCCAAAGCACAGCTAACATTTGTGTAGATCTAATTCCTGCTCCCGTTCCCAACATCACATCACAAAAAGGAAGCTTTTCTTTCATTCATGGGCTGTAATTAAAATCTAAATGCAAATTGGTTTAGAAACAGACTGGAAGACACTGTTCAACCAACCCTTGAGGACAGTATAGAAGCCTCACACACACAGGTTTACGAAGTTCTCAGATCAGGGCAATGTTTCTCTTCCCCACAAACCACAGACACCTCCACCAAAGGGAAAAAAAAAAAAAAAAAAAACCAAAAAAAAACAATCACAGAATTAACCAGGTTGGAAAAGACCTTTGAGATCATCAAGACCCTTCCAACCTCTAATGTCCTATGGTTCTATGAACTGCTGGTTTGGCAGCCCCCAAAAGAGGATTACAAACAGATAACATTCCAAAGATCCCACAGATGTAAGATTTCTGACAGAACCCAGAAACTTAAGGAGCTCTAGAACTCAAAAAGACTACATTTGTGTACAAGCTAATGAGCACAAGTGACAACACAGATGACATCAGATGTTCAAACCGTGTCTCAGCTGTGTGCACTCACAAGAAGTGCAGTCAGCAAATGCTGACACCATCAAGAAAGGCAATCAGAGGGAACTGCCTAAATGAGTGAGGACCAAATGTAGCTAGAGCAGAAATGTCCTGAGCAGCCATTTCCAATTAATACTCTTCTTTAATTAACATTCTTGACAAAAATTCTAATTTTTTCAACACCATTTCCAAGACACAGGCAACACCCAATTTATTGCAACCTACTCTACCCCACTAGGATTCATCCAGGTAACATGAGAGTAAAAATTAAACTTAATTAGATTAGTTGCTATAAAATCCATGGGGTTGGGTATTTGGTACATTTAAACCTATTATCCAGTTAATCAATTAGAGGAGAGGATAACATGAAATAGTTCTTAAGCATGCTCCAAAGGTACTTAAATCTCCTTGCAATTTTTTTCTTTTAATTCAAACACCAAAAAGCAGACAAAAGCAGCACCTTTAAAGACTTCCTCCAACTCCAGCTCAATCTAACAAAAGTTGCAAAATCATTCCCACTAAAAAACCACCAAAATACAATCATTCCCACTAAAAAAAAAAAAAAAAAGATACAAAATCATTCCCACTAAAAAGAAAAAAAAAAATCTATTATTGCTAATTTCTAACCCTGGAAACACATCCCCTCGTTCGTCCAAGGCTAAGGCAAAATACCTTTTTCTTGCACATCTTCACAGTTTTCCTCTATAGGCTCACTATCAGCCACACAAAAATTCCATGAAGTTTTAAACAAAGCCTCTGGCAAACAAATGACTTTGAGGATCATGGAATCACAAGTTAAATGTATACAGCATTTAATGGAAAACAGACTACAGAATTTGTCAGTCTAGCAGATAAAGACACTGAAAAGTGAGACCACAGAGACTAGAAACCAGCACAATTTTCATAGAATTGTCAGGGTTGGAAGGGATCTTAAGGCTCATCCAGTGCCAACCCCCCTGCACACTAGATCAGGTATGAGGAGCAGATTATTTTAACATCAGACCCTGCTTTAATTCAGGCTGATAAGCTGTATTTGTAAAGGATGCATAAAATCATAGAAAGGAACCTCAAGGCTCATCCAGTGCCAACCCCCCTGCCATGGGCAGGGACACCTCACACCACAGCAGGTTGCTCACAGCCACATCCAGCCTGGCTGCAAAAACCTCCAGGGATGAGGCTTCCACCACCTCCCTGGGCAACCTGTGCCAGTCTCTCACCACCTTCATGAGGAAAAACTTCATCCTGACATCTCATCTACATCTCCCCTCCTCTAGCTTAGATCCATTCCTCCCACTCCTATCACTCCCTGACACCCTCAAAAGTCCCTCCCCAGCTTTCTTGTAGCCCCCTTCAGATGCTGGAAGGCCACAAGAAGGTCTCCTCAGAGCCTTCTCTTCTCCAGACTGAACAATCCCAACTCTCTCAGCCTGTCCTCATAGGAGAGGAGCTCCAGCCCTCTGATCATCATTTTAAACACAAAGACCATCATCAGCTGTTTTGAAAGCCTTTTGCAGAATTCCTTTTAAGCAGTAACTCAGATTTTAAACAAGGAATAGATGAGGTTTTTTTCTTCCTAGTTCAGGATTTCTCAGTCTGATTGGCCAGACATCACACTCAGTCTGCAAAGCAGCTGCATTTTTTTAATTTATTTTCAGTACATTAACATAGGCACAGCCAGAAATAAGTGCTAGTGCCTTCTGCCCGAAACATTGGAGGGTCAATTCCTTGCTGGGTTCAGCATTTGGAGAGAATTGCAAGCACTCAGAAACATGAAAAACATCAAATCAAAAGGTGAAGAAGACAGCTCACAAAGCCACACACAAAGTCCTGATGATAAGAACATTTATTTGTGATCACAAGCAAGCCCCTCAGTGCTGACTGCCCAAAGAGTAAACCACAAAATAGTCCCTGATTTTTTTTTTCCCCCCATGGAAAACTAAGGTGTTAACCAGTTTTTAAAGGACAAAATAAAATACAATTCTAAACACACTTCTGAAGCAGGATGCTCAAAGATGCAGAAGAGGTTGAAGGAAAGACTCTGATCATGTAAAGCTTAGCATCAGTGGAGCCACAAGAAGACAACCCAATGACTCCCTTGCTCAGGGCTTTACAAAGCATTCTCTTCAGCTTTCTGGACTTGTGGACTGCAATGCCCTAACTCAAGCTCACTGAGTGTGGGGACTCCAGGCTGGAGATCTTCACCACTTCATGTATTCCATCAAATACATTCTTTTTTGCAGATGCACACAGTCCAGATATCTTCTCTGTAAATCCACCCAAAAATCAAGGTCCATAGAAGATTAAATTACAGCGATCAAGAGACTCTACTCAAAAGTCAGACACAACTAATTCAAATTCCTCCTTGTGAGCAGAAATCTTTCAAATCTGCTTTCATAATGGATTTTCTTCACACTGCTGAAGCATTTGAGCACCTTCTCAGAGGCACAGGGAGGTTTAATATTAAACTCCTAATAGTTTTCCTGGATTTCCTCTCTGGAGTAAAAATCTTCCTCAGGGAAGAGTTTTAAGTTTTGAATTATTCATGAGAATTAGAAAACAAAAAGCTAGCAAGTATAGTTGTCTTACATCATATGATTAGGGATTTGCAAAGGTCATCTTAGAAAAAAATTCAAACCACAGTGCAAAAGAAACAATTATGGACAGAACAGGGACAAATCTGACTCCAGTGAAGTACTTGGAGGGTTAATTCAAGCCAGGCACTTCCTCAGGAACCCACAATAGCCCAGTTCCTTTGTTTGGTGCTGAGACAGAGAAGTAAACACATGGGGATCAGTCACCTTCCAGAGACCTATATGAAGTCTTGAGGCAAGACCTATAAATATCTGAGGGGTGGGGGTCAAGTGGAGGGGGCCAGGCTCTTTTGGGTGGCGCACAGCAATAAGCCAAGGAACAATGGAGACAAACTGGAACAGAGAATGATTCAGCTCAACATGAGGAGAAACTTCTTTACAGTGAGGGTGAGGGAGCCCTGGAGCAGGCTGCCCAGAGAGGCTGTGGAGTCTCCTTCTCTGGAGCCTTTCCAACCCCACCTGGATGCATTCCTGTGTGGACTCCCCTGGGTGATGCTGCTCTGGCAGGGGGCTGGGACTCCATGATCTCTGGAGGTCTCTTCTGACCTTTACTGAACTGTGATACTGTGGTACTGTGACCTCAAGGAAGATTGAGTTCAAACTGAGTAAGCCGATAGCACAAAGCAGCCCAACTGGCACAACTCGGAGCCCTCTGAACTACAAAAAAAAAAAAAGGGGGGGGGCAGATCCATCTCACAAAATGCATCTCCAGATGAATCAGTAACCTCTTCCCACTGTGCTAATGGAAACTCCACCTCTCTTCAGGAAGACTCACATTCCACCCTCCACAACAGCATACCTGTCTCCAATTACAGGGACCTACATGTTTTGTTTTATTGATTGAAGGACACAAGGGCTGAAGAATTCTCTCATTATTTCTATAAATAAATAGAGGATGTTTAGAAGAAGCACTCAACTGTAGTTCAGAAGACTGACCTATAACCTGGAGTACATTTTTGCCACAGTATCCTTCAAAAACCACAGAAACACAGAACAAAAATTAATCATATTAACCATTAACCTGACATTGTTGGGAGAGTCTTGCACCTGGGAAAGAACAACCCCATGGAGCAGGATAGGCTGGGGACTGAGCTGCTGGAGAGCAGGGAAGGGGAAAAGGCCCTGGGGGTCCTGGTGGGTGGGAGGTTGCCCATGAGCCAGCAATGTGCTCTGGTGGCCAACAAGGCCAATGGCAGCCTGGGGGGGCATTAGAAGGGCTGTGGTTAGGAGGTCAAGAGAGGTTCTCCTCCCCCTCTGCTCTGCCCTGCTGAGGTCACATCTGGAATATTGTGTCCAGTTCTGGGCTCCTCAGGTCAGGAAGGACCTCAGAAAAACTGCTTGAGAGAGTCTAGGGCAGAGACACAAAGATGACGAAGGGAGTGGAAGATCTTCCTTAGGAGGAGAGGCTGAGGGACCTGAGGGCTCTGTAGCTTGGAGAAGAGGAACCTGAGAGGTGACCTCATTGATGTTTATGGATATGTAAAGGGTGAGTACCAAGAGGCTGGAGCCAGGCTCTGCTGAGTGATGCCCAATGACAGGACAAGGGGCAAGGGTGTAAGTTCAGGCATAGGAAGTTCCACGGGAACATGAGGAAGAATTTTTTCCCTGTGAGGGTGACAGAAGACTGGAAGAGGCTGCCTGGGGGGTGGGGGGATTGTGGAGTCTCCCTCTCTGGAGATATTCAAAACCTGCCTGGCTGTGTTCCTGTGTGACCTGCTCTAGGTGACCCTGCTCTGGCAGGGGGGTTGGCCTGGATGAACTTTCTAGGTCCCTTTCAGCCCCTAACATTCTGTGATTCTGTGATCAATGATCTGTTAAAAGGAAAATGACAACTTCCAGAGTTTCTGCTTTGAGCGTCTGGGAAACTGGCAAACTATTCCATTTCACTCTGAAAAATAAACAAGAGACCCAAACATCCTTCTTAAGTAGCTCCAATAACTTGGAAAGAACAAGGAAAACTGGTCAAAATGTCTGCAGAACCAGCAACAGCCATTCCTGAGTCTCCCTTCACAGAAAATGAGAATGATCAGAGAGCTGGAGCTCCTCTCCTATGAGAGAGAGTTGGGGCTGTTCGGTCTGGAGAGGAGAAGGCTCTGAGGAGACCTTCTTGTGGCCCTCCAGTACCTTAAGGAGGCCTACAAGAAAGCTGGGGAGGGACTTTTTAGGGTGATAGTACTGGGGAGAATGGATCCATGCTAGAAATTGATAGATTCAGATTGGATGTTAGCAAGAAATCCTTCCCCATGAGGGTGGTGAGACACTGGCACAGGTTGCCCAGGGAGGTGGTGGAAGCCTCATCCCTGGAGGTTTTTGCAGCCAGGCTGGATGTGGCTGTGAGCAACCTGCTGTGGTGTGAGGTGTCCCTGCCCAGGGCAGGGGGGTTGGCACTAGATGATCCTTGGGGTCTCTTCCAACCCTGACAATTCTGTGATTCTATGATAAAATGTTGAGCCACGCTGGCTAACCTCCCAGTGTCATGACCTGGGAAGGAATACAAATCTATTCTTGCTAAAAGAAAAATGCCACTGCATCAGATCTGTGAAGAGGTAATAAAGAGTTTTGATTTGTTGTTTCTTTTGTTTTTTTTTTCCAGACATACCAAGTTAGCAAAATTTGCTGACCTTCAAATTTCAGCACACAGCAGAGAAGCATATTTCAAAAGTTATCATCAAACAGGTGTTTGGTTTTTCAGCTTCTACTCTACAAAACTCATTCAGGTTTTACTGGATGCTCTAATTGAACTAATTTCTCCATGCATCCAGCAGCCTGCTTTGTGTGATGATCCTCTCCTGATACAGAAGCTTTTGACATCATTTGGGAAACATATACAGAGTATGTCCTTTAATAACAGCACAGGAAGCCCTAATACACCAGGTGTGGCTTTGGAGACAAATCCTGAGCCATCCAGAAAGTGCTCTAATAAATAGAGCAGCCCTCCTATAAGCCTTTGCTGCTGCAGGTCTCTTGAACTAGTCTTATACTGAAAACCGTGAGAGAGGAGAGGACAGAGGATTAATCTTTCACCTGCCCTGCCCTCCTATAGTAGCAATGCAATAAAAGATAAACCTTGACTTTAGAGAGTGATTTTCATCTTCTTTAATGCTCAGCCTCTGCCCTTTCTCTAAGCATCCATAGTTTATCTCTTTTCCCAGCCTCAAAATGCCATTTGTTTTTTTCCCTCAGGAGAAAAACTGTAAAGTTTATCTTTGCTCTCTACAGAAAACTTCATATTTATCATTAAAATTGTCAGCTGTCAGCAAGTTAAAAACCACTGAAATGGCAAAATCACTAAAAATATTGAAAAGACAACCTGGCAGCAGAAAGGGACAAGCCTAAAAAGTCATCACTGCTGCTATCCCAGGCAAGAAAACTCCTTCAAATGCTCTGGATTGCTTTTGGTTTGAGGGAACACCAGGAGGCCAGGAGCCTTTCATCCTGCCAGGGAAGCTGTGCTGGTTTTGCACTGTGCTGTGTTTCCAAGCCCAGCTAGCCAGCAAGACTCAGCCTGGAAGGTGAGCCACATCTTTAGCCTCCTGTTCAACTTGTCCACAGCTGGACAGCCCATTCCAGATTGTGCTCTCCCATGGCTGCTTCTGCCTACACCACCTTGGTCAACACCAGCACTGATCAGTTTGTACATCTGGTACTTAAAACCCTCCTCAAGCCTTTCTACTTGAAACACATTAAGTTGCACCTAAAACTAGCTTGCAAAGCAGATCTTCATCTCAGAGCAACAGCATTTCCCCTACTTCCACTCTTCCCCAAACAGGAAAATAGATTGCTGACCTCTGGAGGTCCTTTCCAACCTCTAACATTCTGTGATTCTGTGTGATTCTGGTTTGGCCTAGGAATCTAATCAATTAACAAGCATTTTGGGTGGCAAAAGGCATAAGGATTTCTTTGCTTGGTGCTCTTGGCATGGTGACCAAGTGCTTCTGCTGGCCCAGAACAACATCACTGTGCTATCACCCAGTTTAAGGACCACTGTGAGTAGACAAAAGGAGTCCCTAGCAAAGCAACAACCCTCAGCAGCCTGCAAAAGCAAGAGACTCCTTCCTGTTGCCTCTCATGGGAAGGAAACACAAACCCAGTGCAGGACTTTCCAGGCTGTGCTGGGCACACATGAGCAAAGCCTGCTGTGAGAGGAGCATTCCCCACAGCAAATGTGTCCTCCACATCACCCTCCCAACCTCAGGCTGATGAGCAGAGTTAATTGTAGGTTGAGAGCTTCCAAGTAACTACAGGCATTCCCAGTCCAGTGCTTCCTGGTGTAACACTGGTCATCCTCAACAAGGGAAGGCAGAGTAGAGAAAAATACAGATTTTTGATTAAAGCTCTTTTCAGCCCTTAAATTCTGCTTCTACCAGATGTTCTGCCCTGTATCCCTGCACTACCCTTCTCACTAGACAATGAGCCTGGCTGACAAGTAAAACCAAGCCCAGTATCTCTTTCATCCTCAGAAAACCACACTTGATGCAGCCAGTTTTACTTGCTCTATTGTACAAACTCCATTTGCAACCTGTCCTGGTGCATGCAGTCCACAAAGAGCAGGAGAAGCTGCATGCTGCTTTGCAGGGCTGACGCCATGCAAATCCTTCTCATTCCCAGCAAGTTGTGAAACACAAAAGGCAGGATATCCTGGAAGCAGCAAGATAAAACAAAAGAAAAAAAGGAAAAAGGAAAAAAAGGCAGGTGTCCTGGGAATAACTTACACAGGGCTCCTTTAAGGGCAGTAGCTACACCTGAAGAAAAGACATCTAGTTCAGAGCAAGCCACCTTGTAGAGCTGTCCGCAAACACCTACACCTGAAGCACCACAGATCCAAATGACACTTGTGGGGCAGCCTGGATCCTCTGCTAGGAGGACAGGCTGAGGGAGCTGGGGGTGTTCAGCCTGGGGAAGAGGAGTCTCTGGGGAGACCTAATAGCAGCCTGCCAGGACCTGAAGGGGGCTACAAGAAGGATGGAGAGAGACTGTTTGCAAAGGCCTGCAGGGACAGGACAAGGGGCAATGGCTTCAAACTAGAGAAGGGCAGGTTTAGATTGGATATTAGGAAGAAGTTCTTCACTATGAGGGTGGAGGAAAACCAGAACAGGTTGCCCAGGGAGGTGGTTGAGGCACCATCCCTGGAGCTATTCAAGGTGAGGCCCTGGGCAACCTGATCTAGTTGGCGATGTCCCTGCTGACTGCAGAGGGGACAGGACTGGATGAGCTTTGAAGGTTCCTTCCAGCCTGAACCATTTTATGATTCTATGATCCCAGAGTGATCCAGGCAGATGAATGTTGGGCAAGGACAATTTAACTCAGGACGCCAGTTCAGGTGATATGCTAACACCACATTCTGGAGGACTCATCATGCTTTACACTCTGGTGAACTCCCAATGAACACTATCACATGCATCTGGGGCAAAATTTGACTGCCATTACATTCAGCAGTACAGAGACAAGGAATCAGCTATCACCAAACCAAAGTCTGCATCCCACGTATAACTCACTATAGCCTGAAGCATCTGAGCTGTACACCAAGCCATTCCAGTTCCAGCTGGGTGAGGGCCCTTGAAGGGGAGCCCTGAAAAAAGGGAAATCCTCCCTCAGCAACAAGAAGATCTTCAAAATAAAACCTTCATTCCCATTGGATTCCATCCCAATGGCAAATCTCTCTTCCTGGGAAGAATTTCTTCCTCACATCCAGCCCAAACCTCCCCTGATGCAGCTTGAGATTGTGTCCTCTTGTTCTGTTGCTGGTTGCCTGGGAGAAGAGACCAACCCCCACCTGGCTACAGCCTCCTTTCAGGTAGGTGTAGAGAGCAACAAGGTCTCCCCTGAGCCTCCTCTTCTCCAGGCTAAACAACGTTGCAGATCCCTTTGAGAAGGCTCCTGTCATACCTGGATCCTTTCAAAACTCCTTGGCCATTCCCAATGAGACAACCCATGGAAATAAAAGAGGCTGCTAGGGAGAACATGGCAAGTCCTAGGAAAGCATCAGGCAAGTAGTTCTCATTAATTACAACTCACTACACCTCAGCACACCTTCAGATGTCACTCCAAAATCTCTGCCTGACTTGGATCTTCCTACACCCACAGAAGGCATACTCAGGGTCAGTGTCTGGGCATGCATGGGGATCAGGCAGCATCTTTCAGTTGGGAAGGAAAACATGGCTTTAAGATCAAGCCCAGGCATGGCAGGAAGGTCAAGCCCTGATGTTAATCTGTTTTGCCTTCCAGCAGTCAAACCAGCATGTTTCTTCCACTGCAGTCTTCAAGTGTGTCCTCTTGAATCTGCTGGGGTCATTCCAGTCCTCTTAGCTCCTCAGCCTTGCCCACTTTGGCATCACAGAATTATAAAATGGTCTGGAAGGGACCTCCAAAGCTTTGAAATTGTTTGGGTGTCTCTAGTCACCTTAAACTGCTGAGCTGGAAACCAGCTATTCAGGAGCTGGTTCAGGAACAGCCTTTGTGCATCTGTCTCAAGGGCAATGTCATATACATCAGACGGAGAGGTAAATCATGGAGGTCCTTCCAGCCTGGACCATTCTAAAGGTCATCCAGTCCAACCCCTGCTGCAGTAAGCAGGGACATCCCCAGCTAGACCAGGCTGCCCAGAGCCCTGTCCCTTGACATATCTCCTTGCCCTCACCTTGAATATCTCCAGGGATGGAGCCTCAACCACCTCCCTGGGCAAGCTGTTGCAGTGTTCCACCACCCTCACGGTGCAGAACTTGTTCCTAACATCCAATCTAAATCTGCTCTGCTCTAGTCTGAAGCCATTGCCTCTCATCCTATCACTCACAGGCCTTTGCAAACAGTCTCTATCCACCACCTTTCAGCCTTCACCTGTTCCTCAAGAAGCTCACCTCAAACCACTCTTCCTCCTCCTGCTAGTGTCCCTCTCCCTGCTTCTTACCTCCTGGTAGAGCTGAAGCAGCAGAGTCACTCAGCAAGCATGCCAGTGGCATAAAGTGGCCTTTGTCCACCCTCTTCCCTCCCCCGGGATTCAGAAAGAAACCAGGATTAAGAGAGAAAACAATTCCTCTCCAATAGCTGCTGCTTTGAAACCACACACAGTTCCACTTCTACCTGATGCAGTCAAGCACTCACTACTTAGTACCCACACGAAATGACATTTTTTTTACTACAATAACTTGTTTGGGTTTTTTTTATTTTACATCAGGAAATAATAGAACTGCATTTTCTTAAGGGGTATAAGAAAAAAAAATTCTCCTTCTACAGAGTTCAGTAACTGATCTGGGACCACAACAGAAGGGCCTACAAAGGGTAATTTCAAAAATAAAGTCTATGAACCAGCTTAGTATCTTAAAACCTTACTACCAGACTTAATACTGCATGAACAGACACACATCTCTATCTGGATTTAAACTGAAATGGAATAATCCATAAGAGTCCATATGGTCACCAAGTTATTTATATTTAT
The DNA here is from genome assembly GCF_027791375.1 of Indicator indicator. Lineage (NCBI taxonomy): Eukaryota > Metazoa > Chordata > Aves > Piciformes > Indicatoridae > Indicator > Indicator indicator. Next base: position 2,100,221 of record NC_072011.1, on the reverse strand, counting down.
CATTGCTGCTTTGGCCTTCAATATACGCTGGCAGGGAGGGATCCATCCAGAGGGACCTTGACAGGCTGCAGAGCTGGGCCCAAGCCAGCCTCAGGAGGTTCAACAAGACTAAGGGCAAGGTCCTGCAGCTGGGTCAGGGCAATCCCAGGCACTGATACAGGCTGGGCAGGGATTGGCTGGAGAGCAGCCCTGAAGAAAAGGACTTGGGGGTGCTGGTGGAGGAGAAGCTCAACAGGAGCCAGCAGTGAGCACTTGCAGCCCAGAAAGCCACCCAGAGCCTGGGCTGCACCAAGAGAAGTGTGGCCAGCAGGTCTCTCTCAAACTGGGGAGCCCAGAACTGGACACAATATTCCAGATGTGGCCTCACCAGGGAAGAGTAGAGCAGGAGGACAACCTCTCTCAACCTACCAACCATACCCCTTCTAATCCCCCCCTCAATATGCCATTGGCCTTCTTGGCCACAAGAGCACATTGCTGGCTCATGGTCAACCTCCCATCCCCTAGGACCCCCATGAAAGTCTCTGAGAAATTACCCTAGCAAAGAGCAAACAAGGACAATAAAGTGATGATGCAGCATGCACATCTATCCCCACAAATTAATACACAGCTGGCAAGTCTATTTTGGGGGGGAAAAAAAATTTAAAATATTAAAAAGGAGGCAAAACCAGGCCTGGCAGCATGCAAGGCAAGCCAACAACTATGAGAGAAGCAGCAGCAGTGCCCCTGTAGCATCAGCTAAGTGACATTCCTAGCAGTAAAGCAGACAGGTACACTAATGCTGTTGAATGCTATTTGTGTAGCCAAGCCCCTGCCAAAAAAAGGCTTGCTCCATGAACACAGCAAAGGCTTTAATGAGATAAGCAAACACTGCAAAAATAACATTTTGTTAGGAGCTCATAAAAGGAGACAAAGATTTAACTCCTAAGCTTTCCTACCTTTGTAAAGGACTCCAGGTAAAAAAAAAAAAAATCACAGATTATTTTTCACTTGGGAAACCACAGAAGAAATTCCTCCCCACCTCCAAAAGCACCACATGCACTAAACCCAAGTGTTCTTGGGTTCACAGTAACAGAACTGTTCACAGTAACAGAAGTCCATGTTATCTTAGGACCTTCTGAAGTCCATGATCTTTTCCAGCCCTACTGCTATGCCTCTGAGATTCCCTACTTACACTTCCTACGTAACTATTTCTCTGCAGCAGGGCTGCTGCAGGCATTTGTGACCTTTTGGTAGAGGCAGGGAAGGGTTACAGGTCTAAGAGACTACTAAAAATGCTGTCATTTCCTGAGAGAGGGTGAGCTGAATGGGTTACAGCTTACCAGCCTGAGAGAGGTGAAGCCCTCATCTGCCTCCTCTCCTGCTCCTCACTACATGTTCCTGCTGCCCTGCTGATTAAGCTCCAAAACGAGTGATGTCCCTCTGCAGCAGGGATATGGGGAGGAGAAAGGTGATGGGTTTGGTTGCTTGTGATGGGTTTGGTTGCTTTCTGCAGAGCCAGCAGCTGGCACTGAGGTGTGGAAGAATCCAGGGGACCATCTGTGCTGCTGAGGGGAGAAGGTGCAGCCCTGAGATTTCCTCCTTCCAAGGGGCCAGCAGGCAATTGCTCAGCTTAACCACCCACAAAACTGCAACCCCAGAGAATCATTAAAATTGAAGTTACTAAAAACGTTTGTCAGATTATTCATGCCTGAAAGCTCTGCTGCCTGCCTTGGAAACTCTGCAGCACATAAGCAGGGCCAACAGCACAGGAGGATACAGCACAGCATTAAATCTCAAGCCAGCAGAGCAGGTACAGAAACCCTCCAGTGCCTGCCCTCCAACGAGCAGAGCACCAAGGTGGCCAGGTTCAGGATGCCTGCACACAGCACTCACCCAGCTGAGGAAAAGGAAGGCACAGCAAAATTGTTTCTTTGCCACAGAGGATTTTATGGAAGATTTTTATTGCTATCACCTCCACCGCTGTAGAGCAGACATGAGGGGCTGCACTTCATTAGCTCAGGAAAGAGCAAAGCAGGGATGGGAACTCAGAAGGGAATGTCTTCACCCCACTGCAACCACAGTCCCCCTCACAGGTCATGCCAGAGGACTGGAAGAGGACATGATGCCTTCCCATGGGCAGCAGCTTCTGAAGCACAGCTGTTACAGAATCACAGAATTGTCAGGGCTGGAAGGCACCCCTTTCTAGGAGGAGTTGAAATAAGATGGCCCAACACCCTGTCAAGCTGAGTCTTAAAGCTGCCATAGAATCATACAATTGTCAGGGTTGGAAGGGACTTCAAGGATCATCCAGTTCCAACTCCCTGCCATGGGCAGGGACACCTCACACCACAGCAGGTTGCTCACAGCCACATCCAGCCTGGCTGCAAAAACCTCCAGGCATGAGGCTTCCACCACCTCCCTGGGCAACCTCTGCCAGTGTCTCACCACCCTCATGGGGAAGAACTTCTTCCTAACATCCAATCTGAATCTCCCCACTTCTAGTTTTGCTCCATTCCCCCCAGTCCTATCCCTACCTGAAACCCTCAAAAGTCCCTCCCCAGCTTTCTTGTAGCCCCCTTCAGATACTGGAAGGTCACAAGAAGGTCTCCTTGGAGCCTTCCCCTCTCCAAACTGAACAACCCCAACTCCCTCAGCCTGTTCTCACAGCAGAGCAGCTCCAGCCCTCTGCTCATCCTCATGGCCCTTCTCTGGACACCTTCCAGCACCCCCAGATCCTTCTTGTAATAGAGGCTCCAGAACTGGCACAGTACTCCAGGTGGGGTCTCACCAGACTGGAGTAGAGGGAGAGAGTCACCTCCCTCACCCTGCTGGCCACACTTCTCTTGATGCAGCCCAAGATACAACTTGCTTCCTGGGCTGCAGTTCCACAAACAGAATGCAGTCATTCCAAGGAAGAGCAAAGCAAATGCCTGAAGAGATGGAATGCTGTGTTAAAATGTTAAGTCACTTCTATTTGCTCATAAGTATTTTAAAAACCAGACTCAACCTGAGGGTACCTAAAGAGACATAAACCACTTCACAAGTCTGTTTCCTTGTTTCTTAAATAGGCTGTGAGTTCTCTAGAAGTATTTCAGAGCAGAAAATGTTGTAATATTTGGACACAGGTTGTGAAGCCTCATACAGTACATAAAGTAGGCATAGTATATACTCTATGTGGGTTTATCCCTGTGATTTTCCTGGTTTAAATCACAGTATGATCCTACACATACATTTCCTACAGGATTACAGCCTGCACTCCTAAACCACAACATTTTGTTGTCTCATGCAATAGTTTGCCTCATCAGTCACTGTTTGAAAACCAAAGGCATTGAGTTGCAGGTGGTCAGCAATAAGTGAAGATTCCAGGTGTTTCTCACACAAACTGCATTTCTTTGGAGAATAAAATTACTTTTTCCACATAAGATGGAACAGCTCTGCTATGAGGATAGGCTGAGGGAGCTGGGATTGTTCAGCCTAGAGAAGACTCCAGGGGGACCGTATAGCTGTCGTCCAATACATGAAGGGATCCTGCAGGAAGGCTGGAGAGGGCCTTTTCCTATGGGTGTCTAGCAATAGGATAACAGGGAATGGTTTTAAGCTGAGGGAGTGTAGCTTTAGACTGGATCTCAGGAAGTTCTTCGGTACAAGGGTGGTGAGACTTTGGAATAGGCTCCGCAGGGAGGTTGTGGATGTGCCCTCCCTGGATGTGTTCAAGGCCAGGATTGATGAGGCCTTGAGCAGCTGAGTGTAGTTGAGAAGTGTCCCTGCCCATGGCAGGGAGGTTGGAGTAGATGATCTCTAAGGTCCCTTCCAACCTAAGCCATTCTATAAACTCAGGCCAGAATTCAGACAGCACCGTAAGAATCATGAAGTTCAAGCCCCAGCATGAGACCAAATAAAACAGTGGGGAAGGAAGTCTTTAATGTATCCTTAACACAAGTTTTATTTGACTTTCAAAAACCTTTGCAAAAAAGGAGATTGCACACCCTCAGCTTGTTCCAGCTTCCCCCAAGGCGTAACACATTTTAAGAACTATGTTGAATCTTTGGCACAAACAAGAGTAATCTTTTTCAGTATAGGAACTGACAGGAGGACAGGCTGAGGGAGCTGGAGGTGTTCAGTCTAGAGAAGACAAAGCTCCAGGGAGACCTAATAGCAGCCTGCCAGGACCTGAAGGGGGCTACAAAGAAGAATGGAGAGAGGCTGTTTGCAAAGGCCTGCAGGGACAGGATGAAGGGCAATGGCTTCAAAGTAGAGCAGAGCAATTTAGATTGGATGTTAGGAACAAGTTCTTTACTGTGAGTGTGGTGGAGCACTGGAACAGGTTGCCCAGGGAGGTGGTTGGGGCCTTATCCCTGGAGATATTCAAGGTGAGGCTGGACAGGGCTCTGGGCAACCTGATCTAGTTGGGGATGTCCCTGCTGAGTGCAGAGGGGGTTGGGACTGGATGAGCTTTGGAGGTCCCTGCCCACCCAGACCATTCCCTGGATTCTATGACACAGACTGCTTCTCACTCATTTTAGGACTGCAGCATCTTCTTATCCCCTCATCTCATTCTCTGTTGGAACTGAGCTTCTCCAGCTTTTGTTGAACACACTTTCCAAACACATGTGGTGTGGTCCCTATAGATGATGCTTTCCAAACCCCCTTGATGATCATGCCTGCCAGATAAAGATGTTTGCAGTGAACTTTCTTAAAGGGCTGTGGCCAAGACTGCACACATTATTTTGCTAATTTCAGCTTTAGTATTATCACAGTCTCACAGTGTATCAGAGGTTGGAAGGGACCTCAAGAGGTCATCAGGTCCAACCCCCTGCCAGAGCAGCATCACGTAGGGTAGTCCACACAGGAACACATCCAGGTGGGTTTTGAAAGTCTCCAGAGGAGACTCCACAACCCTCCTGGGCAGCCTGTTCCAGGGCTCTGTCATCCTCACTGGAAAGAAGTTTCTCCTTATGTTGAGCTGAAACCTTCTATGCTCAAGTTTGAACCCATTGATCCTTATCTTACCACTGTGAACCACCCAAAAGAGCCTGGCCCCCTCCACTTGACCCCCACCCCTCAGTTATGACAAGTTGAAGGATAAACTCCAATAGCATGGAATCCCACTTCTTATCTTGATATTCCATAACCCTCAGACCTGCTTCCATGGCACTGCTGCCAAGTTTGCTTTACCTATCTGCAGTATAGGATCTCCTTCCTAAAAACAGTATCTTGGGCTTGACCAGCAAATACACCAAAAACCTCTTGTCTTCCAAAACAGAGCATCCAAAACAAGGCCTGAAACCCCTATTCAGTCTCCTTCAGACTGTGCTGATCAAAGACATCAATGACAACACCGAGTACCAAAGTGTCAGCATTGCCCCCGGCACCACTTAGGCTGACTTCCCAGTTTGATGGGGACTCAAAATCACTCAGTGAGAATAATCACCCACAGCTGCTATCTGCAGACCTTTGGCTCAGCTGTTCTCAAACACTTCAGATGAATAAATAATTTCCCTAAGCACAGCTCAGGAGGGGGCAAACTGCAGGTATGTTGTCTCTGGTATGCTTCCTGCAGTAGTCAGTGCCTGAAATTAATGTAAAAAAATTAACTAAATACTTGACAGGATTTTCCCAGTATGTTCTCCCAGGGCCCACATGCAGATCACTGACCCCCTGAACTATAGGAGCTGCTCTGTATCACAGTAGCACAGTATATTAGAGGTTGGAAGGAAACTCAGGAGATCATCCAGTCCAAGCCCCCCTGCCAGAGCAGCATCACCCAGGGGACTCTGCACAGGAATGCATCCAGATGAGTCTGGAAAGTCTTCAGAGAAGGAGACTCCACAACCTCTCTGGGCATCTTGCTTCAGAGCTCTGTCACCCTTACTGGAAATAATTTTCTCCTCATGTTGAGCTGAAACCTTCTCTGTTCAAATTTGTCTCCATTGCTCCTTGGCTTATCACTGTGCACCACCCAGCAGAGCCTGGCCCCCTCCACTTGACCCCCAGCCCTCAGCTCTTGAGAGACATTGATCAGATCCCTCTCAGCCTTCTCTTCTCCACACTAAACAGCCCCAGGGCTCTCAGGCTCTCTTTTCAGGGGAGATGCTCAAGTCCCCTAAGCAGCCTCATGGCTCTCCCTTGCACTCTCTCCATCAGGGCTCTGTCTCTCTTGAACTGGGGAGCCCCAAACTGGACACAGGATTGCAGGTGTGGTCTCACCAGAGTAGAGTAGAGTAGAGGGGGAGAGGAACCTCTCTAGCCCTGCTGGACACACTTTTCTTGATGCACCCCAGGAAAGTGTAAAAGTCAGCTTCAGTGGATTTTTCTTCCATTAAGTTGCACTGCTGCTTTTAGAGTCCCTGTAAACTTCCCACATCCACACACTTCAGAAAGCATTTCCAAAGCTTAACTAACTACACACTGGCTCAAAAACCAAAACACATCCTTTGTGTTCCTTCTGAAGCCACCAGCTTCCACATTTTGTACTAAAAGTGACAACAAAAACGTTGAACTTTGCCACATTGCTCATGAGGCCGTCAACATTTCTAAAGCCTCAAAGCTTTTCCCTGCCCAGGGTTATCAAATACAAAGAGAATACAAAGGTTATGTTGGGTCACAAAGTGTCTGCAAGGGTGGAGAAAGTGATAGAAGGAAGCTTCACCTTGCTTATGAGATTATTATGGTTAATGGGTCAAAATACTGATCCATTACCTAAGCAAAGTTGTATGGTGACCCTGGATCCTGAAGGACACTGCGCTTTGAGAAGATTATACATCAACAGCCACTTGAGCTGGAAATATGGGGGTGGGGAGGAGAGTTCAACTTCCGATTCTGCAAGCTAATACTGACATAGTTTTAACTCACAAAGCTATTAAGCCTTGCAGCAAACTTTATTGCCTTCAGGTTCACACTGTGGGCTGTATAGTTGCACACCCAAAGGCATAACTGTGCCCTCACTGAGGAGTTTATTAACTTACACACATGAAAAACACAGCCACCGAAAACACACTCAAGCTAAACTCTAATTTTTACGTTAGTAAAAACATCACAAGGGTTCAACTTACCACAGAATCACAGGGATTAGAAGGGCCCTCTAGAGATCTAGAGGGGAGTCCAACACCCCTCCCAAAGCAGGCTCACCCAGGGCAGGCCAAACAGGAATGCATCCAGGCAGGTTTTGAAAGTCTTCCAGAGAAGGAGACTCCACAGCCTCTCTGGGCAGCCTGTTTCCTCATGTTGAGGTGAAACTTCCTATGTTTCAGTTTGTATCCATTGCCCCTTGTCCTTTCACAGTATACCACTGACAGAGAGACCAGCACCTTCTCCTCGACATCCACCCTTCAGATATTGATAGACATTGATCAGATCCCCTCTCAGCCTTCTCTTCTCCAGGCTAAACAGCCCCAGGGCTCTCCCTCTTGCCCCACTTCAACAATACTCTTGCAGTTATTTCATGAACTGTACAGAGATAACTTGTACATTAGCACACTTCTATGATGTTTAAGCTAATACTGCAAGAAGACATTTGCTTATAACATTACATTTGCACAAGGATAATTTTAATCATCAAATCGTTTCTCCTGTTATTAGGCTTTTCTTTTTTTTTTTTCTTTTTTTTTTTTACTTCTTAGCATTCCCCTCTGTCTTGAAAAGGTAAACTGCAGATGACATTTAACTCAGGAGTTCACCTCCACCCTGTTAATTTGTCACATTCGCAACAGAAGGAAGACTCAGTCCCGTGGCCCAACCTTTGTACTCGGATGGCTGTGAACCCAGCACATAGGCTGCTCGCAGCCCAGCGATGCCAAACAAACTGTAAGAAATTAGATGGCTTCAAAGGTCCTTTCCTTCCGAGAGCGAGATGGGATGCAAGTCACAACACACTCCTTCCCCCCACCCTGTGAGAAAGGGCTGACAATCAGCAGCAAGCAGATGAAACCACAGGTAACAAACATCCTTTTATACAACCTCTAATCTATTCGTTTAGGTATCTCAGTCTCTGGTGGCATTAGGAATTACCAGTTCGGAAATCTGAGGACCAGGCAAAGCATGAGCAATATATACATTGCACTGCAAGCTGTATTCCAGTGATGGCCCTCTAAGGGAACCAACCTTTTTTAAGTTTTCTTGTTCAGCAATGAACCCAAGTGACAGGAATCAGGTATCAGTTTTGGGTAGTACATCACTACTCCATGCTCTCCAAAAACAGAGCCTGCAAAAGTACTTCGAGGAGAAACACGCCAAGAGAAGATGGTTTTCCATTCCAGAACCAGTGGCCCTGCGTCTGCCCAGTTAAGGCTCTGACAAATTTATTTTCCGTGACAAGGACAATCCTACCAGCAGAGAAATCTTTTAGAAACAAGACGAGGAGCTCAGCCGCAAGTCAGCAGGGATGGCATTTTATACAACAACTAAAACGTTATAAAAAAAAAAAAAAAAAGAAAAAAGTAACAACGACAAAAACCCGCAAACAAACAAAAAACTAAACAAGCAAACAAACAAAAACCCCCACGAACAAAAAACACAGAAAACAAATTCCCATAACAGTTAATTTAAGCAAGTGGAGAAAAATCCCTTTTAGGCTGTGACCGTGCCCATGGGACGGTCTGGGCTCAGCCCGTCCATCGCCAGACCGGCGGGAAGCGCTCACCCGCGGAGCGGCTCTTCCCGGCCCGCACCAACAGGTCTCTCCCCGAGTCCTCAGAACCCAGGGCCGGCACCAGGACGCATCTAGTGCCGCGACGCCGGCCGTAGTTAAGTTCCCTTCGGTACCGGAACGTGTAAGGTGAGACCTACCGGGCGCCGCCGCCGCCCCGTCCTCTCCCCCAGCCCCAAGCAGCCCTTAAAGAGACGACGACCGCTGTACCCAGCGTTTGCTCTTAGAGAGCTCCTGCCCTTGCAAAGCCCCGCTCCCCTCAACGAAGCCTCCGGCGAACGCCCCACCGGGGAACCGACCGCACCTGCCGGCCGGGCGGGCGGGCCGCGCCTTCCCGCGGCCGGTCGAAAGGAGCCGGGGAGGGGAAAGGTGCCGGGACAGAGCGCCGCGGCCAGGCCAAGCGGCTGGGCCCCCCCCCGTCGGGCGGGAATGAGGACGCGGAGGTGCGGCGGGGGACGGCAAGGGAGCCCAAAGGCCTGCTGCGCCGCGTCCTTACCTGCTGCTGCTGCTGCTGCCGCTGCCCTGCGCTGGGCGCCCGGCTGCCAGCCCTGCCGCCGCCGCCGCCGCCGCCGCCGCGCCGCTGCCGCCGCTGCTGCTGCTGCTGCTCTCCTCTGCGCCGCCCCCGTCCGCCCAGCACAGCCCGGCCCGGCCCGGCCGCCCGGGACGTCAGCGCCACAGGGGCAGGCCGGGGGCGGGGGCTGCGCCGGCGAGGGCGGTGGGAGGGGAGGAGCCGGCGGCAGCTGGGCAGCCGGGGCAGGGCCCGCCGGCCTTTCCTCAGCACCGGTGTTGCCTGACCGGGAGCCCCGGCCTGCCGTCTGCCCCGGCCTGCTGCCCGCCCCGGCACTGCCCCCGGCCGCTGCGAGCAGGGCAGGGCTAGGGCCGGGCCCTGCGGCCTGCGCCCTCCCGCACAGGGGATGTAGTTCAGGGTTGGCTTGGGGGCACGCCTCGCTTGGGGCTGGCTTGTGGAGCGCTGGCGGTTTTACCGTTTTTTAATCAATTTCTTCATATAAAGGGTCGGTTTTGGCGTTAGCTTTGTTTTAATTAGCTGCTGTCCCATGAAGACGAGTAGGTGGCAGAGCAGGTGACAGCTCTCCTGCTGAGGCAAAGCTCGGAAGTTTGGGATGGTTTAGCCTCCTTGAACTACCTGTGCTGTCCCCACCCTCCACAGGCATGTCCTCGGAGACCTGCCTTGAGAGACCTTACATGAGTGGGACCAAACCATGGCCATGCCTGCTGCTTAATGATGGTACAGTGTCGCAGAATCACAGTACATGAGAGGCTGGAAGGCACCTCCAGACATCTTCGAGTCCAACCCTCCTTCCATAGCAGGATCATGCAGGGTGGTCTGCACAGGAATGGGTTGTATTAGAAGGGCTGTAGTCAGCAGGTTGAGAGAGGTTCTCCTCCCTCTCTACTCTGCCCTGCTGAGGCCACATCTGGAAGATTGTGTCCAGTTCTGGGCCCCTCAGTTCAAGGACCTCAGGGAACTGCTTGAGAGAGTCCAGCACAGAGCCACAAAAATGATGAAGGCAGTGGAAGATCTTCCTTATGAGGAGAACCTGAGGAACTTGGGGCTTTTCAGCTTGGAGAGGAGACTAAGAGGTGACCTCATTGATCTTTATAAAGATGTGCAGGGTGAATGCCCAGAGGCTGGAGCCAGGCTCTGCTCAGCGATACCAAATGACAGCACAGGGGGCAGTGGTGGAATTTGAGCCATAGGAAGTTCCATGGAAATAGGAGGAAGATTTTTTTTCCCTGTGAGGGTGACAGAAGCCTGGACCAGGCTGCCCATGGGGGTTGTGGAGTCTCCCTCTCTGGAGTTACGCCAAACCTACCTGGCTGTGTTCCTGTGTGAGCTGCTGTAGGTGCCCCTGCTCTAGCAGGGGGTTGGACTGGATGAGCTCTGGAGGTCCCTTCCAGCCCCTAACATTCTGTGATTCTGTGAATGCATCCAGACAGGTTTTGAACATGTCCAGAAGAGGAGACCCAGTGCTGTCCCCTGTGGCTTCTGGCAGGCAGCACAGGTGCCAGCCAGCCTGCCCACTCCGTGGCAGCTCTGCAGGGTTTCTGTGGCACATCCCCCTGGCTGGCACATCCCCCTGGCTGGCACGCTGGTGTGACTCAAGAGAGTGACCCAACTGGACAGCATTGCATCATGCTCAGCCACAGCGTCGCAGCACTGCATGGCACCCACAACCACTCCTCCCTGACCAGCTGTGCTGGAGTTTCGTGTCACCTCCCCATGCCTGGGCTTCAGGAGCATTCCTAGCATCACCAGCTGGTTTGTCAGCCTTGCTGTAAACACAGTGCAGCTCCTCACGCAAGGCTTCATGAGTGGCCCAGTGACCCTGGCTGTACCTGCAAAGCCTCTCTGCTCTCCACTCGATGGCCAGAAAATTCTGATGTATTTTGCTGACAGAGGGAAACAAAGCAGTTCCTACTTCAAACTTTCTTATATTTTCCTTCATCTTGCAAGCCTGCCTCCTTTCCTTCTGGCAGGATGTGCTTCACTGCAGCCTATTGGAGTGTTTGGACAATGCCAGGGACACTGTGAGTAGGGCTGTGAGCTAACAAGATATTTTCTTCCAGCCATATCAGCCCCTGTAAATATGATAGTCATAATGATACCTTGACCCCTTTTAGGGGATAAGGAGAAAACTCAGGGGAAGTTCTCTAGGGAAAGGGATCTGCCATGGATGTGCACATGGAAAGGAAAATGGGAGTGCACAAAGTGCTTGTGTGAGTAATCCTGCATCCTGGGCAGAGCATGGGTGGAGTTAAATCCTGTGTCCAGATTAACATTCCTGCAGCTCCTGGAACCTGCTATGAGCTTGTTTTGTTGTTTTGTTTTGTTTTAATATTCTCCATGCCTGCCAAGCAGGGAGGTGAAATTGACAGTTGGGTCTTCACTTGATGTCATGTAGGGAAGTTTAACAATTTGGATGAATGAAAACACTGCACAGCTTCTGGAGAATGGGAGCTGCCTTTGGCCTTACCTTTTGGGGCAGTGCTTTGTAAGTTCAGCTTTTTATTTGTAAAAGAGAGATAAGGATAATTATTATCAGGAGGTGGGGGGGGAAAAAGTGACTGAGCAACTAAATGAAAATGTAAATTTGCTGAGTGGATAAACACCCCCTCTCTGTTAGCAAAACAGGGTAACACAATGGCAGGAAATGGGCAACAAAATATTTGCACTGTAAAAGAAAGAAGTCTCTCAGTTCCACAGTGGTGTGTGGAAAAGAAGCAGTGCTGAGCACTGTCTTGCCCTCTGACATGCTGCACTCACATCAGGCAGAGAGCACATCTCTGCCCTCTCCCCTCTTTTTCTCCCTGGGAAATCTAAAAATAACCCCAAACACAGCAGTGTCTGTTCTGTAAACCCCCTGGGAAAATACAGGAAAACTCACACACAAATGAAATCTGAGTGCAAGAACTTCAGCCTGAGCAAAGGGGAGAAAAGATGGAAAGAGAATCACAGACTGCATCAGGTTGGAAGGGCCCCTTGAAGGTCCTCTCATCCAACCCCTTGCCATGGGCAGGGACATCTCTAACTAGATGAGGTTGCTCAGGGCCCCCCCCAAGTCTGACCTTGAATGTCTCTGGGGATGGGGCCTCAACCACATCTCTGGGCAATGTGTTCCAGTATTTCACCACTGTCATTGTAAAACCAAGGCCAAATGCATTTTACTGTACACCTCATCTGTGTATAAGAAGGCAGGTGAAAAGCATTTCCAGTGTCATTCCTGGGAATGCTGGGACAACCTCTGTAATTTCAATCTAACTGAGACTTTCCAGAACAGCAGATGGAGGGAGGTTCTCCTGCCCCCTCTACTCTGCCCTGGTGAGGCCTCATCTGGAGTATTGCATCCAGTTCTGGGCTCCTCAGTTCAAGAGGGACAGAGATCTGCTCCAGAGAGTCCAAGGAAGGGCTACAGGGATGATTAAGTGAATAGAATGTCTCCCTCTGAGGAGAGGCTGAGAGACCTGGGGCTCTTCAGTCTGGAGAAGAGAAACTGAGAAGGGATCTGATGAGTGTTTACAAACATCTGAAGAGTGGCTGTCAAGAGGAAGAGGCCAGGCTCTTTTTCACTGGTGCCAAGTGACAGGATGAGGGGTAACAGACACAAACTGGGACACAGGAAATTCCACCTCAACATGAGGAAAAACTTCCTTACTGTGAGGGTGCTAGAGCTCTGGAACAGAATGCCCAGAGAGACTGGGGAGTCTCCAGACAATCAAAATTTAGAGCATTCAACACTAATACCAAAAAAGATGAAGTCTCTCCCACTTTCACTCCTGAGATGGTTGTTCTCAAGTGGTTTGCATTGTGACTGTTAAGATTCTCTCCCCACACTTTACTAGGGAGACTTAAATGCAAGACACCAGGTTTGATGTCAGCTCCAACCCTTTATGCATTGCTTCAGACAGAAAGCTTGTGTTTAAATCTGTTTGCATGAGCTGAGTTTCCCTGTGCATGCACACTGATTTGAGTCCCAGCCAGTGACTCTCTTTGTATCAGGAACAGCGTGGCCAGCAGGAGCAGGGAGGTCATTCTGCCCTGTACTTGGCACTGGTGAGGCCTCACCTTGAATACTGTCTGCAGTTCTGGGTCCCTCACTACAACAGAGATCTTGAGGTGCTGGAGCAGGTCCAGAGGAGAGCAAGGAGCCTGGGGAAGGGACTGGAGGGAAAGGCTGCTGAGGAGAGGCTGAGGGAGCTGGGGGTGCTCAGCCTGGAGAAGAGGAGGCTCAGGGGGGACCTTCTCACACTCCACAGCTACCTGAAGGGAAGGTGCAGTCAGATGGGGGTCAGGCTTTGCTCCCAGGCAACTTGTGACAAGAGCAGAGGGCATGGCCTGAAGCTATGCCAGGGGTGGGTTAGATTGGATGTTAGGAAGCACTTCCTGAGGGAAAGGGGAATTGGCCCCTGGGATGGACTGCCCAGGGAGGTAGTGGAGTCACCCTCCCTGGAGGTATCACAGTATCACAGTATATCAGAGACTGGAAGGGACCTCAAGAGAGGTACAACCCCCTGCCAAAGCAGGATCATCCAGGGTAGTCCACACAGGAATGCATCCAGGTGGCTTTGGAAAGCCCCCAGAGAAGGAGACTCCACAACCTCTCTGGGCAGCCTGCTCCAGGGCTCTGTCACCCACACTGGGAAGAAGTTTCTCCTCATGTTGAGGTGAAATCTTCTATGAGGTGTTTAAGGCAAGACTGGATGTGTCACTTAGTGCCATGGTCTGGTCAGTGTGGTGGTGTCAGGTCATAGGCTGGACTTGGTGATCTCAGAGGTCTATTCCAGCCTCAATAATTCTGTGATTCTGTGAATGAGGAGGTCACTGTACACTGGTTTGTTGGCATACTCTAAACATCTGTGGTTGTGATGTAATTACACTGCCTCTGTCTCATATGGCCATGTTAAAATACCTCACAGCTTGTCAGCACCAACTCTTGGACTTTCCTGGCAGTTGAGTATTTCAGGTTAGTGCCTTGATACTCCCTAAAATGATTTTACAGCTTTGCAATTAACATCTGAAAAAACTCCACTCCTCAACTCACTACTTTCAAACCCCTTTTGGAACTACCCATCCTGAGTTACCAAATGTAGCTCTCAGAGCTGCCAGCCCAGTCCTTTGTCTGGGTAAAGAATGGTTTGCTCCTATGTTTGCAAACCAACATTTCTAACTGGCTCCAAGTTTAGCAGCTTACACTCAGAAACAGAGAAAGAAGAGGAAAATCTGCTGGGATTTTTAGCAGTTGTCTCTTTAGCAGCTCCAAGATGATGTTCCTTCCAGGGTCAAACTTTGGTTCCTTTCCAAGGAGGCTTACTCTAGATAAGCACTGCTCATTTCCTTATCATGTCAATTATTTACTGGAACTTGCTGTGTAAAGTCTCACTTTATGTGCTCCCTTTCACTTGGTGTTATGTGCACAGACATCACTCTCTGATTTTGACAGCTGCTAAACGATCCCTTTTCTCCTCCCTTTTTCTTGCCAGTATGTAGAATCACAGAATTGTTTCATTTTGGAAAGACCTTTGAGATCATTGACTCCCACCATTCTCTAGCTCTACAAAGGCTGGTGCTGAACCATGGCCCTCAGCACCACATCTGCATCCAGTTCTGGTGCATCCAGTTGTGGTGCCCCCAGCAGAAGAGGGACATTGAACTGTTAGAGTGGGTCCGCAGAAGGACCACGAAGATGATCAGAGGGCTGGAGAACCTGCCCTGTGGGGACAGGCTGAGAAAGTTGGGACTGTTCAGCCTGGAGAAGAGAAGACTTCAGGGAGACCTTAGAGCAGCCTTCCAGAACCTCAAAGGGGCCTAGAAGAAAGCAGGAAAGGAACTCTTTCCAAAGGCTTATAGTGATAGGATGAGAGGGAATGGATTGAAGCTTGAGGAGGGCAGATTTAGACTGGAGATAAGAAAGAAATTCCTTACAGTGAGGGTGGTGAGACCCTGGAACATGTTGCCCAGGGAAGTTGTGGGGCTCCCTCCCTGGAGGTGTTCAAGGCCAGGCTGGATGAGGTCTTCAGCAACCTGGTCTAGAGGGTGTAACTGCCAATGCCACAGGGGTTGGAACTAGATGATCTTCAAGGTCCCTTCCATCTCAAACCATTCTATGAATTTATGAACCTCTGCAGCTTTTAAATCCCTCCAGGGATGGAGATTCAACCACCTTCTTGGGGAGCCTGTTGCAGTGCTTGAGAACCCAGAACAGTGAACACTTACTTTAACTACACCTGAGTTTTTAAGTATTCTGACTTTTCCACAGGTTTTCTGGCCTCCCAGTATCTGAAGGGGGCTACAAGAAAGCTGGGGAGGGACTTTTTAGGGTGTCAGGCAGTGATAGGATTAGGAGGAATGGAGCAAAACTAGAAATGGGGAGATTCAGATTGGATGTTAGGAAGAAGTTGTTCCCCATGAGGGTGGTGAGAGACTGGCACAGGTTGCCCAGGGAGGTGGTGGAAGCCTCATCCCTGGAGGTTTTTGCAGCCAGGCTGGATGTGGCTGTGAGCAACCTGCTGTAGTGTGAGGTGTCCCTGCCCATGGCAGGGGGGTTGGAACTGGCTGATCCTTGAGGTCCCTTCCAACCCTGACAATTGTATGATTCTCCCCCATGCCCCTGGGAGCAGGGAGAAGTGAGTGAGTGAGGGGCTGGGTGGTGTTTAGTTACTGGCCAGGGTTAAACTATGAGGAGCAGCTTTATTCATGCTACAGAAAATGTAGCCATGTTCTAAGGCATGAGCTGCTATTTCAAGTCTTCCTGTCTCCTTTCAGTTGGGCAGTGGTTTCTTCTTTTGTGTTAGCAGGCAATGTGTGTGTTAAGGAAGGTTGATGGGTTTGCATTTCCACTGCTCACAATGTGTGACTGAGTCCTGAGGCTCATTTTTCCTTGGGGTTTTTCTTTGGCTGGGAGTAATTCTCTTGGTCTAGCCTCATTTTTCTATTTCCCCCCCTTAAAGGATAACTCAATCAAGCGGATGGATTGTTTTGAAGGGTGGGTAGCTCCAGAGAAACAGCCTTGCATAAATAATGGCATAAAGGGAGGTGAGAGGGATCCCTAACTTCTCAGCTCAGAATCACAGAATCAACCAGATTGGAAAAGACCTTCCAGACCATCAAGTCCAACCTATCACTCAACTCCATCTAATCAACTAACCCATGGCATTAAGTGCCTCATCCAGTCCTATTTTAAACACTTCCAGGGATGGTGACTGCACCACCACCTGGGCAGCACATTCCAATGGCCAGTCTCTCTCTCTCTGAAGCATTTCTTCCTAACATCCAGCCTAAACCTCCCCTGGAAATATCCTTCATACTCCTTCTGAAGAACATTGCTTTTAGTTTTACTTTTGTGAGCAGGTTCATTCCATAAACCCCACTGGTGAGGACAGGAAAATGAGATTACAGTACCCTAGAGGAGCTGGAAGATATTCCTGAAGTCATCCCAGTATCTGAGGACAGATGGATTCCATTCCAGCTGCAATATGTCCTGGGTCTCTGGGGAACAGCTTTGCTTTTGTTTTTGCTGAAGCTTCTCTCTGGCTAAGATATCTTTGGGCCCACTCTCCTGCATATTAACAGTAAAATGGGCTCCAGTGATTGAGATATTTCATCTGGAAGAGAGGGAGGAGCTGCAGTGTAGGAATGAGAACCCAGTAAAAGCCACACAGATAACACACAATAGCAATTTCCATCCTTCTTTTTCCCCTTAACTTTTGCTGTGTCAAACTGGGGACACTGGATACAGTATTCCAGGTGTGATCTCACCAGGGTAGAGTAGAGGGGGAGGAGAACCTCCCTAGACCTGCTGGAATTGTCCAGTCCTGACTCAGTTACTAAATCTGCTAATAATCTGAACCACTTATCTGTTCACAGGCACTTCTAGTCATGGGAACCAGGTGGGAAATACTAAGGACAGCTCATTAGTGGAGTTAATTCCCTGGGGAACCACATATCTGAAACAGATGCAGGGGGACATTTCAGGCATGGACACTCAATACAAGTTTGGCATAGAGGATCAAACCTCCTGGATTCAGAATGCTGTAGCAGCTCTTCCTCAGCATAGCAGCTTCTCAGTGAACACTTGCAGCCCAGAGAGCCAAGCAGAGCCTGGGCTGCAGCAAGAGAAGTGTGGCCAGCAGGGCCAGGGAGGGGATTCTCCCCCTCTGCTCCAGAGACCACACCTGGAGCTCTGTGTCCAGTGCTGGGACCCCTGTTACAAGGAGGATCTGGAGGTGCTGAAAGGTGTCCAGAGAAGGGCCAGAAGGATGAGCAGAGGGCTGGAGCTCCTCTGCTCTGGAGACAGACTGAGAGAGTTGGGGTTGTGCAGTGTGGAGAAGAGAAGGCTCTGAGGAGACCTTCTTGTGGCCTTCCAGGATCTAAAGGGGGCTCCAAGAAAGCTGGGGAGGGACTGGAACAGGTTGCCCTGAACAGGGAGGTGGTAGAAGCCTGGAAGTTTTTGCAGCCAGGCTGGATGTGGCTGTGAGCAACCTGCTGTAGTGTGAGGTGTCCCTGCCCATGGCAGGGGTTGGAACTGGATGAGCCTTGAGGTCCCTTCCAACCCTGACCTCCAACCTCACTCCACCCTACTTTCAGGGAGCTGTAGAGAGCAATGAGCCTTCCCTTTAGCCTCCTCTTCTCCACACTAAACACCCCCAGCTTTGTTGCCCTTCTCTGGACACACTCCAGCTCCTCAATGTGTTTCCTGTAGTTAGGGGCCCAAAACTGAACACAGTACTCAAAGTGGAGCCTCAGCAGTGTCAAGTACAGGAGTGTGATCACTTCCCTGCTCCTGCTGGCCACACTATTGCTGATGCAGGCCAGGATGCTGCTGGTGTCCTTGGCCACCTGGGCACAGCACTGCCTCATGTTCAGCACCCCCAGGTTCTTTTCCTCTGGGCAACTTCCCAGCTGCTCTGCCCCAAGCCTGTAGTGTTGCATGGGGCTGGTGTGACTCAAGTGCAGGACCCAACTTGGGATGCTTAGGGTCAGATTTGCAGGGGTGTTTGTAAAAGCAAAGAAATCAAGTGGCAGCTGAATACAAGTACTACAGAGCACAGACACTCATGTAAAGGTCAGAGCAAAAACTGGAAACCAGAATTAAAGCCTCACTTCCACACTGGCTGCTGAGAATCTCAAGCCAATACAACTTCAGCCTAGGTAAACAGTCCTCCTGCCCACGAAATGGGTTTGTCCCTTCCAGCAGCTCAGGGAGCAGCAGGCATCTTTGGGAGTGCCGGGTGCTGCACTTCGGCCACAACAACCCCATGCAGAGCTACAGGCTGGGGTCAGAGTGGCTGGAGAGCAGCCAGGTGGAAAGGGACCTGGGGGTGCTGGGTGACAGCAGCTGAACAGGAGCCAGCAGTGTGCCCAGGTGGCCAAGAGAGCCAATGGCATCCTGGCCTGCATCAGGCATAGTGTGGCCAGCAGGAGCAGGGAGGTCATTGTACCCCTGTACACAGCACTGGTTAGGCCACACCTTGAGTCCTGTGTCCAGTTCTGGGCCCCTCAGTTTAGGAAAGATGTTGAATTGCTGGAGCATGTCCAGAGAAGGGCAACGAGGCTGGGGAGAGGCCTTGAGCACAAGCCCTATGAGGAGAGGCTGAGGGAGCTGGGACTGTTTAGCCTGGAGAAGAGGAGGCTCAGGGGAGACCTCATTGCTGTCTACAACTCCCTGAAGGGAGGCTGTAGCCAGGAGGGGTTTGGTCTCTTCTCCCAGGCAACCAGCACCAGAACAAGAGGACACAGTCTCAAGCTGCACCAGGGGAGGTTTAGGCTGGAGGTGAGGAGAAAGTTCTTCCCAGAGAGAGTGGTTGGCCATTGGAATGTGCTGCCCAGGGAGGTGGTGGAGTCACCATCCCTGGAGGTGTTCAAGAGGGGATTGGACGTGGCACTTGGTGCCATGGTTTAGATAGGCATGAGGTGTAGGGTGACAGGTTGGACTCGATGATCCTTGAGGTCTCTTCCAACCTTCTTGATAAATAAAATAAATGAAATAAAAATAAATAAATAAGTTTACTTTTCAACACTGACAAGTGGCAGTAGCTGGAGTGTGTGTGGTTTGCAGCAGTTCAGTCAGAGTAGCTTTAGCCAAAACACTTCTAACCTCCTTCCCTGAACTTGAGCACACCATTTGCAGCATGGGGACACTGACAGTGAGCAGCTCTGACTGTGGACAAGGTAAAGAATGAAGCCAAGTTCACCCCCACCCAGCTCCTAACTGGCCTGAAAGCTGCAGAGTCTGACTAGAAGCATTTGAATTTCACAGTGAAAAAGTGAACCTCTGACTAGAACTTACTTGCTTTGTGCAGACAGCTGAGACACAGGGATGCAGGGTATGGAGCAAAACTAGAAATGGAGAGCTTCATATTGGATGTTAGGAAGAAATTCTTCCCCATGAGGGTGGTGAGACACTGGCAGAGGTTGCCCAGGGAGGTGGTGGAAGCCTCATCCCTGGAGGTTTTTGCAGCCAGGCTGGATGTGGCTGTGAGCAACCTGCTGTGGTGTGAGGTGTCCCTGCCCGTGGCAGGGGGTTGGGACTGGCTGATCCTTGAGGTCCCTTCCAACCCTAACAATTCTGTGATTCTAATTCCATGATTCTGTGGGCCAGTACATAAGGAGGGTGAAGACTTCCTTGTTACAAGGAGTCACATGGAAAAGACAAGGGGGTGGGGTACAGTTACTGCTGGGGAGATTCTGATTGGACTCCAGAAGAAAATGTTTCACCATCAGAACAGTTAGAGATGGGAATCATCTCCCAAGGGAAGCAGTGAATTCTCCTACAATGGACAGTTTTAAGACTCAGCTTGTCAGGTGCTGGTCCAGCTCATTTCAGCTACACTAGCATCTAGAAAGGTTGGACCAGATGATCCTTGGGATCCCTTCCAGCCTAGCATTGTGTGTAGAGAAAAAAAAAAAATCATCAGTTACCTGATGGAGCAATGCCTTTGCCAAACAAAGGCCTGCCTTCCCCGGGCAAAACCCAGCTCTATGCCTAAGGCAATTGCACACAGAATCACAGAATGTTAGGGGCTGGAAGGGACCTCCAAAGCTCATCCAGCCCAACCCTCCTGCCAGAGCAGCATCACCTAGAGCAGGTCACACAGGAACACAGCCAGCTGGGGTTGGAATGTCTGTTACAACAGTGAAAGGAACTCCACAAGCTCTCTGGGCAAGTATCAAATCATAAGGTGTCCATGCAAACACCTTCATCCAGACTTCTGTTAAAAATGCCTTCTTAATCAGTTATTTGCAGGGGAAGGAGTCAGTGCAAGATTTGTTTGAAGTCTAAATAGTTCAATGGTCTTGTAGCCCCATGGAGAAGAACCTGGGAGTGCTGGTGGGCAACAAGTTCTGCATGGGACAGCAATGTGCCCTGGTGGCCAAGAGAGCCAATGGGGTCCTGGGGTGCATTAAGAAGAGAGTGTCCAGCAGAGCCAGGGAGGTTCTCCTCCCCCTCTGCTCTGCCCTGCTGAGACCTCACCTGGAATATTGTTTCCAGTTTGGGGCTTCCCAGTTCAAGAGGGAGAGAATCCAAGGGAGAGCCACGAGGATGCTTAGGGGACTTGAGCATCTCCCTCTGAAGAGAGCCTGAGAGCCCTGGGGCTGTTTAGTGTGGAGAAGAGAAGGCTGAGAGGGGATCTGATCAATGTCTCTCAAGAGCTGAGGGCTGGGGGTCAAGTGGAGGGGGCCAAGCTCTGCTGGGTGCTGCACAGCAATAAGCCAAGGAACAATGGAGACAAACTTGAACAGAGAAGGTTTCATCTCAACAGGAGGAGAAACTTCTTTGCAGTGAGGGTGAAGGAGCTCTGGAACAGCTGTCCAGGGGGGTTGTGGAGTCTCTTTCTCTGAAGACTTTCCTAACCCCCCTGGATGCATTCCTGTGCAGACTCCCCTGGGTGATGCTGCTCTGGCAGGGGGGTTGGACCTGATGATCACTGGAGGTCCCTTCCAACCTCTAATGTTCTGTGATACTGTGACAGCCTCTGCTCAGTTGCACCCCGTGATAGGACAAGGGGCAATGGATAGAAACTCCAGCACAGGAGGTTCCACCCCAACATGAGGAAGAACTTTTCCACTGTGAGCATCACAGAGCATCGAAGAGGCTGCCCGGAGAGGTTGTGGAGTCTCCTTCTCTGGAGACTTTCAAGCCCCATCTGGATGTGTTCCTGTGTGACCTGTGCTGGATTCTATGGTTCTGCTCTTGCAGGGAGGTTGGACTGGAAGATCTGCAGAGATCCCCTCCAGCCCCTAGCATCCTGTGAGCCTGTAGGAAGGGAGGAAGCTGTGCAACTTCTCACGGCCTTCTCCTGCCCTTTCTAACACTGACAGATATTAGTACATCCTTGTTTACAAAGCAGTTTAGGTTTCAAAACCAAGGAAGATTCAAGCAAGAAACACTCCCCATTTGTTTGCATTCCAGTGCAACTTATCTCCTGTTTGGTGTCATTTGCTGTGCTTTTCTGGGTGCCTTTTTGGGGGTTTGCTTGATGCGCTTGTATCACAGAACCAACTCCATGTCACTCATGTGTGGTATGAAATAAATTGCCAGGCCTGGAGCTAGAGAGTAGGAAGCTCTCTAAAGCCAGAATAATGACTCTGTTTTCATCCTGCTGCATAAATAGGTGCACTCATCCTGCAGCTTTGAATTCCCAACCAAGTATTTCCTGAGAGGTCCTGCAATTAACATTGTAGGGTTAGGTCCAATCTATGGTAATCACAGAATGCCAGGTTGGAAGGGACCTCAAGGCTCATCTGGTCCAACTTTTCTAGGTGGCAGTGGAGTTGAAATGAGCTGGCCCAGCACCCTGACAAGCTGAGTCTTAAAACTGTCATAGAATCATAGAACTGGCAGGCTTGGAAGGGGCCTCAAGGATCATCCACCAGGAGAATTACTCCCAGTCAGAAAAAACCCAAACCAAACCAAACCAAACCAAACCAAGAGCCCCAGAAATCAGTCACACATTGTTAGGAGTGGAAATGCAAACCCATCAACCTTCTTTAACTAACACATTGACTGCTAACACAAAAGAAGAAACTACTGCCCAACTGAAAGGAGACAGGAATGGGGGAAAGTGGGGGGAGAAAGGGGAAAAAGGGAAGGCAAAAGGGGGGGGAAGTGGAGAAAGAGGGGGGGGGGAAATAAGGGAAAAGGGTGGGGGAAAAGGGAAAAGGGTGGGGACAATGTGGGAAAAGGGGTGGGAAGGGAAAAGGGAAAAAAGGAAAAGGGGGAAAAAAGAAATGGGGGGGGGGAGGGGGGGGGAATAAGAAAGGGAAAAGACCAGGAAAAAAGAAAAGGGAAACAAACCCCACCCCCCCACCAACCCTCAAATAAACCAAAGCCCTAGGAAGGAGCAGCCTGGCTGTTGGAATCCAGGTGGTGGCCAGCAATTACTCCCACAACTGCATAAAGAATCCCTCGGGCAGGGTGCAGGTTACCAAGTCTCCTCCTGTAACCACAGCTTTGCATGACTCCACATGGAAGGGTGTTTAAAGGAGCAGAATGCAGGCTGTCAGGGAAGGACATCAGAGCACAACAGTCCCTTTCCAGATTCCACCCTGACTTCACCAGACTGGAGCCTGCAGAACAGACATCTTTCATCATGGCTTTGAGCAGGCAGGACTGAGCCAAGCAGGAGGGATTTGGGTTTAAAATCTGGTGCTGAAAGATAAGTAAATTGGCCATTACCTCACTCTTACTGCTTCAAAGCTGTAGTTAGTAACACCAGCTCCCCTTTGAGTTCCACAAGTAGATGGGAAAAGGACCTGTGTGAACCACAGAGGTTCTTTAGGAGCACTGAGGATGCAGAATTGAAGAAAGGCTGTTGGAAAAACTGTCACAATCAAATGAAAGGAAGGTCTTCTACCCAGACTCCAGTACCTCTCATCATAGGGGGACCCCCAAGAATCAGGACTCAACAAGCACCTTGGTAGCTGCTTTGGTTCCCATGCTAACACACAACTGTCACCTTACCAGCAAGGGCAATGTAAAGCTTTAACCAGTGGATGGAAGTACATTTGGGTTCAAAACTGGAGTAAAAAATTAATGCCTTGGTAAACAAAGGACACTGCTGCATTTGTCCATCAGGAAAGTCTGACAGATCACTCCAGGTTCCAGAGGAGCTCCAGCAACAGGAATTAAAAAAATCACACATGCTGAAAGCTTCTTGTTCTGCCTTCCCCACTGCTGTGTGATACAGAACAAAAATGAAGTGGAAAGAGAAAAGAAAGAGGGGAGAGAAGAGGGAGAGGGGAGAGAAGAAGGGAGAGAAGAGGGGAGAGAAAAAAGAGAGAAAAGGAGAGGAGAGAGAAAAGAAGAGAGGAGAGAAGAGAGAGAAGAGAGGAGAGAAAAGAAGAGAGGAGAGAAAGGAAGAGAGGAGAGAAAGGAAGAGAGGAGAGAAAGGAAGAGAGGAGAGAAAGGAAGAGAGGAGAGAAGAGAAGAGAGGAGAGAAGAGAAGAGAGGAGAGAAGAGAGGAGAGGAGAGAAGAGAGGAGAGGAGAGAAGAGAGGAGAGAAAAGAAGAGAGGAGAGAAAAGAAGAGAGGAGAGGAGAGAAGAGAGGAGAGAAGAGAGGAGAGAAAAGAGGAGAGAAAAGAGGAGAGAAAAGAGGAGAGAAAAGAGGAGAGAAAAGAGGAGAGAAAAGAGGAGAGAAAAGAGGAGAGAAAAGAGGAGAGAAAAGATGAGAGAAAAGAAGAGAGAAAAGAAGAGAGGAGAGAAAAGAAGAGAGGAGAGAAAAGAAGAGAGGAGAGAGGAGAAAAGAGAGGAGAGAGGAGAGAGAAGAGAGACGAGAGAGAAAAAAGAGAGAAAAGAAATAGAATAAAAATAAAAGAAATAGAATAAAAGAAATAGAATAAAAATAAAACAGAACACAAAATGAAATCTAAAATGAAATAAAATCTAAAATAAAATACAGAATAAAATAAAACTGAAATAGAACATGAAATGAAATAAACCAAACCAAACCAAAATAAAGCTAAAATCAACAGGATGATTTTCTTATCATGATGTAAATCCTGCTTGATTTTTCAGCTCTTTCTCTATTGAATCTTTTGGAAATTAGATTCTTCCAAGGTGAGGATGTGGTGCAAGCCCCCAGATCAAGGCAGTTCTTCTGTTGGAAGTCTCTGTTCTTTACAGAGCCTGCTTAGTTTCTTACACAAGGGACACAGGAAGGCCACAAGGGACTGCTTAGACATCTCTTCTGCTTTAGCAGCTACCCTGCAGAGGTGCACCAGGCAGCCATCAATTTTTTATGCTAAGTAACCTAAAACGTCTCTAAGAACTCTTAACTGTTATTCTACCCCACCCGAAAAACAATCCAAAGAGATATATTTCATCGGGCAGCCACCGGAGAGCTCACCCTGCCCAGCAGAGGCACACTGCTCTTAAGGCATCTCTAACCTTCAGCCTTTTAAGGTCGTGCTCTCCCCACAGCCTGGGTGCTGGCAAACAGTTATTAAATAAACCTGATCCAGTCCCCAGCCCCCTAACTCCCACTGAACAAACCCAGGTAGCAAACTCCTTGGCAAAACTCCTTGTTAGACTGCAGAGTGGGTGAGCTCTGAGGTCCCTTCCAACCTAAGCCATTCCATAGATGTTAGGAAGTTCTTCCCCATGAGGGTGGTGAGACACTGGCACAGGTTGCCCAGGGAGGTGGGGGAAGCCTCATCCCTGGAGGTTTTTGCAGCCAGGCTGGATGTGGCTGTGAGCAACCTGCTGTGTCCCTGCCCATGGCAGGGGGGTTGGGACTGGATGATCCTTGAGGTCCCTTCCAATTCTCTGATTCCATGAACTCTGTAAGGTAGTTGGGGCACTGCTGCTGAGAACAAACAAAAAGCACAGGTGCTGCTGAGCTTTTTACAACCAGGTCAGGAAGGTTTTAAATAACTCATTCTTCATTCTGTGGTTTTGGTTGGTGGTGGTGTTTTTTTTTTTCTATTAACATCAATCAAATTTTATTAAAAAAATAAGTTTCCTCTATTTAACATGGATATGAGCTTGCTGTATATCACTGTAGATCTCGAGACCTTTAAACATCAAATGGTAATAAACCAAAACACTTTCTTCGCAGCTTTGAAAAAGGGGGAGGGAGGAAGAAGGGGAGGACAGGAAAGAGGAAGGAAAAAGAGGAAGCACCAGGCCATTCCTAGCAAGAAAACCAAACAGTTCTACAGCATCAAATTACAAACCTGCATCACAAAGATTAGGAAAAAAACAGGAAAACTATTAATATATTAAACAAATTGGGATCTATTCTATACAATTAGAACACATCATGGGGAAAGCCCAGGCAGGGAAGGAACACATTCTATTTGCAATTGTTTCTTCTCTGTACTTCCAATAAATCCTTCTCCTTCCTTCTCTCCAAGCCATCCCTGATTTATTTGCCTTTGCATGCCAGATACGGAGGACCCTGCAGAGAAACAATCTGAAACTATGTCAGCACAGATTTCCCCCAGCAGGGGCAAGGACACTGGCTACATTTGATGGAGGAAACAACTGGGAGGTGTTCACCTTGTGGATTCAGTTTGTAGTCCAGAAGATTGCTCCTACAGACTTCCAACAGGAAAGCTGTGTGGGAGTTCTCTCTAACACCACCAATGGAGGTGGTGCTGATATATTCTCCATAGGCCCCAGGGTCTCCTCAGGAAGAAAGAGCTAAGGGAATGCACAGATCTTCTGAAGCTCACAGGTTCTCTGTGCAGGAAATTGGCAGCCTGTGGCTGTGTGTGCAGTCACTCAGCCTGGGGGAGTGAACCAGGAGGTCTTCAGAGGGTTTCAGGAAGGGTCATCTGTGCAAAAGAGCCCTGGCAGTAACCTCCTTAGCAGCTGTGTTTTCAAGGGTTAGTGAGAATGGGAACTCACAGAGAACCTGAAGTACTGGGTTAGGCGTGGTGCTGTGCACAAGAACTAAACTCAGGGGACAAGGTGTTCAGGTAATGAATTCTCTGCTGCTTCCCTCTGTGGTAGTTGGGAATAACAACTGACACTCCCCACAGAAAAACGAGGAGAGGAGATACCATGTGCAAGGAGGGGTAGACAGTGCTGCTCTTTCCCTGCCGGATTCCTTCCTGGGAAGAGACAGCTTCTGGTTCCCTTCCAAGATCTGTGTTTGTAGAAGCCTGCAAACACACACATCCTCACACAAACCATCTCTTGCTTTCTCCCTGCACACCAAAGCCTTTCTGTCACAGGGATAAAAGGGATGACACTTGAGATTGTTGGCAAAATCCAAACACCCTGCCAATACCCAAAGGAATCCCAACATCAGCCTGATGCTACCTAAAGCCAAGAACAAACAAGCAAGCAATGAACAGTGGTATTTTGGGGTGGGGTGGTTTTTTTTTTTTTTTTGGTTGGTTGGGGTTTTTTTTGTGTGAATATTACAAAAAATAGTAATCATACACTTTTTTTTTTTTTCTTTAAATGTTCATTACTTAAGATAAAGCACATATGAATGTAACATTCAGAGTTGTAACATAGAAAATGTCATGTGGGCAAATCTGCTGTTCCAAGTACACCGGTACCAAAATACAATTTTAGAATGAAGAAAAAAGTCTCAAAATACAACCTGTACAACAATTGGGATCCACAAAATATGATTTAATAAGTAGCACTCAAAGATCACTTCATTGAAACCACTTCTATTAATACTGTTTGAATAAGCCATCCCTGGTCAAAGAGCATTCTTTCCCCCCCGCTCTTTTTCCCTAGCAAGGGTGGAAATTTTAGTTGCAACGCATTTATCTTTGAAAACCCCAAATCTGAAGCAGTCCTATTAACTATTACACTGCCTACACTTAGATACTGGGAGGATGGGAACCACCCTCTGAGGCCATGGTAACATCGAGACACCCAAATTATTGTTTGTAGCGCAAGCAGAACAGTCCTGTAAAGGGCAACTAAAACAGGGACAAAAATAGGAATCCTCTCACTACCAAATCATTCCCTATGTGGTACTTAAGCCTGTAACAGTACACTTTTACTGGGAAAAGAAAAAGTTAACCATTTCATCCTATAAATATTTTTTCTTTATTGGCTTTATGTTTAGAAGTCACTATTTAAGGTCTATTAACAGAAATACATAACAAAAAGCTCCCTAACAAGTGGAAAAAAAGTAATTACAAATGCTGAAAAAAGTTGGCCTCATTAACATATGTACAGACTTTGCTTACTTAATACACATCTCTGTGGGAATTAAATCATTTTTATGACACACATTTATACAGGCATTAAACATTCCCAAGTAACTTTGAGCAGAGAGTATGCCAAATCTTTCCTTTGGGCAGACAAAAAAAAAAAGAAGTATATTTCTGTTTTGATTGTGGAGCTAACATGCAACAGATACAACGTTCAGTCTGAGCTGCTGTTGGTAAGTTGATCTGTTTTTTCCTGCAAAGATCTTTCCAGTGAACTTGGGTCCTTCTGTCCCTTCTTGTCCTTGTTCTGCTGTTCCTGCAGCTTCAGGATTATTTTTCGTATCTCTTCTCTTTTGGTTTTCATTCTTGGGCGTGGAAACCAGTCTGTTAAATTCATTGGTAGCTCAAAACTCAGAATGGGATTCTGAAAAGAAAGGTCAGTTGGATGTTACAGTAAGGAGTTACTGCTTTTAAGACTGAAGACAGCCACAGTGGGAAAAGCTACATTGTTCCCCACCTCATTCCACAGTACCACAGTACATTAGAGGTTAGAAAGGACCTCCAGAGATCATCCAGTTCAACCCCCCCCTTGCTAAAGCAGCATCACCCAGGGTAGTCCACACAGGAATGCATCCAGGTGGGCTTGGGATAGTCCCCAGAGAAGGAGACTCCACAATCTCTCTGGGCAGCCTGCTCCAGGCCTCCGTCAACCTCACATCAAAGAAGTTTCTCCTCATGTTGAGCTGAAACCTTCTCTGTGCCAGTTTCTCTCCATTGTTCCTTGGCTTATTGCTGTGCAGCACCCAGCAGAGCCTGGCCCCCTCCCCTTGACCCTCAGCCATTGAGAGACATTGATCAGATCCCTCTCAGCCTTCTCTTCTCCACACTAAACAGCCCCAGGGCTCTCAGGCTCTCTTCCCAGGGCAGATGCTCAAGTCCCCTAAGCATCCTCCTGCCTCTC
Source organism: Indicator indicator (assembly GCF_027791375.1). Classification (NCBI taxonomy): domain Eukaryota; kingdom Metazoa; phylum Chordata; class Aves; order Piciformes; family Indicatoridae; genus Indicator; species Indicator indicator. Next base: position 2,071,994 of record NC_072011.1, on the reverse strand, counting down.
CCTTGGACTCTCTCCAGCAGGTCTCTGTCTCTCTTCAACTGGGGAGCCCCAAACTGGACACAGGATTGCAGCTGTGGTCTCAGCAGGGCAGAGTAGAGGGGGAGAAGAACCTCCCTAGCCCTGCTGGCCACACCTTTCTTGATGCACCCCATCACAATGAAACAAAATTTCTACAGTCTGTTCTGTGCATGTACAATTGAGGTAAAAATAAATTAAGCTTCAGTACGTTACAGAGCAATACTCATCCAGATCCCAGTCCTGGTTATAAAAGTACCTAAATGATTACTCAAGTTTACTACAGCTTTCAGAACAAGCATTTGACTGCAGAAATGTGTTTAAATGTTCACATTTCTTTAAAAAAGAGAAAGAATTATTGTATGGTATAGCAGGGTTTTTTACAAGACAGAAAGATGATTAGCATTAAAACCCAGAGCTGAAAAGGAATCTGTTGTTAAATGCTCCTGGCCTTATAAATGCCTTTAGGACCAGAACCCACTAGGAAAGGAGTTTCACACTGCACTCCAAAAACAAGGCCTGTGAAAAGCTACCAACAGCCCTTTTTACACTTACACATTCTCTTTTCTTTCTAGAGGTCACTCATCCAAAGAATTAAGAGAATGATTATTATGAGACATTCTCTACACCCCTCATGTCACACTGCACAGCAATCTCACCCCAGCCAAACAGCAGTTTGTGGAATAGTGATTCCTCAAAGATATTCCTGCCTTTGAGTAGTCTGCTTTACCTAACTGACAGGGTTATCTGAGAGCCAATTGCATTTAACCACTGAACAACTGCTTGGGAAAAAAGTAGTCACATTCTGCACACAAAAGTGTCAGTGCTGCTCCAGCAGCCAGCATTACCAGGAGGAGTTCAACAAGGCCAAGTACCAGGTCCTGCACTTGGGGCACAACAACCCCAAGCAAGGCTGCAGGCTTGGGGCAGTGTGGCTGGAAAGCTGCTGGCAGAAAGGGAGCTGGGGGTGCTGATGGCCAAGCAGCTGAAGAGGAGGCAGCAGTGTGCCCAGGTGGCCAAGAAAGCCAAAGGCATCCTGGCTGGGATCAGCAATGCTGTGTCCAGCAGGAGCAGGGAGGGGATTGTCCCCTGGGACTCAGCTCTGGGGAGGCCACACCTGGAGTGTTGTGTCCAGTTTGGAGCACCTGAATGCAAGAGAGATGTGGAGGTGCTGGAGCCAGGGCAGAGGAGGGCAAGGAAGCTGGGAAGGGTCTGGAGAAGAAATGTGCTGGAGAGAGACTGAAGGAGCTGGGGCTGGTTAGTGTGAAAGAGAGGAGGCTGAGGGGAGACCTCCTGGCTGTTTGCAGCTCCCTGCAAGGAGGTTGTGGAGAGGTTGGTGCTGGTCTCTTCTCATGGGTAATTAGTGATAGAACAAAAGGGAAGAGCCTCAAGTAGCCACTGGGTAAATTTAGACTGGACATCAGGAAAAAGAGTGGTCAGGCATTGGAACATGCTGCCCAGGGAGGTGGTTAAGTCCCCAAGGCTGGCTGTGTTTGAAGGTGGTTTGGCTGTGGTGCTTGGGGCTGTGGTTTAGGGGTGACCCTTACAGAGTAGGGTTAGTGGTTGGGCTTGCGGCCCTGAGGGGCTTTTCCAACCTGAATGTTTCTGTGATCCTGTGATTACTCTATACCCAAAGAGAACATCAACTAGATAATATGGCACTAAAAACTCCTCTGCTGAACTGACTTTGCCAGGGAAGCTACTTAACAGCAGCAGTAAGCAGACTTCAGGAAAAACCCACCAAAGATTCAGAAGAGCTGCCTGGATGTGCTCCTGTGTGATTTATTCCAGGTGACCCTGCCCTAGGAGGAGTATTGGACTAGATGACCTTCAGAGGTCACTTCCAACCCTTACCAGTCTGTGAAAAACCATGGGCAAACACTGAGTAGGTTTTTCCACAGTTTCCATTAGGAAATAGGCCAGACATAGGAATAAGAACATTAATAAGAAGTAATTAGCACGGTTACTAATAATAGGAGGATATTTCAAATTAATCTAAGCACATGCCTAACTGGGAGTATTTCTTGTTCAGTTTGGGTAAGGAAGGCAGGGACAGGGTCAGGAGCCAGTCGTGCAGGCATTCTGCTGCCTCAGAGCTTCCTCTCTGTCAGCTGGCTCAGAAGCATCCACAGAGCATTATCCACTCCTCCCCTAAAGCCTCAGCTCCCAGCGGGGCCCTTCCACGCCCAGAGACCCCTCCGAAGGCGGAGGTCCAGCCCTCACCCCCGGCTCCCGGGACGGCCGCGGGCGGCCCCAGGGCGCCCCCTGGTGGGCAGCGGCAGCCGGGCCCTAGGCAGACTCCGAAGCGGTGCCCTCCCCTCCAGCCCACCTGGGGGAACTGAGGGAGAACAGAGCTGTCCCCGCCTGATGTTCAGTTGGGTACCTCCAAAAAAGCGGCCACAGAGTTGAGACCTGCAGTGTCCGGAGTGTGCAGCCAGCGGGAGGAGACAGGCAGTAAGTGTATTATGTACCCATAAATCCTGCACCCCTATAAATCTGGCTGCAAACTTGTTGTCTTTCTCTTTTACCCCTCTGCTCCTGTTGGAGAGATGCTCTCTTACCTGGTAACAACGGGGGAGTATCACAGGGCCTCTTTGGCCTGTTTAGGCCTAATGCCAGGGTTAAAACAGGGGGGGCAGTTCAGTCCTGGCCAGCCTGAAACCAGCCTAGCAATGGGGGTGGAAGAAAGAGCCCTGGGGTTTTGGATGAACCCCCCCACAGGGAGAAGGGGAATGCTGGGGTTTTTTGGTTTGGTGTAAAGGAACTCGTGTGTTAAGTTTAGACTGGGGATTTCTTTGAACTTGATATGCTTTGCTATGGCTCACCACCATGCTTTGTAGTTTTTGTAGTGTATGAACTGCTTTTCCATTTAAACTTTCCATGACTCTCCCATCCATTTGTGTGGGCCTTATTCCTTTGCCCCTTTTGGAATAGTAGAGTGATCTGTCCTGCTCTAAACCAAGACAGCTGAACAGGCATGGTGTGAAAGGAGGGCTGAGAATGTTCTTGCTACCATAGCTGGTGGGTATGCTCACCACTTTGCTGCATACCCTGCCTAAGGAGCCTTGTTTTAAAGACTGCACACTGATTTTAGCACTGATGACCAAAAAAGATGTGCCTGAATAGCCCACAGACATCAAATGAAGCCTCCCTCCACACCCTCTACCCATTCAGTTTGCAGAGGTGCTGAAAACAATGAGACTTTGTGCAGTATTTCCAATCTGTTAACAGCTGAGATTACTAAGTTTTATAGCTGTGAGACAGTCGAGTACAGAACCACAGAATTAACCAGGTTGGGAAGGACCTCTGAGATCATCAAGCCCAACCTATCACCCAACACCATCTCATCAACCAAACCATGGCACTAAGTGCCACATCCAGCCTCTTTTTAAACACTTCCAGGGATGGTGACTCCACCACCTCCACTGTGCACCCCGGGCAGGTTCTCCTTACCCACTGGTGCCACTTGGAGAACACTCCATGATCTGACACACCCACATGGCATCCCTGTTCCTTGGCAGACTAAGCTGCTGCACACTGCAAGACCAGGCAGGACAAGGCATTCAGCCTGACATCATTCTGCCAGCACTCTGCAAGAGGGAAGGGGCTGAGATGATTAAAACCTGATTGCTCCTCACATCCCTGCGTACAAAGCAGGAAGCACTCAAGGCTGGTTCTAAGCTCTCAAGGAGAGAAGACAAGGTAAAACTAAAACCTTTGGCTTCAGTTTGCACAAATACACTCTTATAAAGCCTTTCAGATAACTATGAGTGAGGGAAGGGTGGAGGAACGGAGAGGAAACCACCACCTTTCTCCAAAAGGGTTACAGGCTCACAGGATGTTAGGGGTTGGAAGGGACCTCAGGAGATAATTGAGTCCAAACCCCCTGCCAGAGCAGGACCAGAGAATCCAGCACAGGTCACACAGGAACACATCCAGATGGGTGTGGAAAGTCTCCAGAGCAGGAGACTCCACAACCTCTCTGGGCAGCCTGCTCCAGGGCTCTGTGACCCTCACAGTCAAGAAGTTCCTCCTCATGTTGAGGTGGAACCTCCTGTGCTGCAGTTTCCATCCACTGCCCCTTGGCCTATCCCAGGGTGCAAGTGAGCACAGCCTGTCCCTGTCCCCTCCCTCTTGACCCCCAGCCCTCAGATATTGGTAGACATTTATTAAATCCCCTCTCAGGCTTCTGTTCTCCAGACTAAAAAGTCCAAGGCCTCTCAGCCTCTGCTGGCTACACTCTTAATGCCTCCCAGGACCCCATTGGCCTTCTTGCCCCCCAGGGCACATTGCTGTCCCATGCAGAACTTGCTGCCCACCAGCACTCCCAGCTCCTTCTCCTTGGGGCTGCTCTCCAGCAGATCCCCTCCCACCCTGTCCTGCTGCACTTTGTTCTTCCTGCCCAGGTGCAGGACTCTGCACTCATCCTTGTTGAACCTCATTGGGTTCCTCTCTGCCCAGCTCTCCAGGAGAGTATAGGAACAGTGCTCTGGACTACTATGGACTGTAAGCAGAGTGAAGTATCCATGCAGGCAACACTTAACTTGACCACAGCTCCTCTTCCCAGCACAGACCTGAAGGTGCTAATGCCTCCACCTGTGACCAAGACAGGTCAAGTAAGTGAAGCTTTAACCAATTTCTTCAATAGCACCAAAATCTGGCATTTAGCTGTAATGACTCCACTCACAGGTTTTAATACAAACTGAAAGAAAAAAAACCCTAGCTGTACCGCATGGATGAGGAATTCAGTCCCTTTCCTTAGGGAGACAAGAAAAAGCTTTTTTGCACATCTTCAGAGTTTCAACTCAAATTGGAACTGTGTTTCTTACTAAGTAACTTTTAAGGGTAGCAATACAAAACTTTAAATAGATTTTCTCAACCCTCTCTCAAAAAATCCCATGGCTTCCCTAACGTACATGCAAACAATAATGAAAATGGTTCCATTGTCCAACAATAGTGACTAATGCATAAATTAGTTTATAATGCAGACGCTAATAAAGAGGTCTGAGAGCTACTCTAGAGAGCCTTTTTTGTCACTGCTAGTAATTTCAATAGCTCAGATCTGCTGCAGGAGACCCCAAGCCCCAGTGACACAAACACAATACACACCTCAAAAAAGCTCTCCACATACTGCAGGATGTACACTCCACAGTCACTGAAGTTGTTCTGCTGTGGCACTTTTGGGTTGGATCCTTTCATGACATCTTTGGAAAAGCTTCTTTTGTTGCCTTTCCTGACTTCCCATTCCACCTCTAGGTATCTACAAGCAAAGACCATGCAAGTTCAGACTCTGGTTCTCATGCAGGACTTGGCAAAAACCAAACCAAGCCCCAGACCCAGACAGCAAACTTACTCCCTTAGTGTTTTCACAACATTTGACCGGGAAGGGCCTCTTAGGGAGTCCATCAGCAAAATGCAGGGCCTAGGAGAGAAGACAATTTTTAAGTACACAGCATTTGACACTGCTACACAGCTGGTTAGCTATAAACCGTTTGTGGGCTGACCTTGAACAGAACTTCATCAATACTATGAAGGTTTGTCAGTGCTCCTGCAATCCCTTAACTGGGATAGGAAAGTACAGAGAACTTCAGGATGCATTTGGAAAATACAGCCTTGGCAAGCTGACAGCAAAATCAAGGTGCTTAAATTCCCCCAGTCCACCACCACACTTTGGTGCAGTGGAGAAGGGAAGGGCAATGAATGCCATCTGTCTGGACTTCTGTAAAGTTCCCCCACCACATCCTTCTTTCTGTGTTGGAGAGAGATGGATTTGATGGTTGGACTGTTTAATGGACAATGAATTGGTTGGATGATTCCATCCAGAAGGTGGTGGTCAATGGCTTAGTATCCAGATGGATATCTGTGACAAGTGGTCTCCTTCAGGGGTCCATACTGGGACCAGTGCTGTTTAGTATCCTCACCAGTGACACATGAGCCTCCTCAGCAAGTGCACAGATAACACCAACCTGAGTGGTGCAGCTGACAAGTCAGAGGGACAAGACGCCAACCAGAGGAACTTGGACAAGCTCAAGAAGTGAGCTGAGGTGAACCTCAGGAGGTTCAATAAGGCCTAGAGCAAGTTCCTGCATTTGGGTTGGGGCAGTCCTCGGTATCAACACAGGCTGGGGGAGGATGTGATAGAGAGCAGCCCTCTAGAGAAGGACTTGGGGTACTGGTGGATGAAAAGCTGGACATGAGCCCACCATGTGCACTCCCAGCCCAGACAACCAATCACAGCCTGGGCTGCATCAAGAGAAGCATGGCCAGCAGGTTGAGGAAGGATGATTCTGCTCCCTCTGCTCCACTCTGGTGAGACCTCACCTGAGCAACGCATCCAGCTCTGGAAGCAGCACCACAAGAAGGACATGAACCTGTTGGAGCAGGTCCAGAGGAGGGCCACACAAATGGCCTAAGGGCTGGAGCACCTCTCCTACAAGGACAGGCTGAGAAGGTTGGGTTTGTTCAGTCTGGGAAAGAGAAGGCTGTGGTGGGACCTTATTGCAGCCTTTCAGTCCTTAAAGGGGGCCTGTAAGAGGACAATCATAGAATTGCCAGGGTTGGAAGGAATCTCAAGGCTCAGCCAGTCCCAACCCCCCTGCCATGGGCAGGGACACCTCACACCACAGCAGGTTGCTCACAGCCACATCCAGCCTGGCTGCAAAAACCTACAGGGATGAGGCTTCCACCACCTCCCTGGGCAACCTCTGCCAGTATCTCACCACCCTCATGGGCAACAACTTCTTCCTAACACCCGATCTTTAGCAGGGCCTGTTGTGACAGGAGAAGGGGTACTGGTTTAAACTGAAAGAGGGAAAGATTTACACTAGATACACGGAAGAATTTTTTTTACAGGAAGGGTGGTGAAACAGTGGAACAGGTTGCCCAGAGATGTGGCAGAAACCCCATCCCTGGAAATGTTCAAGGTCAGGTTGGATGAGTCTCCAGATCTAGTTAAAGATGCCCCTGCTCACCTGCAGGGGGGTTTGGACTAGATGACCTTTAAAAGTCCCTTCCCACCTAAAGCATTCTATCCTTCTCTTCTGGAGTACAGACGGTTCAGCTGACAGCACCTCAGTATGCATGCTCAGGAAGTGCCCCCACTGGATGTGACACCTACCTGACAGTTACAAAACACCCATCTGAGGAGACTTCCAAAAAATAACATAGCCACAAGCAAACATTTTCCAGAGAACCAAGTCTGCCTGAACATCTCTGGAACACTATGGATCTTTACATCCCATCACTTGACCTAGAGGACACTACTTTTGCAGTACCTATGAACAAAATAATCACTATCAGCTGCCTTCTATGGAGCAGCTGGATGTGCAGACCAAAGCTGACTCACAGCAGAGTTCAGAGTCTGAGCATTAGATGAAGGTGTGATGTGAGGGATAAATAGGTTGCCCAGGGAGGTGGTGGAAGCCTCATCACTGGAAGTTTTGAAGGCCAGGCTGGATGTGGCTGTGAGCAACCTGAGGTAGTGTGAGGTGTCCCTGCCCATGGCAGGGGGGGTGGCACTGGATGAGCCTTGAGGTCCCTTCCAGCCCTGGCAACTGCATGATACTATGATAAATTACTTTACTCCTAGTAAATTCAGGCAAATCATCTGCATGCATTTATGTATAATTGCGTTTGTATACACACATTATTTTACCTGTATGCAATTGTTTCAGGCATTAAGCATACAAATCACTTGCATAAAGTTTGCTTTTAATTGGACTTGTTTCCATTTCTGAGAAAAGAAAGTTATTCTTCAGACAGGCAATGCTCCTTACAAATGCACAACCTGGTACTTTAGGGAGGAAAGAAGAGAAAGCCATTTCAAGGGAATTTACTTTTTTACATAGTAATAATGTTAAAATATGCTAATAGTGAAGTACTTAAATGCCCTTCATGATTTGTGATATGTAATCCAGAAATTTCATGTCTGGATTAAAAGAATGTCTGGTGGGAAGTATTATGCACAGATAATTCATCATCAGAATGGGACCAATTTAGCCAAGCTATAATCAGGTCAGAAATATGCTTCAAACTCACAACACAGGTGGAGTTTTACCCCTTCAAGAAAATGCATTAGGAAAAATTCACACAGGTTCCATATCACGTATAAATAAGCAATTTTATCCTGCACCCTAAGAATGCATTGTGAAAGCTTTTGCCTATCTAGTAAGCAGCATAGCCCCAAAGAAGGAAATATAAAAATGGGTATATAACTGTGAGCAAATACAAACACAGCTGTGAAGACCAATACCAGTAACAACATGGTGAGATTTAGAAACATACAATCATAGAATGGTCTGGACCAGAAGGGACCTCCAAAGCTCATCCAGTCCAAGCCCTCTACACTCAGCAGGGACAAACCCAACTAGATCAGGTTGCCCAGAACCCTCTCCAGCCTCACCTGCAAGATCTCCAGGGATGGAGCCTCAACCACCTCCCTGGGCAACCTGTGCCAGTGTTCCACCACCCTCCTGCTGCACAACTTCTTCCTCACATCCAATCTCAAGCTGCTCTGCTCTCCTTTGAAGCCATTGTCCCTGCTCCTGTCCCTGCAGCCCTTTGCAAACAGTCTCTCTGCAGCCTTCTTGGAGCCCCTTCAGGTCCTGGCAGGCTGCTCTTAGGTCTCCCTGGAGCCTTCTCTTCTCCAGGCTGAACACCCCCAGCTCCCTCAGCCTGTCCTCATAGCAGAGCTGCTCCAAACCCCTGATCATTTTCATGGCCCTCCTCTGGACCTGCTCCACCAGGTCCATGTCCTTCCTGTATTGAGGGCTCCAGACCTGTACACAGTACTCCAGGTGAAGTCTCACCAGAGCAGAGCAAATTGGCAGAATCATCTCTCTGGGTCTGCTGGCAATGCATTTGCAGCCATCCATTTCTGTTGCACCCAAAATGCAAGCAGCTGCAGACAATGATTATTCATAAATAATTTCTGGCTTTCAAACATGAACTCAAAAAAAAAAAAAAAAACTGGTTTAAAATCCCAAACAGGTAGAAAAGTAAATACACACAAAAAAAGTCACTGAACTTAGTATTGTGGAACATTTTTATGATACAAAAAGAACAGACAGAGAAAAAAAAAAAAAGGACTACTACTAAGAACAGAAAGAGACAATAAAAAGAACAGTCTAAAATTACACATTTGGGTAAGAAATGAGGGCAGCTTAAATTATTCCCATGTTCTGTACTAATTTGAGTGGTGATAAAGGTTAATACTAAAGAAAATTTAATTATTTGCATTTGAAGAGGGCTTTTTAAATTACTTTTTTTTAAGTGTAGGATACATTTAAACATGCTCCTGCATGTTTTTGTAGGAACGTAAGAGCAAAATGCCAAAGAGCAATCTTCAACTGCCTGTGGCAGTTATCTCACTCAGTTTCATTCATTCAGTTTTCTCCTCACTCAAGATAATTACACTACAAAGTATAAAATTCTCTCTCAAACACCAATCACAAGGGTTTGAGACTGAGGTACGACCATTTTTGGATACAAACTGGCTTTTAAAGGTCAGAAACCTCTATGAAATGTCCATTTCAACTGTTTAAACACTTACTGTTTGCAGACAGTAGGCTTCAGGTGCCATTGTCCCATGTCTGAATTGCAGTTGTCATCTACAAGGCCACCATCATCACTGCTGTCTTCCTACAGAAGCAACATGTTTACAGGTGGGTTAAAAGCTAATATTGTCTTCTGTGTCTATTTGAAAAACATTTTTTTTCCTATACCTACCATTTTTATTCAATAACAATAACATAAACTTAATAAAGAAGTGGTAGCTTTAACCTGAAACCATTCAGATGGCAGCACCAACTTCTAGTCACTTTCTCAAACCTGTGCTGGAATGACAGGGAGTGGAGGCTGCTGTTCGTTAAAGGACTGTTGAAGCTACATAAAAAGCTACAACTGACATCTTCAAAGCATGGCTGGCTTAAAAGAAGTGCACCTCCATTCTTTGGTTACATTATCAGTGCTTTCCCTTGCTAAGGATCACTGAAAACCTCCTTGGTGGTTTCATTTATAGATCTTCTAGATGAAATGAGACCAAATCTGTAATGAACTCAGAAGTAATATTTGATTTTGCCTTCAGAACGCTTCTTAGAGCATGGGAAATTCATCTGGCATGATATTAGTTTATGTCATGGGTTGCAAAAACAGTCACGTCACAAACCTGGGAATCTTCATGGACCATTTCATTTCAATACTGATTGCTGTGAAGGACATGGAAGTTTTATGAACAAAGCCACTAAGTTCTTGTATCTAAAAGTAACCCAACAACCCATGTTTGTTTGTTTGCTTTTTTTTACCCTTCTACTGAGTTCACTCTTACTGCCACAGAACACTGCATTTGAGAGAAGAAGAAGGTTTCCCAAAATGGGACGCCCCCCCCATTACCAGCACCATTTGTGACTCTTTGGTGAGATTTCTGTACACCAACGTGCAGGATTCTATGAAATCCTCATGCAATGCCATGAAGATGTTACCAGACTAGAGACTGCTGCCTAGTTCCCACTATACTTTTTTTCTGTTGCAGCCTCCATCACATTTTTGGCAGAAGTGAAGGTGTACTCAGCCTGTCAGGGTCTACCATTTCTATATTTGCTTTATGCATTCTAGAAGATAATCAGTCACAGCTTCAGCTTGAGTTAAGTTCTAAGCTATACTGCAACCAGGGAACTCAGCCTCTTTGCCTCCTCTCAGTACAGCTGGCCATGTACTTCCTTCCCTGCCTTCATGACATGTGAGAGTTCAATCAGAAACCTTCTGCTACTCATTCTCCATCTTCTGGCAACTCTTAACTGCCACAGAACAGACAGAAAGACACTTCCATCAGAGAAAGATTACAGAATGTTTGGACAAGTGGCATGACAGGAGAGGTGGGTTGAGTCTGTATGAAAGGCACAGCTAGGTTTCAGCACAAACTGGAGCTTCTCTGTGTGTGTGCACATATACATACTAGTTGGAAGTCACTACAAATAGCTGCAGACTTTGGAAAATAATTCTCTGTTCTGAACTCAAAGGTGGAAAATGGGTACTTCCTAGACTGTACATTTGACAGCCTCCATTTCTTTAGTTTGGACAACTTGGAGTCATACACCTGAAACATGAACAGGAAGGCCAATTAGGAACAGAAACTGTGTTAACTCTCAGCTTACTCACACTGAGCTTACACTGTACAAGCAACAAGGCTATGGAATGATGCCCCAGCAGTGAATTAGTAAAGGACATTTAAATGATCTGCCTCTCCACAGCTCTACAATCTAAACATCTCTCAGTCTGAGTATTTCTTTCTTATAAATCCATGTTGTTTACATTTGATAATCACCAATGGAACAAAAGAGCACAGCAGCACCTACTTACAAATGAGTCTCTGTGTGTGTGTGTGTGTTCAGGATGTGCAGCTGAAAGAAGAGTTACTTGTTCTTGGGGCTGGTAGATAAACACAGGGCTGGGGGAGATGAAAGACTGACTTCCAGAGTTCCCACTAAAATCACTCTGCAATATTGTCACTGTGCAAAAAGCTCACAGAAAGAAATGCAACATCAGTGCAGCATTTTCCTGTTACGCAGTTTCCTGAATATAGAGGTTTGAGCTAGTTTCTTTTGTAACCACAATTCCATTTTTACTTCCAAGTTCTGAGTGTGGAGAGACTAGCTCTCTGGGGCAGATTTCCAAAGAAGTTGTTGTTATTGGGGGATCTAACAATGAACAAATCCTCTCCTGTCAGCTGACCTGCACATTTGTGCAGGTAACTAGTGCTTTGGATTTGACAGCTAGCTTTAAACAAACACATTTACAGTGTGTGCACAGCTTTTCTGCTGCCCATTCAAAATACAACACAACACAGTTAGTAATTCCCAAACAAAATTGATAAAGTCTTTACCTGGTTGTCTTGGTCTTCAGAAAAATCTATAAGGTCATCTTCATTTAGTTTACTGCCATCAGCTGAATCTTCACTATAGTTTAGCCTGATTTTGTGCAATCCATCTGTATCAATCACAGATAGTAGTATATTTAAACATCAAACACCAAGTTACGTTTGAAGATCAAACTGACTATAAATACCTCAAATTCTCACAGAATCACAGAATGGTAGAAGCTGGAAGGGACCTCAAAAGCTCATCCAGTCCAACCCCCCTGCCACAGCAGAATCACCTAGAGCGAGTCACACAGGAACACAGCCAGGTGGGGTTAGAATATCTCCAGAGAGGGAGACTCCACAACCCCCCTGGGCAGCCTGATCCAGGCTTCTGTCACCCTCACAGGGAAAAAAATTTTCCTCCTGTTTCCAAGGAACTTCCTATGCCTCAACTTCCACCATTGTTCGTTGTGCTGGCATTGGGCATCTCCCAGCAGAGCCTGGCTCCAGCCTCTGGACACTCACCCTGGACATCTTTATCAGCATGAATAAGGTAACTCCTCAGGCTCCTCCTCTCCAAGCAAAAGAGCCCTCAGCTCTCTCAGGCTCTCATAAGGAAGATGTTCCACTCCCTTCAGCATTTTTGTGGCTTTGTGCTGGACTCTTTTGAGCAGTTCCCTGAGGGGCCCAGAACTGGACACAATATTCCAGATGTGGCCTCAGCAGGGCAGAGCAGAGGGGAAGGAGAACATCTCTCCACCTCCTAACCACAGCCCTTCTAATCCCCCCCAGGATGCCATTGGTCTTCTTGGCCACCAGAGCACATTGCTGGCTCATGGTCAGCCTCCCATGCACTAGGGCCTCCAGATCCCTTTCCCTTTCACTGCTGTCCAAAAGCTCAGTCCCCAAACATACTGCTCCATGGGGCTGTTCTTTCCCAGGTGCAAGGGTCTACACTTGCCCTCATGGAACTTCATTCCATTTCTCCCTGCTCAACTCTCAGCCTGTCATAAGGCTTCCTGCATGGCAGCACAACCTTCTGGTGGGTCAGCCACTCCACCCAGTTTCTCTCAGGGTTGCTCACAGTAACTGATACAGCTGCCAGAATTCATGTATGTGCACAGATGTGAAAAGTTTCTTCTGAGGAACACAGCAGAAACTGTTCCTTATTCTGTGAAATGCCTAAAAAAATTTCTAGAAACCTAGACTAAAACCCCCCATGAAATTACCCTGGAGTTCCATGAAGCCTTAACAACAGCATAAATTGGTACTGCTACCAAAAGGGCATCCTCATTTGGTCCCTAATACAAGGGCTTCTTCTCATCCCTAGCTGGTTCCTTCCATGACACCAAATGCATCCACACACACTGGACCAGACTGGGACAGCCAGTCACAGGTCTTTGTTAACTTGGATCATTTCCTTGATCAGATTTTGCTGTACAGTTGTATGAAGAGCTGTGCTGGTACAAGGGAAAAGGCAGCCTGGGAGGGCAGAATGCAGGATCAGATCTCCTGACAGTTCCAGCTCAGAAATGTTTGTGCAGCATCACTCTTTGCTAAAAGGAGCATCTGTAAATCCACTCCCTACCCTCTCTACATATTTACTCACCTGGGAAGCAGCATGAGAATAAATAAGGAATAATGAATGTTACAGCTCTACCTATAGCATGTACAGACAGCTACAGGCTCCCTAATCTTCCAGTACTATCATGCAGGACTTCAAAACAATTTTGAGGGGAAAAAAATAATAAACTTTGTGGGAATAAGTGAAAAATTAATAACTTATGCCAGCAAAACCAGAGATCTTCATAAACAAACTTCTAGAACGGAGCTACACAATCACAAAACCAACATGTTGGTTATGATGCCCCTGGAGGATGTATCACTTGTTGAAGAAAACCAGGATGTCTACAAGAACAGCAAAGAGGGCAGTAGATTAGCTAATGGAAAAAAACAGGGAAGAATCTGCTTTTGAGAATACTTCAACAGAAAAGTTGCAGTAACACCACGAAAGGAGGTTATCAGTGGAGTTCCACAGGGACAAACTTAGAAGTAGTCCTATTTGGTATCTTTGAAAAGACCTTAGCATAAGAAGTAGGCCATATACTAATCTGGCTTCTTGCTGACAGATTCCTAAAACCCAGAAGATGCTATCCAGAAGAATCAAATCTCATACAGCACTGAGCAATAAAAAGGGGATTAGTTAAGAAATAAAAATTAAAACCAAAAAGATGTATTTTGGATTATTTCTTCCAAGTTATTCAGGTATCAGGTCCTACTGATTTACAAATCCAATGCCAGGATCCAGTTTGAAATCGAGATATCCAAATTTAGACTCCCATCTAGAGGAGGCTGAAAATGTTGAGTGAACAGCAGATGTCTCACGATGTTAAGTAGAGACCATTAATCAGAGCAGAGAGCTCATCAACTGAATAGCTATCCTGTGTCTGCTTTGGGGTGAAGTTTCATGGGTTTCACTGACTACACTCTCAAGGAAGCACCTTCTGTCTTTTGAAATACCCTAGGATATCAAGGACAGAGTCAGAAGTCTGTTTATAAATAGCTGAGGGCTGGGGGTCAAGAGGGAGGGGACAGGCTCTGCTCATTTGTACCCTGTGACAGGACAAGGGGCAATGGATAGAAACTACAGCACAGGAGGTTCAACATGAGGAGGAACTTCTTCACTGGGAGGGTCACAGAGCACTGGAACAGGCTGCCCAGAGAGGTTGTGGAGTCTCCTTCTCTGGAGACTTTCAAGACCCATCTGGATGCATTCTTGTGTGACCTGTGCTGGATTCTATGGTCCTGGTCTGGCAGGGGGGTTGGACTTGATGATCTCTGGAGGTCCCTTCCAACCTCTAACATCCTGTGAGCCTGTGAACTCACATCCTTCTGGAGCAATGGCTGAAAGCTGGGCATAAAACTCAAGGTCTACATCTCTCTTCCATCTGGTTGAAACCAATGTTTAGGTGCACCACACATCTAAGTTTAGCTGCCTAAACATTTGCTTGGTGTCAAGATCAAACTGAGTCTCCCCCACAAAACCAGGAGTGTGACCCATGAGAATGAAAGGGTGCATCATCTACAACAGCTGAGCAAGAGAGTCTGAGTCTTTCTGTCAGCAACAGAATGACCATCAACCACCAATACAATGCAGCCATCAGAAAATGTAACCCTAGCAAAAAATATGTCAGAGGGTAGATTCCAGCTAATGGCTGATAAACAACAGCTGCAGAACCCTAGACACAAGACTGTATCACACAGCAGCAATATCATAAACAGTAACAATCACACCAAATGGAAAATCAGTGCAAACAAAAACAAATGTACACACTCCCCCAGCCCCCCACCAAGACCTTCTAGGACAATTGACAGTATTATCACAAATGGATAAAATTAAATTAGAAAAGAGGAGAGCCACCAAGACATTAAAGCTTCGATGGCCTGCACTATAGAGATAATTAATTGATCATCTTTTCAGATCTTGTACTATAAGCTATAAAATTACTTACTGTGTAAATTAAGTCAGCAGGAACACTAGCAGAGACTTAGAGTAAAAGTTTCTGCGTGACCATATGGTTTGTAATTTGTGTCTCAAAGGGATCCAAACCTTGCAGCAAGCACAGAAAACATTTTCCTAATTCCTTCACCTGCCTTTAAAAGAGGTCAGCTCCTTTGCTTGCTTTGGTACAAGACCTGTTCCGAATCACTGACACCGGCAGGGGTGCATGGAGAAAGCCTCTCTAAATGTAACATGCAAGTCATGGCAGAGAATTGCTTTTTCATCCCTTCAAGTATTTCCTCTCTACTCTTTTTACACCCTGTCAGGACATTAAAAGAACTTAATGGTGTTGAAGTAAAACCTCAAACACTAGAAGGTGCTGGAGTTAAGGCTGCTCACACAGCTGTAATTCAGTTCCCCCATGCACACACGTTGTGAGGATCCAGGGTCAGCTAACATCATCTCCTTAACAACTGCAGACTCAAGTGATGCAAAGTATGAACTACAAAATGATTTGGTGTGAAAAAAAGGTCACACAACTGAAAAATTAATCTGCTTTAGGAAGGCAGTGTTTGAAATCCAGCCCTTTACCAGGAGAATTATGTTAATAGCCAATAAAACCCCATTTTATACACCATGGCTATAAATTAGTTCTATTGTAAGCACTCAAACCTCAGTCACATCCTAACTTGCAAACTATGAAGTGAAACAGTGATGCACAAGCAGGGACAGAGCTATGAAACCTCATAAAAATGTGCAGATCTGTACAGTTACATACCCATGGACTGGCTAGCAGTTGTGAATTCACCCTGTATACCGTTTTCATCCAGAGTCCTATGGTCAAGTTTATGGTATGCCGATTCCACAGTGTTAGGTTCTTCCACATCACTGTCCATTTGACTCAGTTTTTTGAAAGTACTTTTTACCCTACAAGGACTTCTTCTACAATAGGAAGACTCACTGTCCCCTGTTTCAGTGTTTGGGTCAATTAAAGCTGTGTTGTACTTTTTGGTCAATGTCTTCTTCGCTGTGGACTTGGAAGGTGAGCTTTGTGCATCCAGCTCATTTGGCAAAGGAGATGGTGTGCTGCTCTCTCCATCTGAAGAGGAAGATTTCATCTGGGTTGTAGCATTTTCATGGTAGTGGGGGTTTGGTTCATATCTGGGCTTTTCTAAACCAGGAAAACAAATGACAGCCAAAAACCAGTGGGCACTGCAAAGGACCAAAAAAAAATACATTAAAAAGTAGGAATTGTATAAATCATAGAATCATGGAATTGTTAGGTTTAGAAGGGAGCTCAGAGATCATCTAGTTCCAAACCCCCTGCCATGAGCAGGGACACCTCACACTAGAGCAGGTTGTTCAGAGCCAGAATGCATACAGTTTAACCTGAACTTGGGGAAAACCAAACCAAAGACATGAATGTGTGTGCACACAAACCCCCAAATCACATCCCTCAAAGTTATCAGAGAGAAATTATAAAAGCTGTTCACTCTTCACAGCAGCTTTTACTCAAGCCCTCACATTCTTAAAATCATAGAATGGTCTGGGTTGGAAGGGACCTCCAAAGCTCATCCAGTCCAACCCCTACTGCAGTCAGCAGGGACATCCTCCACTAGATCAGGTTGCCCACAGCCCTCTCCAGCCTCACCTTGAAGATCTCCAGGGATGGAGCCCCAACCACCTCCCTGGGCAACCTGTGCCAGTGTTCCACCACCTTCATAGTAAAGAACTTGTTCCTAACATTCAATTTAAATCTGCTCTTCTTCAGCTTGAAGCCATTGTCCCTGCTCCTGTCCCTGCAGCCCTTTGCAAACAGTCTCTCTGCAGCCTTCTTGAGCCCCCTTCAGGTCCTGGCAGGCTGCTCTTAGGTGTCCCTGCAGCCTTCTCTTCTCCAGGCTGAACACCCCCAGCTCCCTCAGCCTGTCCTCCTAGCAGAGCTGCTCCAACCCCCTGATATTTTTGTGGTCCTCCTCTGGACCTGCTCCATCTGCTCCATGTCCTTCCTGTATTGAAGGCTCCAGACCCGCAGGTAAGATCACTCCATGCAAGACGTCACCAAGAAATTCATTAACATGGGAGTTAATCACTGTCTAAATTTTGGTTTCAATTTGCTTGTATTTTATAGATTCTTTCCCTTCTTTGAATTAAAACTTACTTCTTTTTTAACATTTTCCCTATCACAGCAGGAATGTGAGACTTCAGTTTGTATTTTACGACTGTATGAAGTTGCCCAAACAAAAGAAAACACCCAGAAAAACAACAAAAATACCCAACAAAAAATTTCACAAAAAAGCACCAACATGGAAAAAAAACAGAAAAAAAAAAGAAACCCAACCAATAAACCCTCCAAAACCCCAAAAAACAACCTCCAAACAATATAAACCAGTTGACCAAGTCAGTAGTAATTCTCTTGCCTATCTATCCATAATGTATTTAAGCTCTTATTATGTATTTTTAAATGTAGTAGTTTAACTTCCCAAAGTATTTTGGCTTAGGTTCTTTCTGTGAAATGTAGAAATGTGTTTGTGACAACTTGCTCTGATCTTAAGGAAAGCAGGCATCATTAAAAGCCCTTAGCCACCACTAGAATGCTAACAGTCTGCTTCCTGACTCAAGAAAAATACCAAAATAAAAGGGTATAAAGAAAAAGAATAAAGCTGCCAATACAGGGGAGCAGATTTTTAACTGCATTTTCTCTGATCAGAGAATCACAGAAGGGGGCTGGAAGGGACCTTGAAAGCTCATCCAGTCCAATCCCCCTACCAGAGCAGGGTCACCTAGAGCAGATCACACAGGGACACATTCAGGTGGGATTTGAATATCTCCAGAGAGGGAGACTCCACAACACCCATGGGCAGCCTCTTCCAGTGTTCTGTCACCCTCACAGGGAAAAAATTCTTCCTCCTCTTTCCATGGAACTTCCTATGCCTCAACTCCCACCCTTGCCCCTTGTGCTGGCATTGGGCATCACCCAGCAGAGCCTGGCTCCAGCCTCTGGGCACTCCCCCTGCACATCTTCATCAACAGCAATGAGGTCACCTCTCAATCTCCTCTTCTCCAAGCTAAGGAGTCCTCAGCTCCCTCAGCCTCCCCTCACAATGAAGGTGTTCCACTCTTTTGATTATCTTTGTGGCTCTGTGCTGGACTCTAGTAGCTCCCTGTCCCTCTGGAACTTAGAGGCCTGGCACTGCACACGATATTCCAGATGTGGCCTCACCAGGACAGAATAGAGGGGAGGGAGAACCTCTCTCAACCTACTAACCACAGCCCTTCTAAGGCACCCCAGGATGGCACTGGCCTTCTTAGCCACAAGAGCACACTGCTGATACTGGTTTACTGTAACTAAAGGAGGATCTCATCTATTTTGAAGAGATCTCATTAGAGTAGGAAGGACTACAACAGGTAATCTAAACGTTAATGGTAACAGCTTAGCAGAACAAAGTCCAGAGAACCAGGCAAAACATAGAATCATCAGGTCCAACTATGGACACTAAACCATGTCCTGAAGTGCCATGTCCACGTCTTGAACACCTTGAAAAAGCACTCAGAAAATTCATTTCTGTTCAGTCTTTACATTGTGCCATACTACTTCTACTACAACAACGCACTTCAAGGTCTTACATCAGCATTTTGGCTTTAATCAACCAGGGGAAAAAAATACTTATTCTCTTAATTTTTAACTTCAATTCAGACTGGAAAATAACTTTCAGGTTTTAGAATGGTGAAGCTGAAGCCCTATGATGGCAATGCAGTAGAAGGAGGACTGTTCACTTACGCTTCGTTAAGGGGAACGAAAATGAAATCCTTCTCAAAGATGTCCACGTGCCGGGTCCAGGTTTTCACTCGCCCATGCCGGCGTTGTTGTATTCTGTGGGAAACCACAGAATCAGCCAGGGTGGAAGAGACCTCCAAGATCATCAAATCCAACCTATCACCCAACCCTATCTAATCAACCAGACTATGGCACAAAGTGCCTCACCCAGGCTTTTTGTAAGCACCTCCAGGGACATCCACGCCACCCCCTCCCTGGGCAGCACATTCCAACGGCCAGTCTCTCTGTATGGGAAGAACTGCTTTCTAAGCTCAAGCCTAAACTTCTCCCAGCACAGCTTGAGACTGTGTCCTCTTGTTCTGGTGCTGCTTGCCTGGGAGAAGAGACCAACCCCCACCTGGCTACAGCCTCCTTTCAGGTAGCTGTAAAGAGCAATGAGGTCTCCCCTGAGCCTCCTCTTCTCCAGGCTAAACACCCCCAGCTCCCTCAGCCTCTCCTCACAGGGCTGTGCTCCAGACCCCTCCCCAGCCTCGTTGCCCTTCTCTGGACACCTTCCAGCATCTCAACATCTTTCTTGAATTGAGGGGCCCAGAACTGGACACAGTACTCAAGGTGTGGCCTAACCAACAACTGATTGCCAGGCTGGCTTCTTTTAACTAAGAAACTACTTCTGCAGGTATGCTCCCCTTGTAGAATCACAAAATTGTTTTAGTTGCAAAGGATCTCTAAGATCATAGAGGCCAACTAGCAACCCAACACCATCATGGGCATCAACCCATGTCCCAGAGTGCCATGTATACACATTTATTGAACACCTCCAGGGATGGTGACTCCACCACCTCCCTGGGCAGCCTGTTTCAATGCCTGACCACTCCTGCAAGTGAAGAACTTTTTCCTAATATCCAACCTAAACCTCCCTTAATCTCTCTAAACCTAAATGGCAACTTGAAGCCATTTCCTCTGGTGCTATCATTTGATATTAGGGACAAGAAACACAGAATCACAAAATGGTCTGGGTTGGAAGGCACCTCCAAAGGTCATCTAGTCCATCACCCTCTGCAGTAAGGAGGAACATCCTCAACTAGCTCAGTGTTGTCTGGGTGCTTCCTGGAGTTCAGTTGGTATCATAATTTTGTCTGTAAGGAGTTTATCTTTCTAAAGAATCCATTCCTGCGGTCTTCTCTCTACTCATCTCTTAGCAGAGCTGATTTAGCACCAGACTTACGAGAGGTTTGAAGTTTCATGAATGTTTCTTCTTTCTCTTTGATTAAGGCGTTTGTAGAAGAAGGAACTGAACACATGGATTCTATCAGCATCTTCTTTTTTCAGTTTTTCAAGTACCAAATACCTGATCAGTTAAAAAAACAAAACAAAACAAAACCATTATGAGAAATTCATAGAGGAGTTAAGTCAAAGATTCATCACCAGAGTAAAAAGGATTGATTGCCCACCTGTGCTACTTCCCCACCAAATTGTGGCAGTCTCTCAGAAAACAGCTGTCAGAATATTAGAACTAAACACAGCAACTCATTATGCACTGTCTGTGCCAATATCTTAAGGTGTATGAAGCACTCTGCTCAATCAAGAAGCTGTTCTGCTGCTGCCCTGTTTAATTTTAGATCACGGCAAAATCCCAAATGTTCAATGAGTTTTGTTATATACAACCTACCCAGGAAAGACCCACAGTTTGTAACTGAGCCATTAAATCTTCAGACACTCCCAGAGTGATGCACTAATTTTCTTTTCACCTCTAAATTATTTTAATAAGGCTGAAAATTAGACACAGGCACTTTATGTGCAACATAAACAGAGCAGCAGAGAACAATTTAATGCATTTCTGACATCTGTAGCATCAGTGACACCAAAAAAAAAATTATTTACCTGTTACATTAATCAAAACAAATTACATTTCAGAGAACTCAGGGATAAAAAAATTGAACTTAAAAATCCTATTTTTCTGTCCCTTTGCTGTTACAACTTCTCTTCAGCTGCTAGAAGCACTTAAAGAACCTTTCTTTCCACGTAAGAATGAAGTCACTGTCAAGCAGGATAGGAGAAGAACCAAAATTTCTTCCAAAAACACTTAAACAACTTTTAAAATTGGAGCTATACATAGTTGGAGCCCAAGTGTTACCAACTGCCCCATGAATTTTTAATGTTGGAACTTTTCAATTTCCAAGTAGAAGATATCTAAAAGCTGATGTGGTATAAAACTTACTTTAAATAAAAATCAATAATAACGTCATTTAAAAATTCTCCTTCGTTTAGACAATGGAGGTCTTCGTTGGTCACAGAAATACCACCTTTAGCTGGAGGAGGTGGATAAACTATCAACCTGAAAAAAAAAAAAAAAAACATTAAATAGTAAATATGAGATGCCAAAAATCCCAGAATGGCTTAGGTTGGAAGGGAACTCAGATCACCTACTCCAACCCCCCCTGCTATGGGCAGGGGACACCTCTCAACTAGACTTAACTGCTCAAGGCCTCAATCCAACCTGGTCTTGAACACCTCCAGGGAGGAGGCATCCACCACCTCCCTGGGTAACCTGCTGCAGTGTCTCACCACCCTCATACTGAAGAACCTCTTCCTAAGATCCAGGCTAAACCTACTCTCCTTCAGCTTCAAACTATTCGTCCTTGCCCTATCCCTAGACACCTTTATGAAAAGTCCCTCTCCCGCCCTCCTGTAGCCTTCCTTCAGGTCACCCCAGAGCCTTTTCTTCTCCAGGCTGAACAGCAGCTCCCTCAGCCTATCCTCATACCAGAGGTGTTCCAGCCCCTATACCACATTTTTGTGGCCCTCCTCTGGACTCACTCCAACAGTCCTTTGTCCTCTCCATGATGAGGACACCAGAACTGGACACAGTATTCAAGGCAGGGTCTCACCAGAGCAACGTGGAAGAATCACTTCTCTTGACCTGCTTCCCCACAGTCTTCCTGATGCAGCCCCAGATACAGTTTGCTTTCTGGGGTGCATGAGCACGCTGCCTGCTCACAGTGAGCTACCCCCCAAAAAAAGATCCTCAGCAAATGGTTACAGGGCAAAGATCAAGATCTTACTTTTCTATGGGCCCAATAAATACTGTATGTGGTTCTCCAATTTCTTCATCATCATCGAAATACGGGAGCTGCTTATTTCGCTGCTGTGTTTTGGGCTCAGGAGCAACCTTGCAAGAACAAAAATCAGTATTAATATTCAGACTGTGCCCAAATTTACCACAAAAAAAGGTAATAAAGCTTTGTGAAGTGTAGCAGTGTAATACCCATTGACCAGGAATTCAAGCTGTTGTTTTTTCACCTTTCCTAGTTCATTTATTGCATTTATGTCTGCGCTCATTCCCTACAGAGCCACAAAACATTCACGTTTTTTAAGAAGGAGTTTTGTTTAAAGAAAGCATCGATTCATTTAACTGCAACACTGCAACTTAACTGCTGGTTTGAAATAGCATCATCTTAGCTGCAGATTCATTTGGAAACAATTATGTTGTTGAATCAAGAGTACAAATTTCTTGCCCCTTAACATCTTGAAATGCCAGCATCACTGTGGACTATTCTACAGCCTTGCCATCAAATGAAACACACTAAAAAAAAATAAAAAAAAAACCTGTGACTGCACAGACTACTTCCCAGTCTCATAATCCACCATGGGCCAGTTTGAAATCCTCATATAACAGCCATCAGAAGTTGTTTGGATGCTTTTTTGGACTAGTGACCAGCACACAACCTTCAGTATATTTGTAACCCAAATAGTATTTTTGCTCCAAACAATACTTTTGTTCCAAATAATACTTTGTTCTAAACCAGAAATGTGCAATTACATTTTTTATTTTGTTTTCTCTGTGTGATGGACTTCCTTTGGAATTGTCTTCCAAGCACTTAGTGAATGCAACAAGCCTGCCATTGGCTTCCTCAAAGGGAATTTTCACAAAGAAGTCAGAAATATTATTCCTTATACCAATGTCTGTAATTATTTTTTCAAATATTGAGTTTGCAGCAGGATCCAGACCAGTTTCAAAAATCAAAATGATGTACTTTTCTTCTTGACCTACAACAGAGCAGAGAGACAATCCTGCGTTTAGAAATGAAATGTCACAATGACAAAGATTTCAGAGTCACAAGCCAACAGCTGTTGGCACCACCATGCTGCTGACAATGCACACAAGCAGTAATGGATGTGTGCAGGTAGGATTAACTGCAGGATTCACTGAAGGATTAAGTACACTTGCAGAAGACTGCATTCAACTTTTGCCTTCATCTAGAACTATTAATTATTACAGTTTGTAAGGTTATTTTTAGACACTGAATGCAAAGCCAAAATGTATTTTGAAATGACAGCTTCTCTGATTATTGACTATAGTCAATACTTTTTCTTCATAGATTTATACGATGGTTTGAGTTGGAAAAGATCTTAAAGTTACAATCCCCCTGCCATGGGCAGGGACACCTTCCACTAGAGCAGGTTGCTCAAGGCAACCTGGTGGCCTTGAACACCTCCAGGGAAGGGGCATCCATGACCTCCCTGGACAACCTGTTCCAGTGCCTCCCCACCCTCTTTGTAAAGACTTTCTTTCTAATTTCCAGTCTAATCTGCCCTCCCCAAGCTTCAATCCTTTCCCTGTCATCCTACCACTACAAGCCCTTGCAAAATGTCTTTTCCTGGCTTTACAGGTCCCCTTCAGGTACTGGAAGGCTGCTGTAAGGTCTCCCCAGAGCCTTCTTTCCTCCAGCCCCAGCTCTCCCAGCCTGTCTCCACAGGGGAGGTGCCCTCTCCCCCTTAGGGGAGGTTCCTATCCTATTGTTTCAATACAATGCCAGAAATGATGTATACAGCATAATTTCCTCGCCATATAGGGAAACACCATGCCCTCATTTCTCCCAGGTCAACACAAAAGTCTAGAGCAGGTCTCTCAAGAATCAGTGAAGGTACACTCATTTGGGGAAATTCCTTAGAAACATAAATCTGCATCAAGAATGTAGATGGCCTTTTGTGGTCTCAATGTTTATTATCAAAACGGCTTCTATCTACCTAACTCCTTCAAAATCTACACAGGATTTTATTGGGGAAGAATTCAGTCTGGTTTTCTCCTACTTTCTAAGAGATGTGACTGAAAAGAGGAAGTAAAAGAAGAGAATCAAGGCAGCATACACTGAATTAAATGAGCAGCAGTATACAAGACTCACACTCAAATCCATGATCTGTCCTGATCCTAGAAGGCTGCCCTGTAAAAAAAAAAAATCATCACTGCCCTTTGACAATTGTACATACTGAAGTCACTGCAGCAGGTGAGCCCAGGGCTCCCCAGTCTATCAGCTAAAACAATCTGTAAGATTCCCTTTCACAGGGATATTTGCAGCACTGACATCTGCTCATCAGCTTTCAGACAACAGAAATTCTCAGAAACAATGAGGGGTTGAAAAAAAATTCCACTTTAACTTGGGGTAGCTAGCAAGTAGGATGCAAAACTTCATTGATTAGAAACTAAATTGAAGAGTATTAAGGGGGGAAATACATTCTTGAGACAACTGTTTTGAGATTTGAATAGAAAACAAGCATAGTGATTTTATTTTTTTTTTTAAGTGGATACAAACTGTGCTTCATGTATGAGAAGCACAAAGTTCTAAAAGAGCTGCTCTTACTGATTCCAGGCATGTGTTGTTGGACACATACCTACAGCAACCTGTAATGGCAATGTCACAAAAACTTATTTTTCTCCTATCAGATTTCTGTTACCATAGGAACAGGATCTCGGATGTGCTCACAATCAGTTTTTCTTTCTGCAAAAATATGAATCTGAACAAGGAAAGGAATTTACAATGTCACAGTAATCAAAATCTCCATCTGCTGACACAGGTAAAGGGATCTCACCGTCCAGAAGAACAAAGACCTGCTTTAAGTTCTGTAACATAAACAAAAAACCTCTCTGTCCCTGGTGAACATTCTGTGAACCAAGCACTGTCAGGCACTCTCTTGCTTGCTGTTCTAGCCCTAATGAATCCTGCATTTCTCCTGGTGCTGTGACTTAGCTTCAGCAGGTCAGCCTGCACCTGTACCAAAAGTTGGAGAATGTGAGTTGGATCAATTAGTTCTTGCATAAATAACACCCCCTCTCAGCCTCTGAAAAGTAAAAAAGCATTAAGTTGGGCTAAGAGAACTTGTTTAGGCAAACACAGGAATAGGATTCAGGCTGCAAATCCCAGGCTGCTGACTGACTCAGAGCTGCAGGGAGCTGTTGTTCTGAGAGAGGAGTTTCATATGCAGACATTTCCTTTTGGTTATTCTTAACTCAGCATGCCAACTGCTGTCAAAAAAAAAAAAAAAATCACTCTGAGGCCACACATTTCCCAGTTCACCACACACAGCTAACTGGATTTGAAGTGCTCCTATTTGAGAATTGGGCATCTAGACACAACTGCTCATGCAGCCATGGAGATTCAGGCTTAAAGTCATTTCACTGCTCACAAAGCAAAAGGCAATAGTGTGAGCACCAAGTACTCAGAGGTACCGAGCACAATAAAGCAGTTGGGTGTAAAACTAGCTCAGCCCCACAGCCTCAGAGGGAAAAGCTGGGGAGAGAAAGGCTGAGAGACACAGAAAGGGGAGGATTTCTTATCCAGCAACTCAGGAGGCTTTTGCTTTTGTCACTTGTAAACACCTGTGTTCACCTGGGATCTAATGCCTGCTCCCAGCATTGCCTCTAGCTCCCTCACACACTCTCCAATTAGTACTATAAATACTCCTTACAGCTTATACTCCTTATAGGAGGTGGATATAGTAACTATGTTACACATTGGAAGCACACAACTCAGATTGTTGAAAGCTTTCTCCCTCCATTTGAATGCACCATGTCTCTGGGAAGCTGATTGCAAGTCTAGATAACCACAAAATCCAACCTAAAGGGGAAGGGGACTCTCTGCTCCTTTAAAATACAATGTGCATAATCAAGATGCTAGACTCTGGAAGAAAGCT
Organism: Indicator indicator; assembly: GCF_027791375.1. Taxonomy (NCBI): domain Eukaryota; kingdom Metazoa; phylum Chordata; class Aves; order Piciformes; family Indicatoridae; genus Indicator; species Indicator indicator. Next base: position 2,045,879 of record NC_072011.1, on the reverse strand, counting down.
GTGTTGAAATTCATTTTAATTTTTATGACACATGAAGACAATTCACTTTTTTTCCAAGCAGGTATTTGTCTGCATCACAACAGCACCACAAGCATAAGGGAAAAAAAACCCAAGCCAACCCACTCTACAGTTTCTACTGAAACTAAGGCCTGTGAGCAGAAGAGCTCAGAAAGCAGAAGTGTCTCCAAAGGTGTCATATAAAGGTAAAGGCCTGCACACAAAAGCTGAGCAAGCCAACTGGCTTTCATTCAGTACAAATATGAGTGAAAGGAGTTATACTAACCTGATTAAATGTGTGGTCTGGACACACAGCAGACTGCAGTTTTGCTAAGCTGTTCTAAACTGTCCTCCTCATCAGCATGGGAGGGTGGAAAAACCACTGTATCTACCCCAGCCAACAACAGCAGTGCACTCAGTCACAATCCAAACCATTAAAACTCCATTTAGAAGTGAATAATAGGTGAGAATTGTTTACTTACTGTCTCCTTTACATTCGTACCAGACGTTATCTTTACTCATTTTCAGCTGTTCTCTCAGGCTACTACAGGTTGATGGTACTGTTTGTAGGAAAACTACTGGCAATTTTCTGACACTACACCATTCACATTTGGTAAGCTCCGAAGTTTTCAGGTTGATCTCCCGAACATCACTTTCTGAATCTAGGAGGAAACGACCACAGTATTATGTAGGCTTCCTTTCCACATCCCCCCTTGGTTTTAAGGAGAAATCAGCCTGTGCTCATTAACTTTCTTTAAGGTTTAGAAAGGTTTGAAATTAGCACAAGTCCAGGAAGTGATGCCTGTTAATTTCTTAAAAGATGAACTCAACTCCTCTGTCACCTCTCGGGAAGTAATCAGAAATTAACTGTTTTCCTCTCACTAACTTTAATCTAGCTTTTATTCCACATGGAAAAAAAAAAGGAAACAAACCAAACAACAATCCCACCCCCCCCCGCAAAAGCCCACAAACCACCAACCAAAAAACAAACTACAAAAAACCCCAAACCAAACAAAACCAACAAAAAAACGCCAAAACCCCCAAACCAACCAACCAGCCCAAGACCTCCCAAACCATCCAACCATCCAAAACCCCCCACCATCCAACCAACCCCCCAACAACCAACCAGCCAACCAACCAAACCAACCCCAACCAACCAAACCAACCCCAACCAACCAAACAACCAACACCCCCAAACCAATCAAACAACCCCAAAACCAACCAACCAACAAAAAACAAACAAAAAAGCCTCATGAACAACCAAACCAAACCTATTCCCAGTGATGTACCTTTGTAGCTACTGCTGTGACATTTTACAAAAGTTTTGCAAAACTTTCTCTGTATATTTATCTTTGACCAAGTTCCCCTTATGAAAAAGAACTTGCAAATGAAGAGGAGAGTAAACATATGCAGAGAATTGACCTGATTGCCTGAAGGGAAATAAAGTCCTGCTCTCAATCTAGTGCCAAGGAGAAATGTCAGTGGCATGGTCAATATTGAATTCTGCATCTGCTGCTGCTGCTGCCAGTGTTGAGTATTTTACAGATTTTAATTCATTATTAAAATGGGAGCAAAAAACCATGTCAAGTCGAAGTTCTTCAAATTTGGTGAAAAGACCCAGAAATTTCCATGCCACCAATTATTTCTAGATGAGAAAAAATGCTTACTGGCAGTCACTTAAAGCTTTAGCTAGCAGCAGCCTCCATCTCAAAAACTGTCTGCTTAAACAGGGGACAAAACATAGGACAGGAGAAAGAGAACCTATCTAAAGTCCGTCTAATAAATGCAAATCAGTGCAACATGTTTGTGAGGAGATCTTATTAACGGTTATAAATATCTGAAGAGTGGGTGGCAAGGAGAAGGTGATGGTCTCTTTTCAGTGGTGCCCAGTGACAGGACAAGGGAAAATAGATACAAACTGGAACGTAGGGAAGTTCCACCTCAACATGAGAAAAAAAATTCTTTACTCTGAAGGTGCTGGAGCCCTGGAACAGGCTGCCCAGAGAGGTTGTGGAATCTCCTCTGGAAGACTTTCAAAACCTGTGTGGCCTGCCCCAGGGGATCTTGCTCTGGCAAGGGAGTTGGACTCCCCTCTAGATCTCTAGAGGGCCCTTCTAATCCCTGTGATTCTGTGGTAAGTTGAACCCTTGTGATGTTGTTTTTACTAATGTAAAAATTAGAGTTTAGCTTGAGTGTGTTTTTGGTGGCTGTGTTTTTCATGTGTGTAAGTTAATAAACTCCTCAGTGAGGGCACAGTTATGCCTTTGGGTGTGCAACTATACAGCCCACAGTGTGAACCTGAAGGCAATAAAGTTTGCTGCAAGGCTTAATAGCTTTGTGAGTTAAAACTATGTCAGTATTAGCTTGCAGAATTGTAAACTGAACTCTCCTCCCCATCCCCATATTTCTGGCTCAAGTGACTAGAAGGGTTGGACTTGAGATGCTCCTCAGAGGTCTCTTCCAACCCCTACCACTCTATAATTCTATGAGTACTTTCTACCTTTGTAGCACTCATGGTTCTCAGTATTACTGGAGGAAGTCCTTCTCTTCCTCCACCCCTGCCCTCCCTCCCTCTCTTGGTATCTAGCAGTCAATGTCCAGCAGCCACCCTTCACATCCCTCCTGAAAACACAGCCCTGTGCTTGCCAAAAGGGAAGGCAGCTGCTTGTAGAGAGGGCAAACAGAAATGGAGCTCACTGGGACTATACTAATCTGCCTCCAGATGCAAAACTCAAAAACTGAAAAAGTGCTGAATGTTCCAGCAAACAGCATTTAATGGTTTCCATTTTTATGCTACTGAGGGATCAAGACCCATGGGAATGATTTTACCATGCAGCTCTTCTGACTGAAAACTGACAGGCATTTTCTACAATTTTTTCCTGGCTTTTGAGTATTTTGGATTTTTTTAAATACATGGAATGGATGAAGAGTGGTAGCTTCTATCTAGAGTTTAGCTGCAACAGTAACTGAAACACTTGACACAGGAAAGGCTACACTCATCTTTACAAGTTGTGAGGCACATTTTGGTATCATAGAATACAAACAGCTCTCTTGCACAAACGAGGAAAGGCAAACTTTGCTAGGACTGCATCTCCTGGGAAAATCAAGCTTAACAAAAGGAGACAGGGCTTCTTTTCAGGCCCAAAGCAAAACCCCACAAAAGAATCACAGAATGCCAGGTTGGAAGGGACCTCAAGGATCATCTGATCCAACCTTTCAAAGAGAAGAAAAGGGAACAGAGCAACAGTTGTGAGCTTCCTAAACTATGTCATTGTGTTTATTTCAGTGACATGAATTAGAAATCCCACAGGCTAGTGAAGAACACACTTTAAAGGGAGCTATAGGAAGGAGAGATCTAAGGCACCTGCATGGTTCTTTACTCTCTACTTAGGCATCTGAAAAAAAAGAACTGAAACTGTTAAATCAGTAACATGTTTTGCAGGAGGCTACTCTTGCCCTTTCTTTTTGTTAATCATTTTCAAGGCAACCTTTGCCAACCATCACCAGAATATCTACAGCTCTTCGACTGCGATGAAGGGAAAGAAGTTAACGACCCAGCTGCATGTCCACCACAAATTGCTAAGTCCTGTGGGGAATTTTCTTTCTGTCAGTAAAAGGCAGAGATCATAGAATCATGAAGGCTGGAAAAGACCTCTAAGATAAAGCAAAATAATTTTGTTTTTTATTAACCAGGCAATTCAGGTCAAATTTATACTCTTTTTTTTTTTTTTTTTTACCTCTTATCTGACTACAGGTACCCAGCATAATTTATTACATCCAAACACAAATTCAGAAGTGGTATTTCATGATGATTCCTTTGGTAAAGTTATTTCATTCAAAATCCATGAGAGATGTACTCACCTTCTTGGCTTTCTAGGCGTATTTTGATATAATCCAGGCAAAACTGTGGAAGGGAACACAACAGTAAGATTTCACGTCTTCTTCAAGCCAAAACTGACTAAATGCCTTTTTAGTGTTAGCAGATATATTTCAATTCAGTACTGAAGTAATTTTAACATAAAAATGTAATTTTTTAGGGTTTGAGAAAGAAAAGTGTGTATTTTAGCACAACTCAAAGAAGCAAGAATATTCTTTACTAGTCAATGTCCCTTCAGTCATACTGAAGGTCTGAAACTGAAACTGAAGATATCTGCTAGCACTCTGTTTTCAAGGAGGTTTAAAGTAACTCTCAAATAGACCACGAACTAGAGGGAGAAAATAACCAAACAAAAGTCTTCAAATGAGTATCAGTACTTAAGTAGCTCTAACAACAGGGGTTGCAGGGAAGTGGAAAAAACAATTAACCTCTTTGCTGTTTCTGTGGTTACCTCAACCAGAACTATGCATTTTGTGGCTTGCTGCATGCACCTCAACATTCACTGTCTCCTGGTCTTGACATAACTTAAGAGAGTTAACACAAAAACAGCAGCCCAGCTGAAGTGTATGTACACTAATGCACGCAGCATGGGTAACAAACAAGAGGAGCTGGAAGTCTTGGTACAGGAGGAAAACTATGATGTCATTGCCATCACAGAAACGTGGTGGGACGACGCTCACAACTGGAGTGCTGTAATCAAGGTTTTGGTACCTGCTGCCTGCAATTTTGTTAGCAAATGCACATTAATCTGCAAGTCCCTCACCAGCCAAGTCAAGGAGGTTTGTTTGGCAGGCAGGATGTTTGTATTAAACACCAGAACTACACAGTATTTGTGAGCATGCAAGAGCACCTTGTGATTCTTTGGGAATTCCAGCCTTTGAGGCAAGCTTAGCGCCCACAGACAGGGGCAAACCCACTGTTCCAGTATGGAAACAGCAAGGCCCCTCACCAAAAGGACTTGCCCACCACCAAGGGTACTTACAATGACAGGTTCCACCACCATTCTCCGCAGCGTCCCTATCCGGATGCTCCGGCAGTTCAGGATGACGCTTTCACAGGAGTTTGGGTAGCTGAGAGGCACAGCCTCAGCCACAATCTCTTGGGAAATGACTTTGCGACGCTTTATTGGAGTGTTGGCCACAATGTTCCCAAACTGAAAAACAAGTTTCAGCCTTTCAGAAAGTCTCACCGAGATTCAGCACTCCAACAGGCTGGTTATACACTAGCGACTACATTCCTGCCTGGTTTCCTGTTGGTTAACAGGATTACTTTCTAGAGCCTTCACCTCCACCAAATACAATATGTAGAAATTCCCTAAAGGAGTTTTTGGAACACTTGAAGATGTTAAGTTTGCTAGATTCTAGAACACAAAACACAAAGTGATACTTGCAGACATCTTGCTAACATTTCCAACCTAGAATCACAGAATTGTCAGGGACCTCAAGGCTCATCCAGTTCCAACCCCCCTGCCATGGGCAGGGACACCTCACACTACAGCAGGTTGCTCACAGCCACATCCAGCCTGGATGCAAAAACCTCCAGGCATGAGGCTTCCACCACCTCCCTGGGCAACCTGTTCCACCTGTCTCACCACCTTCAAAGGCAAAAACTTCTTCCTAACATCCAATTGGAATCTACCTATTTCTAGTTTTGTTCCATTCCCCCCAGTCCTATCACTCCCTCAAAAGTCCCTCCCCAGCTTTCTTGGAGCCCCCTTCAGATACTGGAAGGCCACAAGAAGGTTTCTCAGAGCCTTTTCTCCAGACTGAACAGACCCAACTCTCTCAGTCTTTCCTCATAGGAGAGGAGCTCCAACCCTCTGCTCATCCTCATGGCCCTTCTCTGGACATCTTCCAGCACCTCCAGATCCTTCTTGTAATAGAGGCTCCAGCACTGGACACAGAGCTCCAGGTGTGGTCTCAGCAGAGCAGAGTAGAAGGAGAGAATCCCCTCCCTGGCCCTGCTGGCCACACTTCTCTTGCTGCAGCCCAGGCTCTGCTTGGCTCTCTGGGCTGCAAGTGCACACTGCAGGCTCATGCTGAGCTTCTCATCCCCCAGCACTCCCAAAGTCTTTTCTTCAGAGCTGCTCTCAAGCCAGGCCCTGCCCAGTCTATATTGGCGCTTGGGGGTGCCCTGACCCAGATGTAGTACCTTGCCAAAACTAATCTGAACATGAGCAAATTTTGTCTCTGTGAAACACTGTGCAGCATGGCAAAGCAAGGTGATTTTTAGTAGATTTGCTTTGTTCACTTGTATACAAACACAAAGCTGTAAAAGCACCACAGCCTTGGTGAGTTTCTTTTTTATTTTTATCAGTGACTGAAAACACTTCAGTAATTACTGCAGCACAGTGCATCACACCACATTATCAGGAGCAGACTCTTCAAGAAATATAAACAAGGAAGCCTAATCAAAATTCCTTAAAGCAACTATAAAGAACTATGGTTTTAGAATAGATTCCAAGGTCAGAAGCCTAAATGCTGAAAGAAGGCCACATGGAGTTTGGCTCCACTTCAAGAAAGCCTCTAGATGCTGACAGAAGACTTCATTGAGATTAAGTCTCTTATTTATCAAAGGACAATCTCACAGCAACCTATTAAAATTGAAGCAATCTGGCTGGTAGCCCTCAGATTAATTTATTTGTTTTATGCTTATATTGTTTTACTTTGTTGAAGGATTTTCTGTAGGCTAGGCTTTGCTTTGCTATTTATAGTGTTTCATAAAGCCATCTCCTAATAAACATTCTTTTGAGCTACAAAATACAACTAAACTCTCACAGGAAAAACATTTTAAGGGATTCAGTATTTCCATTAACACTGAATCTCAACAATTATTTTGAAGTCACTTATCATTAGCCTATCTTGGTCATAATTCAAAATACACTTTTGGATGTTTCATTTAAACACAGTGGAGAAGTCAAAGATCCTATAATTAAGATGTTCTCCTAGGAGTACTGCATCCAGCTCTGAAGCCCTCAGTATAGGAAGGACATGGACCTGATGGAGCAGATCCAGAAGAGGGCCACAAATATGATCAGGGGAGTAGAGCACCTCTGCTGCAAGGTCAGGCTGAGGGAGCTGGGGGTTTTCAGCCTGGAAAAAAGAAGGCTCTGGGGAGAACAAAGAGCAGCCTACCAGTACCTGAAGGGGGCTACAAGAAGGATGGAGAGAGACTGTTTGCAAAGCCCTGCAGGGACAGGACGAGGGGCAATAACTTCAAACTACAGAACAGCAGATTTAGATTGGATGTTAGGAACAAGTTCTTCACTATGAGGGTGGTGGAACACTGGAAGAAGTCGCCCAGGGAGGTGGTTGTGGCCCCATGCCTGGAGTTATTCAAGATGAAGCTTGATGAGGCCCTGGGAAACCTGATCTAGTTGAGGATGTCCCTGCTGACTGCAGAGGGGTTGTACTTGACAACCTTTGGAGGTCCCTTCCAACCCAGACCATTCTATGGTTCTATGACTCTTGTTGAAGAGATCTCATTTCTGTCTATTGGGCTAGCTAGATATTATTAAAAGCTCCAAACTCAAATCATGGACCAACAGTAAAACATGTGGAGTTATATTCAAGTAGCCTCCTCAATAAAGGATTAATGAATATTCTGAGAAAAAAATCCAAACAAACAAAACAACCAAATGAATGAACAAAGCTTCTTCTAACACATTTAACATAAACATTGTGAGACCTTCTTTGAATCAATGCAAAGTTTGATTTAAATTTCACTACCAAAAAAAAAAAAAAGAGGGGGGGAAGAGAAAAATCTGTTTCCCTTCTTTTCTGAAGTAAGCCTTTTTAAAGTTAGTTTGAAATATGCAGTCAATTTTCAGTGTTATAATTGGTTCTTAAAGCCCAGTGAATAGAAGCATATGGATATACATAGGCAAACATTTGGGAGAGTGCATTCACAATGCAACACTTAAAGTCAATCCAGCAGATAATGCCAGAATAACTTAAATTCAAAGCTATTTATCACCCAAGCTTTTAGCCCCCCCCAGCTTTGTTGTAGATTAGAGGCTCACAACTTTATATTGATAGTGGCAACTACATATAACACCACATTATAAATCATCCATAATGTCATCAATCACAGCACTAGCACTAGAAGGTTGGTTTCTGAATCTCAACATAGCATGAGGCTTTGGCATCATTGCTTTACCGCTCTAACTTCAGAAGACACAAAGGATTTGAGACTGCAGGTGGGTACCTGAGCAGATACTCTGGTTGAGCCAAACTCACGACAGTGAAACTGGACAAGTGATTCAGAAATGGTTTTCATCGGCACTGTTAATTCAGCACCAGGTGCAACAGAGAATTATTTCTTCTTAATGGCTCACTATTGAGGTGGTTAAGATCTTGACATACTGTGAAAGCTGTCCCTTTTGGCAGCACTTAAGGACTGTTCTCATGATGCATTTTTGGTCTTTGTTTATCCCCTTCTTGCAGTGTGGTACTCAAAGACGAAATTAAACCATTAAATCCTTAAAAGATGTGCTATTAATTGGGACAGTTGCCAAAGTATTTTAATTTTAAAGGGCCACTACTGTTTCCAGTTTCTCTTTTCAGGTTTACCTTCAGATGCCCAAAGTTTTCCCAGCCAACAGCCGGTACTGACATCCTTCTGCAAACCAAGCAGGCCCTTGAGTTTCACAGAGATACCCAGCCCAGTCTCAAAGAGTATACATTCAACACAGAAGCATCTATGTTAAAAGCAAGATTTAAATTGTTAAGAACACTTGTAAAAACAAAATGAACACATTTTATCATGTTTCCAGTACTAAGCAGGCAGATACTACTCGATGAGCTGCTGAATAAAGAAAAGCAATCAAATATAAATCAACTTGTGACAATGCAAAACAAGCCTTTACATTTTCCATTTACGATTTCAGTTTTGTTTTCTGTAAACAAAGCATTAAATAGTACCTGATCCTTCATTCTTGCTTTCCTTGGTAGTGTGACTGCAATTTCTGTATCTGTTGTTATGCTACCTATTCTCTCTATTCCACAACTGTTTTCCTTTAATGCTGCTTCCACCTTTCCTGTAGAAGGAGCTGGGGAGGAGCGGGCTGAATCTGCAGGACGAGGTGAAATGCTTTCCATTCTCCTAGTGCTGCCACTATCCTCCTCCTCATCATCATCATCACTAGACAAAACAACTAAACAGAAAATATTAAATTCTCAACCACTACATTTTTCTGTAACAGCAATTTAATTTTCAAGCAATAGCTTATAAATAATTTATGTAATTGTCCTGCAGTGCCAAAAACAAGTCCACGTTCATCACCATATTAGGCTTTGATTGATGTTTATTTGGAATCTGCTCGCAGGTGCTCTCTCCCTCATCATTCATTTCTCACAACTAACTATACAAGAAATGGGTATGGTTCACCTCTAGACACAGAAGTGAAGCCATACATTTCTTGGTTCAGACAAATAAAATAATGAAAAACACAATTTCAGAAAAATTGCCAAGAGAAATTATGATTGAAATTGTTCACATCAGTAAGACCCCATGGTCTAATAAACTACAGCATGGAACCAGAAACATCATGTCCCAAATTACAGTTCCTTCCTGCTTATAAATGGAGTTCACTCAAGAGAAAGCACAAAAGAAAAATCAACATTTTACAAATGATGACATTTAAATGAATACACAGCTCAAAAGGAAAAGGAGGGAAAAGAAACCAAAACAAATAAAAATCCCAGACTGTCTCATTTGGCAGAATAAATAATGGAATTTTGCTAAGAACATGTTTGTTTTCAAATTGCAAAGCGTTGAGTCTTTCAAATAAAAATTCCTTCCACAATTTTTTGTTTCCCCAATGTTTACCTTTGTCAGAGTACCTCAGTATAGGAAAAAGGAAATTATAAAAAGGTCTGTCCCTCTTCCCCCAAAACACATCCATATTAAAAAAATCCCCTGCAAAAATCAGCAATGCAAATCTGCAAGGACAATTTCTTCATTATACAATACTCTGAGTGTGCAGTTTATAGCTAGAGTCATTACAAGGTACTTACTTGGATCATTTAGTTCAGATGGTCTCGTGCTCCTCTGTCTTAAGCTTCCTGTCATTTTAGGGCTTTTTGTCCCCGTTAGAAGACCAACTTTGCCGTTTGGTCGTAACATAGAATGTCCTACAACTTCGTTACTCAGCAGAATATCTGTTGGGCCTTTCCCAACAGCAGAACTATAAAACTTCTTTGTGTTGAACCCTGTACCTGAAGATTTTAGCCCTGTGGAATTCTGGTGTATTGAAGAACGTGACAAAGGTCCCATAGGTTCGTTTAATGTCATAGTTTGTCTGGAGACTCTTTGCAAATCCTTCAGAGAGACACTTTCACAATGTCGGCATTTGGTCTGATTTTCGTTTGCCCGCCCGCAGTTTGGGCAATCAGTAGAATAATCAATTTGTTCCAAAAGCTGGAGGGGAAGGGAAACACAGACACAAAGATCAGGAACTGTAGAGGTACAAACAGAACATTTCCAAATCATAGAATCATACAATAGTCCAGGCTGGAAGGGACCTCCAAAGGTCATCCAATCCAACCCCCTCTGCAGTCAGCAGGGACATCCTCAACTGGATCAGGTTGCCCAAGGCCTCATCAAGCCTCACCTTGAATATCTCCAGGGAAAGAGCCTCAACTGCCTCCCTGGGCAGCCTCTTCCACTGTTCCACCACCCTCATAGTAAAGAACCTGTTCCTGACATCCAATTTAAATCTGCCCTTCTCTAGTTTGAAGCCATTGCCCCTCGGGCTGTCCCTGCAGCCCTTTGCAAACAGTCTCTCCCCATCCTTCTTGCAGCCCCTTCAGGTCCTGGCAGGCTGCTATTAGGTCTCCCCAGAGCCTCCTCTTCTCCAGGCTGAACACCCCCAGCTCCCTCAGCCTGTCCTCATAGCAGAGTTGCTCCAACCCCATGATAATTTTCATGGCCCTCTTCTGGACCCTCTCTTACAGGACCATACCTGTCCTACAGGACTAGACCAATGATTCATAGAATCATTAGGGTTGGAAAAGATCTTCCAAGATTATCCATCCCTGTGTTGTACTTTCAACAGTGGCCCCAAGCAGCAGACAGTTAGGAGCAAAGGGATTAACACAATGAAAAATCTTTACTTGATGCAGTTACCAATTTAGACATTTCCTGAATCAGTGGTTGAATTTAACTCAACCTCATTAATGATGATCACAGGCTCACAGGATGTTAGGGGTGGGAAAGGACCTCCCAAGATCTTCCAGACCAACCCCCTGCCAGACCAGAACCATCAAATCCAGAACAGGTCACATAGGAATGCATCAAGACTGGTCTTGAAAGTCTCCAGAGAAAGAGACTCCTCAACTCCTTTGGGCAGCCTGTTCCAGTGCTCTGTCACCCTCACAGTGAAGAAGTCCCTCCTCATGTTGAGGTAGAACCTCCTGTGCTGTAGTTTATATCCATTACTCCTTGTCCTATCACAGGATGCAACAGAGAAGAGCCTGTCCCCTCCCTCTTGACACTCTGAAGATGTAATCTCTCATGTTTTATCAGTCCCTTTTTGAAATCTCATAATGCAACAACACATGAAAAATACGGAGGTTTTTTGCTTGACAGTTTTACCACAGGCACTCAGCTCCTGTGTCTGGGAAAAAGTTACTGCTTTCCATTCACAACTTGTGGTGTTCTCAAATTTACAGATTTCTAAGATACACACGGGAAAAAGCACCAGATGTATTTACTAAATCCTGTTTACAAGGGCAATCTGTCTGATGGCTTTGGAAATGAAATCACGCCCCTGAAACAACATAATTGAGTCTGCTGCTTTGTTATCAGCAAGAGAAGGAACAGTTTGTTTTAGCAAAGTGCTCAGCTATGTCCAATCTGTTCAAGGGTATCAACCTGCTGATGCTTCTACATGCAGCTCCAGCCCTCACCTCCACATGTGTGCCAGGCAGGAAGTACTTCTAGAAGTTAGTACCAGGGCTTTGGAACAGGAAGGAAAATGGCGAAAGCACACCTTGATGGATCTAAGGAAGATGATCTTCAAGTAAGAGGGTGGTGAGACTCTAGAATAGGCTGCCCAGGGAGGCTGTAGATGCCTCCTCCCTGGGGGGGGTGTTCAAGGCCAGGCTGGATAAGACCTTGAGCAGCTGAGTCTAGTTGAGAGGTGTTCCTGTCCATGGCAGGGAGATCGGAGTAGAAGACCTCTAAGATCCCTCCCAACCTAAGGCATTCTAAACTTCTGATTCTTCATGTACACAGAAAGTCATGTAGTTAAGAGCTAGGAGTTACTGCAACTGGCATACACACACCACAAGACAGCCACAAATGATGAAGTTGCTTTCCTTTTCCTCTCATGCTAATTCACCTAATTTGTAAGGGAGGTACTTTATGATATTTGTTAGACCTTAAGACTGAAAAATGTTTTATCAAGACAGTGACAAGATAGCATCTATTTATTTTCCTCCCCCCTCTACTCTGCCCTGGTGAGGCCACATCTGGAATACTGTACCCAGCTTTGGGCTCCCCAACTCAAGAGAGACAGAGATCTGCTGAAGAGAGTTCAACAAGGAGCTGTGAGGATGATTAAGGGACTTGCACATCTCTCCTATGAAGAAAGACTAAGAGACTTAAGGCTGTTTAGTCTTGAGAAGGCTGAGAGGGAATCTGATCAACTTTAAATATCTGCGGAGTAGGTGTCAAGGAAGGGCCAGTCTCTTTTTGGTGGTGTCCAATGATAGGACAAGGAACAAGGGCTATAACCTAAAACATGTTCTACCTCAACATGAGGAGAAATTTCTTTACTGTGAGGTGCTGGAGTGCTGGGATGGGCTGCCCAAAGAAGTTGTGGAGTCTTCTGTCTGATGTGCTCTTGCGTGGCCTGGCCCAGGTGATCATGCTTTGGCAGGGTGGTAGGACTCAATTATCTCTAGAGGTCCGTTCCAACCCCTAACATTTCATGATTCTGTTTTAATTTTTAGATTGCTTTCTTCAGTAACTCCTTCAATCTAGAAGACTGTTTTCTGCTTTTGTCCCTTACTTAACAGAACATAAGGTAGCGACATGAGGCAGGCTGCAACAAGTATTTTACTTCTTTAAAGAAGTAAAAAACAAAATCATCAATATAATGACTAAAATAAACCCCAGAGAACCATTCATGTCTTTTAGTTTTGAACTGCTTTACTTCACTACTTGTATAGATCATATCTATATCGACTTATACAGATCAAAACCTCAGCTATTAAAATTTCCAACTATCATCATATTAATTAAGTGAATATTTAATGGAAATGCTTAAGAGTAGTACCAGTTGTTTCACTCTAATGAAGAAACACAGCCTGACTTACTCTCTAACAGAAGGAAACAGTTAAAAAGTTACTTGTAGATAATCATCACAGATATACTTTTTTTTTCCCCTCCTTTTTTTTAATTACCAAGAACTCTTTACAGAAAAAATGCTTTCACATAACCACAGAACATTAGGGGTTGGAAGGGACCTCAAAAGCTCATCCAGTCCAATCTCCCCACTAGAGCAGCATCACTTAGGGCAGGTCACACAGGAATGCATCCAGATGGGTTTTGAATGTCTTCAGAGAAGAAAACTCCACAACCTCTCTGGGCAGCTTGTTCCAGTCACTGTCACAGTGAGAAAGTTTTTCCTTATGTTCACATAGAACCTCCTGTGCTCCAGCTTGCACCTACTGCCCCTTGTCCTATCACTGGACATTGCTGGGAGAGCTTGGCTCTGTTCTCCTGCAGTCACCCTTCACATATTTATAAGCACAAATGAGGTTACTTCTCAGTCTCCTCTTCCCCAAGCTAAAGAGCCCCAGCTCTTTAAGCCTCTCCTCATAAGGCAGATGTTCCACTGCCTTCATCGTGTTTGTGGCTTTGCACTGGACTCTTCCAAGCAGCTCCCTGCGTGACCTGTATGTGGGCATTAGGAATCTTCCATAGTTACCAGGGAAGATAAGAAACACAGAAAGCCTTAGAGCAATTGCCAAAGTATCTTAAATCTGGTATACAAAAAAAGTTCCAGAAAACCACAGACTGGTTGGCTGCATCTAGAACAGAGAATGCCATTTGGATACCTCTGCTACTTTCACTGAAAAAAACAAAGCAACTTAGTAAAAAGTCTCTGTCAAAGGGTGAAATATTGTCCCTCTATTTCAGAGGCAGCACACCAATGCTCTCAGTTTCTGCTTTATGGATCAGCCAACTGACTAAAACCCTGCTTCTTTAGCTTTCCAGTGCAGTGTCTGTTTGGTCAAATTCACAAAAGGAATATTCCATAGCTAATATCAACACTTCAGAATCTCTATCTTTCCCCAAAATGTTATAACCCACATCTTTCTCCCAACTTTAACAGTATTTAGAACATTAACCTATTTTACAACTGCATCTCTGGTTTGGATTTATACATCACATCTTTTACCCAGCACCTGCCCCACCTTGAGCTGCGGCGTTAAGCATTTTTTCGTAGCAGAAGTCAAGTCAGACTGATAGGAATTGCAGTGTCGTTTCTGTTGCACCTTCCTCTTAACTTCAGATTCGGATTCTGATTCTGACTCTTCTGTGTTTTCCATTATACTGTCTACGAGGGGAAAGAAATGCAAACATGTTAACAAGAAATGTCTACTTGTACGCTGTTAGAACAGTGATGAAATTTATTTCTTCATGTACATGAGCCTGAACTAAACATAAACACCTTTCTGAACAGCCAGCAAACTACACTGCTTCAAGTGTTTCATGATTTGTTGTATGAATAAGAAAAAAATTAGCCAAAGTGACTTTGGAAAGTTGATCACAGAATCACAGAATGTTAGAGGTTGGAAGGGACTTCAAAAGATCGAGTCCAACCCTGCTGCCAGAGCAGCATCATCCAGAATAGTCTGCACCAAAATGCATCCAGGTGGGTTTTGAATGTGCCCAGAGAAGGAAACTCCACAACCTCTCTGGGCAGCCTGTTCCAGGGCTCCATCACCCTCACTGGAAAGAAGTTTCTTCTCATACTGAGATGAAATCTTCTGTGTTCAATTTTGTCTCCACCGCTCCTTGGCTTATTGCTGTGCACCACCCAAAAGAGCCTGTCCCCCCCCACTTGACCCCCACTCCTCAGCTATTGATAGACATTGATCAGATCCCCTCTCAGCCTTCTCTTCTCCAGACTCAACAGCCCCAGCATTCACTACTGAAAGATCTGCTGGATTACCTTGAATGCTTTAAGGATAATTAGAAATATTCTGTGTACTTAGGATTTCTTCCTTCTGCCCAAGACTCAGCAGTACAGTGAGCTATAATGCCCTATCTTTTGTCAGTGACATGGACAGTGGCACTGAGTGCACCCTCAGCAAGTCTGCTGATGCCACCAAGCTCTGTGGTGCACTGGACTCACTGGAGGGAAGGGATGACATCCAGAAGGATCTTGACAAGCTTGAGAAGTGGGCCAGTGCCAACTGCAGGAGGTTCAACAAGTCCAAGTCCAAGGTCCTGCATCTGGGTTGGGTCAACCCCAGGCCCAAGTACAGGCTGTGTGCTGAGTGGGCTGAGAGTAGCCCTGAAGAAAAAGACTTGGGGGTGTTGTTTGAACCGAGCATGCTCATGCAGACCAGAAGGCAAATTGTATCCTGGGCTTCATCAAGAGGAGTGTGGCCAGCAGGGCAAGAGAAGGGATTCTGCCCCTTTACTCTGCTCTGGTGACAACCTTGAATACAGCATCCAGTTCTGGTGTCCCCAGCATAAGGACAGAGAACTGTTGGAGTGAGTCCAGCAGAAGGCCACAAAGATGACCCAAAGGCTGGAACACCTCTGCCATGGGGATAGGCTGAGACAGTTGGGGTTGTTCAGCCTGCAGAAGAGAAGGATCTGGGAAGACCTTTATAGATGGATTTCAGTATCTGTAGGGGACATACAGGAAGGCTGGGGAGGGGCTGTTCAGAAGGGCCTGTGGGGATAGGATGAGGCGTAATAGTTTGAAAGTGGAGAAGGGTAGGATTTAGGGTGGGCATAAGGAAGAAGTTTTTTTACAATGAGAATGGTAAAATACTGGAACAGGTTGCCCAGGGATGTGGTTGAGGTCTTGTTCCTGGAGACATTCAAGATCAGACTTGATGTGGCCCTGGGCAGCCTGATCTAGTTGGAGGTGTCCCTGCTGACTGCTGGAGGGGTGGCCAAGATGACCTTTGGGGGTCCCTTCCAACCTGATCCAATCTGTGAGTCTCCAGAGATCTGTTCCACCTCCAATAATTCCATAATGCTAAACTGTCTCAGTTTCAGCTCTTTTTAAATTAACTGCATCCTATTTTAAGATTCATTGTAACATGACTGATTAGGTTGCAGTAATCTGTCCAAAAGGGCAAAAATCCTCTCTTCACACATATATTTGTCTAAATCTAGACTAATATGATTTAAGAATATAAATAGATCTACTAAAGGTTAGACAAAGTTTAGTAACACACCCACCCAAGGCAAGTATTTAAAGACCCCAAAATTACTCTCCTTAGAAGGAATGAGAACAGTGAACATAACTTACCCACTGCATGAGACCGTGGTAACCTAATGTGGTCTGCTTCTACTTTCTGGAGTTGAGGGGGATATTCTTTTCTGGAAAATTAATTAGATAGACAGTTGCTCTTTGGACACACACCATTAGAATTTAGTTACAGATAGACATGAACTGAAATTTATCTGAAAGCTATAAATAAATTCTGTTATGTGCTATTAAAAAAAAAAAAATCACCAAAATGCTAGGAACAGGACAGTAAAGGTGTTGAAAGTGTTTCTGATCTAAATCCCCTTAGACAGTAATCAATAATTCAGGAGCCTCTCACTATCAGAACCAAGGCTGAAGCCTGCATCTCCTCCTCATTTATGAATCCTAGAATGGTGTGGGTTGGAATGGACCTCTAAACGTCATCTAGTTCAACCCCCTCTGCAGTCAGCAGGGACATCCCCAACTAGATCAGGTTGCCCAGAGCCCTCTCCAGCCTCACCTTCAATATCCCAGGGACGGGGCCTCAACCACCTTTCTGGGCAACCTGTTTCAGTGTCCCTCCACCCTCATAGGAAAGAACTTGTTCCTAACATCCAATCTAAATCTGCTCTGCTCTAGTTTGAAGCCATTGTCCCTCGTCCTGTCACTGCAGGCCTTTGCAAACAGTCTCTCCCCACCTTTCTTGTAGCCCCTTCAGGTACTGGCAAGTTGCTTATTAGGTCTCCCTGGAGCCTCTTCTTCTCCAGGCTGAACACCCCCAGGACCCCCAGCCTGTCCTTGCATCAGGGGGGCTCCAACCCTCTGATCATTTTCATGGCCCTCCTCTGGATCTGCTCCATCATGAAGTACAAGACAGATACTTTTTAAATTAAAAATCAGACACAACCTACTATTTCAATATTAAATTAGATTCCCAACTTAAAAAACGGGGAGAGAAGATGCAAAACACAGGACATCAAAAATTATAGTAGTCAAAAAATAAAAAGAACCCCACAGGAGAAGACATAGTTCCTATAGGCTTGGTTTTAAAATACAATCATTTTAAAATATGATATAATAAGAATCAGTAGATAATGAATGTTTTGTTGTTATGATTTGTGTAATATACATTTCACATATTTTTGTGCCAATTAATGCAATAGAAATCACTGTACTAAGACCTTTTTGAGTCTTCTGAAAGGTCTTCTCAGTTTATACAGGTGTCAAATTGTGCTGCTACCAACTTGTGCTACCTATAGCTGACACCACCTCAGTTACTGTTTGTAGCAGTTCTCTCTCTCAGCTCTCTTACCCTGCTCTGCAGCTGCACACCACTGTTCCTGCAGTGACAGAAGATGGCACACACCTGAAATACAGGAGGCATTTCAGCAGAAACTGGTTTTATTGACTAGTTAAGGCAGTGCACTGGGCTGCAAACAGCCACACACATCCCATACTGCTGCCTCTGATTCCAAGGACATGAATCAACAGCAAGGGGCAGCTATAGGCAGTAACATATCAAACTAACAGCTACATTCACAGGACCCACCTGACAAAAAAATTGGCTGTGGCTGAAGAAGGCTTCAGCACTAGGCACAAGTGTTTCTTTCTTTCAGCACAACCTTTCATCATCCATCCAATAATAAAACCTTTGACTTTTCTGCATTTCTAAGTAGGATTTCTCAAGGGTTTCCTGGATGTTATCATTAACTAACATCTCTGGAACAAGATCAAACTACAATGCCTTTTGGGATACTTCTTATCTAAATGCAAACCCACATTTATTGTGTTGAGGATGAAGGAAAAGTCAGGCACAAAGAAGCACTGAGAAACAAGTCACAGCACTTTGTATGGGTGCCCACAAGCACACTGCAGAGAACAAAGTAGTTCATTTGTGCCTGATTTTGTTAAATGTGTTTCTGAAATAATTCTGTCTCCCCAAAATAGTTTTGTTTTTAATGCCTACACACAGAGAAACAGCCAAAATCAGAAACTCAATGTGACTATTTGTTCATACATCCAGTGTATGACTTTTTGAACATCTCCATTAAAAAAATCAGATCACAAAGGATTACTTTAAAGGCAGGATTGGTGGAAATATAACACAGAGCTCAAGCTAACCAATGACACAATGAGCTCTTACTATCAAACCCAATGATAATGACATTCTAAAGGGCACAAAAACCACTCTAACATCATTAGTGAAGTGAAAAACAAATTATGCTGTAAGGATGCATGAGCTGTTGTCTGCCACATTATGATTGTCTTCCAGTAGTATTTCGCAAGTCTTGTTTTGAGCTAACATAAAAATTATTTAAATGGCAATTAAGTCTTTTATATTTAAGAGAAACAATGTTGAAGCTATTTGACATTTAATCAAAAAAAATGAAAACAATATGGTAGATTTAGAATGCTAAAATTTCTTTTAAAAATTAGTTTGACAAATAGAAGTTACAGGGATTTTTATTCTAAAGGTAGTGTGGGTTTATATTACATTTTTTAACATATTTATCTTTTTAAGGTGATAAATTCCTTTTCTATATATTGCTAAATACCTTTTTGGCCATAAATCAGAATACTGTAGCTTTATTTACCCATCTGAATTTTGTGTTTCAGCATAGACTCATTCTGATACATATTAAACAGCCAAAGACTTCCAATAAGGACGAGCATAAAAATCATAGAATAGTCTGGTTTGGAAGGGACCTCCAAAGATCATCCAGTCCACCCCCCTCTGCAGTCAGCAGGGACATCCTCAACTGGATCAGCTTGCCCAGAGCCCTGTCAAACCTCACCTTGAGTATCTCCAGGGATGGAGCCCAAACCACCTTCCCAGGCAACCTGTTCTACTATTCCATTACCTCACAGGTGAAAGGACCTGTTCCTAACATCCAATCTAAATCTGCTCTGCTCTAGTTTGGAGCCACTGCCCCTCGTCCAGTCCCTGCAGGCCTTTGCAAACAGATCAAGATGAAAGACTTTCTACACAACATACTGTGTCTAACTGAGTGAAACCCCAAGAGAAATACAATATTGATTGCTGTTCCTACCACCCTAGATAAATATTAAAAATGTAAATTTTTGTCTGTTAGGCTTCCCAAAAATGTTTGTGAGCTTTAGATGTTGCTTGAAGAACGAGGCTCCATGCTGATTTTAGACATCTCACTTCTTTCATTTGTTGGAAGGAGTCTCCATTTTAATGCCTTTAAGTATGAGCAAAGCAGACCAGTATTTGATAAAAGCAACCTCAAGTAGTACAGCATCAAACAGCAAAACATTCATTACAACACCAAGAACAAATCAAGCTCTTCCTTGCAGCAGAGATGACAAAACCAGCAAGGCAGTCTGGACTGTGCAGAGTCCTGAACTTTTGACACTAACTTTTAGTAAAGACTAAATGGCATAGCAGCCTTGAATGAACATGCTTTGTCCTGACAGAAAGGTGCCAGCACATATTCAAGATCATTGCCATACTCCTTTGCTGATGGAATTGGACCTTAATATTTACTCTTTGGCCTGGTAGAGAGACATCTGGGACACCCTCCAGCCAAAGAGGAATTATCATATTAAAATATATTTGAAGGGAAAAAAAAACGTGGTGATGGAGGGGGTGTGTACATGATGGGAGGGGACACAATAGACAGAGAGGACAGACACATGGATGGGACAGGACAGGCATAGCAATAAGGAATAAACCTAAAGAAACACCTGGCTCTGGGAACTGTCTTAGATCAGACCTTTCTGACCAAGGATCTGGTATGAACCATATCAAAAATACCAGGCATGTGCAAGGCTGCAGCAGCTCTGAACTTGGCTGAGGAGCTGTGTCAGAAGCACAGCCTGGCTCTTGGAGAGGCTGCCTCAGTCAGCTTCTCCTAGCTCTGGCTCTGTTTACACTATTTGGAGGCACCACCACAAGGCAGGCTGCTGGATCCAACACCATTACACAAAACCAGAGGAAAGCATGGTAAAACAAGAAGCACTAAGCTGCTGAGGGGAGATTTATCCTCAGTCTATCTGACAGGAAAAGCTGACAAAAGGCAAAGGCAGAGAGAAACAAGCAGCAGCACAGGGAGCTGGGTTTTTAATATGCAGGTCAGCAGCCCCATTTGGCCCACAAAGTCAGGAGTTGCAGCTGCACTTACCAGGATGTTAATGATTAAAACTAAATTAAGCAGCTCCTACATAAATCATCTTACCCTGCTAGGACAGCAACAAAAAAGCAGGGAAGGAAAAAAGAACATAGGCAGTAATACCGGATTAAGAAGCAGCAGGTGTCCCCACGGGAAAATTAACATCACCAGCACGCAACTCGGCCCTAGTGTTGTATCACCTCCAGCTCCAGACTACAAACACTAATAGCTGAATGGTTAACTAATAACACAAACGCAGCACAAAGAAGAACAGGGGAGAAACACATGAACTCAAAGCCCAAGCAGTGAGAGATGACCACATCCCTTCTTAGAGGACACAAACTAACGGGTGAGTAGCTGTTTGATACTTTAAGAAGTACTATAGGGTTTAATAAACCCACAAAGGATTGATTTTTACCCTACTGACTCAGAAATAAATCTAGAAAACCCAGTGCCAGATTACAAACACTAATTGCTGAATGGTTAACTAATAACACAAATGCAGCACAAAGGAAAACAGGGGAAAAATACATGACCTCAAAGCCCAAGCAGTGAGAGGATGATCAAATCCCTTCTTAGAGGGCAAGAACTTAACTGATGAATAGCTGTTTGACACTTTAAGAATATAGGGAGTAAAACCAGAAAGGATTGATTTTTAGTCTACTGAATTCACAAAGGACAGCTCTACACTCGATTTTGGTGGGGTTTGTATCATTATTGGTTAAACATTATAGATAGTGTTCAACAATAGAAAAACATATAAACAATCCAATATGGTAGCAAGTGTATAGTGCCAAAAAAACATTTACACAGAACAGGATATTTACAAAAACTCAACAACCCCTTTACTACCAACAAAATGTTGCCATTAACAGAAAATTAAGCTCTGTATAGTAAGAAAAACAAATGCATTGAATTTCATATTGGTAATAAAATATTAACAGCAGTAAACCAGATGCAAAATGAGTGAGAAATGAGCCTGAAATGAGCAATGAAAACCCAGTGTTGCCTGGTTTTGCTGCACATTTGGTGTTAATTGCTGTAACAGACACACTTGGTGAACACAATGTACACAGTAATGCAGTAACAACCTTTAATGCAATTCGAGCCAAGCTGAGATGACAGAGCAAAAGCTGTTAAAACACCCTCCTAAGGCATGCTGCAGAACACATTTATTACACAAAGTTTGCTGCTCTACAAAAAGAATTAGCAGGGAATTGTGAAAATTTAACTTCCTCTGGAATGTATGCTTTCACATTGGCTATATAAATGGATAAGTTACCAGTGGGAATGTACTCAAGGCTCACATTAACATGGCATTATTTTGAGGCGGGTGTAAAGGTCTTTTTCCTTTCACCAAAGGGAGTAAGTGAACCACAAAACCAGACCAAAACCAACCAACCCCCCTGACACATGAGCAGATCCAGCTGACAGGATTGAATATTCTTTTGATGCAACTGATTTTAATGCTCATTGCCATGCTCATTTCATCAACTTACCTTTCCTTTCGGTCCAGATTGCTTAAAATATGAAAAAAGAAAAGAAACCATAAGATGCAAAGTCCCACATGTGTTGCACATCACTAAGTTCAGAAGTTACTAAATACAAACTGTAACTGTTCCACTGCCTCTTGCCCTCACAGGACTAGTTTTCAAGTCAGCATCATCATTTTTCACAGCATTTTTATAACAGTCATTATAAAGGCACAAACAAATATTGCTTTACCAACAGTAATGGACAGTGCTTTAAATACTCAACTGTCCTGCCCCTTTTTCAGTGATTCATCTGATTCATTCCCAGCTCAGCTTGGTCACCTCACTCAATTCACTGCAATGTAGTAGTGCCTGACATGACAGAATCCTAACAGATAATTAAGGTCAAGCTTCATTTCCAATCCTTCCCTGCCACGCAAAAGACGATAAAACAAATTTACATGATCACCTGTTTCCAACTAGTCATAAAACACTGAAGGGTTTAAACTGAGATAAAAGGAAATTCAGAAAGCAAGACTTAAAAATATTTAGGAGAGGACATGCAATCAGCTACTGGGTAGAAAAGGATAAACACAAGCAACCAGCCTCCCTCCTCTTGGAGTACAAAGAATTTCCAAAACTATTTAAGAATTAGGGTCACTGGTTTCAGAATTGTCTCCTGCAACATCACTGAGTGCAGCTGGTGCTCACAGCTCAGGTCTTTTGTACACCAAGACTGATAGGTATAAAAATAGATGGAAGCACAGCATGAAACCAACTTGCAAACAGTATGTTTACCCCTTCTTTTCAAAACCTGCAATATGGAATGCTGTAAGCATTTAATCTATGAGAATATTCCTCTCAAGTATCAAAAGCCTAACAAACTTCTGAAATATTACACTAACACTATATTCTAAAACAGAACAAATTCAAACTATTTCCTATTTGAAGAGTTAAACAGAGTAATCATATTGCAGAGGAATATAAACTCATTCATTCTCAAACGTTCCACAAACAGAACACTCACAAAACTAGAGCAAACTCTCTACCTCTATTACCCAGAGGAATCTCAGAATCACGGAATTGTCAGGGTTGGAAGGGACCTCCCTGGGCAACCTGTTCCAGTGTATCACCACCCTCATGGGGAAGAACTTCTTCCTGATGTCCAATCTAAATCTTCTTTCCTCTAGCTTGGATCCATTCCTCCCAGTCCTGTCACTCCCTGACACCCTAAGAAGTCCCTCCCCAGCTTTCTTGTAGCCCCCTTCAGATACTAAAAGACCACAAGAAGGTCTCCTCGGAGCCTTCTCCTCTCCAGACTGAACAACCCCAACTCTCTCAGCCTGTACTCATAGGAGAGGTGCTCCAGCTCTCTGATCATCCTCATGGCCCTTCTCTGGCAAGGTCAAAAGTAAACCTAGTAGGAAGGTAATCCTGGTAACCCTACAGGATGCAGAACAAAAATGTATTCAATTTCTGCAGTGTTCTGGGAAGAGTGTAAGAGGAATTCAAAACTGAATGTGACCACTGCAATTTAGACTGGAGTGGGGGTAACTGAAACCAGCAGGGTTTGTGCAAGTCACACCCGAGTCAGGCTCAAACCATGTCCTCATGGGACCATAATCAGTATCCTTCTATCCTTTGCCCAGTTAATATGTAACCTAGATTAAGAAGCAAAGAGTCACAATGCTAAGATGTGCACATCTTCATCTGAAAGAAACTTAAAGGTAGGGAAATGCTTTCTAGGATTCCTGATGCTGTGCACTTGTTACATTAGATGCCTCACTCGTGCTATTATGGAATCATTTAGGTTGGAAAAGCTCTTGAAGATGATTGAGTCCAACTGTAAACCTAACACTGCCAAGTCCACCAAATCTCCTGTTAACGTAAACCATTTAAAAGAGTTTTTACATCTCAGCAAGATTAAGAAATGAGAATCCTAGATAGATCCGGAATTATAATGAGCAGTGCCCCTACAAATTGCTTCACAGAGCTCATGCATAACATCAGTCAAGACCTGCCATACACCTGCCAAAGCCAAGTCTTAGAGAGCAATCACTCAACAACAGAAGGCAGAAATGTGTGCCCAGTAAACAGCAAAAAGCAAAATATTTTGCTACTCTGCTACTCTAAGCTGTAGCTGAAAATTTGTTTTATCAGAAGATCAGAAATTTTCATTTCACCCTCAGATTTCACTGGAAAAAAATAATGAATCACATTTATCAATATATTATTTCTAAATGCCAAATTTTACTGTCCTGGAAGCTCCTGTTTTAAATATGAGTGAAACAGATATTCAGCCAGAATTTAAATGAAAAAGTTGGAGAAAGAAACGAGCAACACAGCTCACATCCCAAACTCCAAGTTCAACCTGATAGAGCTTACTACTGAGTTTCATAATTAGCTGACCCCCACCCAAACAACCTGGTATGAATATGAGAATCTGTAATGCCAGTGCCAGAGACTCAACAGAACTAATTGAATGATGTTTTTATTTTTGGTTAGCCTTTCAATAATCCATTAGAGACTGAAGAACAGTACGTTAGGTTAGTTGAAACTATTTTGCCCTTGTTGTTACTGATGACCACACCATAAAACAATTCTCCAAAGGCCAACAATGCAAAAGGACATAATTTTATGTTGCCTGCAAGTTAATGTGGGGGAAAAAAAACTACAAGACCTTAGAACTCAATTTCTGTACTAGCAGCTTTTCTTTGTCATGATACATAGGTGGAATTTTACTCTTGGTTTGTCACCCACATTCTCTGCATATATTTCTTTCTGACAAGACATTGTCAGAATTTACTTTTCAGCTCAACTGTGGTCTAATGTCAACAAAAAAAAAAAAAAATCCAAAACTAAAAATAAATGACCCCCAAAAAAACTACCCAGTGGAATTTCGTATTATAAACAGTTTTCTAGTCCTTTTTTAGCTATCCTTTTCCTAACAATATTATCTTCTCATTCACAAACCTACATTTTCCATATCAAGAAGCCTTGAGATCCCCCTTGTTTTTTTAATGAAGAAAAGGGTATGACAGGAGGCCATGTTCTATTAATTTCTAATCCTCTAACTCAGAAATAGATTCAGAAGCTTTTTAAAAGTATTCAATTGAGTCACCCGGCAAAAGATACTGGAATTAAAAATCCTTTGTACAGTTCCTCTGTAAAGCTCATCCTCAGTCAATGAGATCATGCTGGTTCTGACATCCTCCAGCAGCAAAACATAGCTTGGAATTGTTAGGATTTCTTCCTGCCTTTGAAACCCCTAAAACATTCTTAGCATAAGAGAGTTAATTGCCTGCTGTTAATGTCAATGAACTACAGTAACAACCCTAAAGAAAAGGTACTTAGAAACATTCAAGATGACTACTATCCAATTACCTCATGCAATATTCAGCCTGCCTGTATTATGCATTAGTTTGCTTTCAGCATGTCAGACCTCAGAACTCACTACTGGGTTGGGGATTTTTTCCCCCCATTAAACTGTAGGCTAATAAAGAAGCAAGTCCCATAGGTGAGAAAGGCAAGCAGGTAAGTCCAACACCCTCTCAAGATTAAGAATCTCTGGAGCAGACTGCCTTGCATGCTGAAGAAGCCTACAGCCCCTACCTAGGTAAGATGAATGCATGTTGACTGGCTGCTTCAAAGAACATTCTTACAACAAAGCTTAATCAAGTAAACTAAGATTATCAAGGTCAACATTCAGAGATCCAAACAACAGCAGTCTCATTTTGCTTACTTCAAATCATTGTAATTAGTACTGCAGATCAAGATTTTACCCATTAGAACTACAGAAGTGAAAGCTAAGGGCACAAACACTTCAGAGGTGTCCTATGCTTTCCTCAATGGAACACTGAACAGAAGTACTCTGAACAGGACTGCATGTAAGAAGAAGAGCACAGCTGGTTCAGCCTAAAGGACACTAATAATATAAACCTCATCTTTTAGTTTAATCTGTGGGAAAAGATCTCCTAGTCCTCCTTAGTTATCCCTGCCTTGATGAGGGGAAGAAATGTAAAGAGAAGAGACCTTATTGTGGTCTTTCAGTATCTGAAGGGGGCTACACGAAAGCTGGGAAGGGACTTTTGAGGGTGTCAGGTAGTGATAGGACTGGGGGGAATGGAAAAAAAAAAAAAAAAACAAAACTAGAAATGGGTAGATTCAGATTGGATGTCAGGAAGAAATTCTTCCCCATGAGGGTAGTGAGACACTGGCACAGGTTGCCCAGGGAGGTGGTGGAAGCCTCATCCCTTGAGGTTTTTAAGGCCAGGCTGGATATGGCTGTGAGCAACCTGATCTAGTATGAGGTGTCCCTGCCCATGGCAAGGGGGGTGGAACTGGATGATCTAAGGAAAGGAAGAAGGAAATGCCCATGCTATTTTCCATCTGTACATAGCATTACAGTTTGCAATGGAAAGAGGTAACAATGGTGTAGGTCCTCAGGTGCAATATCCATTATTCAGTCTCTCTCTTCAATGAGAAACTACCCTAATATGTGTTTGGATCACATCATCCACTCACATGAATATGAGGGCTTTATTCTTCTGAAGCCAGCAAACGAAAGGGAGGGAAGTGGGATGAAAAAGAGGATGATGGCTGTATGTTCCTACCACTCCAGAAAACCTACACTGAAGAACGGAGGGGGAAAAAAAAGGACAGAAGGCTACAAAATACTGACAGGATGAAGCATTTGTGGGCTGATAGAAATAATGAAGTTCAGAGCTCTGAATGGACAAATTTTGTTTAAAAAATTCCTTACAGCAATGATTAGCTGATATGTGACACAGACTGGGGGTGAAAGGCCTGTAAAAAATCATTTGAAAACCAACCCTGCAATTTATAGAGGCCTGATGTAGCTCCAAGCTTTCAAAACAATGAAGTTTAATTCAGCATAGCTGAGTCTAGAGTTGCCAGCTGTCCATTCTAACAATTACTGATAGAAATGCAAAACTTTGCTTCTGTGAAATGTCCCTGGTTTTATGTTTTATGCTGTATTTACAGATGACATAGGATCAACAGATCTGTAACTTAGTCTCTAGATGGAGTTTGTTCAAGCTGGAGTTTCTGTGAATTAGCATTTGCTGATCATATTGTCCATTATGTGAATTTCTTTTGCATGCTATCTCCTTTTCCAAGTATTTTCTAAATGTCTTTACCTGATGAAATGCTCTTACTGAACATGCACCATAGTGTGCTTTAAAATTAGTCAACTCTAAGATTACACAACAACAAGCCCTAAATGGCTTGAAATGTGGAAGTTGAGCAATTAAGATCAAAGCTCATGATCAAGAATGCACCATGGAATTCCTTCTTTTTCCTGCAAACACTTGTGGCAGCTTTAGGCTGATGCCTAGAAAAAAACTCCATAGAAAACAGTAGAAATGTAAATAAATTACTGTTGGATATAAAAGGAAAATAATGATAAGGCCTAAATAATCCTATTGTCCTGCTGACTGACATAAAGTTAGTTGTATAAACTATTCTGTCTCTTCTCAGCTCTAGCTGGTGGCTTCTGCTTGGCTGTGCTCACCTTGGCTGCATTCTTTGTTGTGCTAACAGCTACACTCTGCTTTCTCCTTTCTCTCCCTTTCCCTTGTACAGGGCAGGTACAAGGTTGCCTCCTGGCTTCATCTAGGGGGGTCTTTGTGTTGTTTATAAATTGCAAATATAGATATTTTGTACCTATTCATTGCATTTCAGATTTCTAGATCTTAGTTTGTTTGTAACCAGAGCTTCATTTGCTTCCATCCAAAACTGAGCTGGTCTGGCGATTTATTTTGGGGGCAAGTCTCCAAATTCATGTTGAGGGGTGATTACCTAACCCACCACAACACTTCACAGCATAAGGAAAGCTATTAAAGACAAAACCAGGCAGGACTTTTTTCAGCTGGGAAATCTGGAGAAACCAAAGTGAGCTTACCTTTGGGCTGCTGTTTTTACTACTGCTGTCTGTGCGTGGGCATGGTGAAAACGCCTCCCGTGTACCACAGTCACAGGGCAAGACATATTCTGAGTGTTTTCACTGCAGGCAGACAGAAAAATGGTGTAAGGAAAGGCTCTGGTGGATTTGTGTGTTGTCTTAGCTAAAAATTGTGTTGCCCTGCTTGGACAATGACAGCCATACAATGCCAACAATCAATAATATGTTTCTGGATTAATTACAGAATTATTGAGGCTGGAAAAGACCTCTGAGATCATCAAGTCCAGCCTATGACCCAACACCAGCTTGTGAGGATGCTCTGACTGGCATTAAGACATTCAGTCTCAAGCAAAGTAGACAACATTTTAGCTTTTTCCCCTGGAATAAAAGATTTTTAATTTTATTTTTACATTTTATCACCAACCAAAACATTGTGAAGCAGCTCTCCTTCATTCAATCCCATCACTGCAAAAAGACCCAGCCCTTTTTGAATGAATTATAACCATTTGTTCACTTGTTGCCTTTTGACACTTCAATCTCTCTTCTGGAGAGATCTCTTACCCTTCACTTCTCTCTTGAAAAGTTCTCCTAAAGGTGGTGTGGTTAGTAGGTCCAGAGAGGTTCTCCTCCCCCTCTACTCTGCCCTGCTGAGAACACATCTGGAATATTGTGTCCAGTTCTGGGTCCCTCAGCTCAAGAAGGACCTCAGGGAACTGCTTGAGAGAGTCCAGCAGAGAGCCACAAAGCTGCTGAAGGCAGTGGAAGATCTTCCTTAGGAGGAGAGGCTGAGGGAGGTGAGGGCTCTGGAGCCTGGAGGGGAGGAGCCTGAGAGGTGAGCTCCTTGCTGGTGCTAAAGATGTGCAGGAGGAGTGCCAAGAGGCTGGAGCCAGGCTCTGCCCAATGAAAGGACAAGGAGCAATAGTGGAAGTTGAAGCATAGGAAGTTCCATGGAAACATGAGGAAAAATTTGGGTGACATGAGGGTGACAGAGCACTGGAAGAGGCTGCCCAGGTGGCTTGTGGAGTCTCCCTCTCTGGAGATATTCAAAACCCATCTGGATGCATTTCCTCATAATCTGCTCTGGGTGACCCCACTCTGGCAGGGGGGTTGGACTGGATGAGCTTTCGAGGTCCCTTCCAGCCCCTACCATTCTGTGATTCTGTGATAGAGTAGTTCAATAATTTAATAGCCCTGTAAAGATCACTAGACCCTAATAATTATCCTGCACACTTCTGTGACAGGCAACATAAACCTACATTTGAAATGTTAACCGAGCATGCACCTTTTACCAGACAGCACACTGATAATGCTAAGTGTTTCAAATTATGGAAATGAAACACACAAAGCCTTGTTTAATTGCCTGGAAATTTTAAGTGCAGTGAACTAAAAATAAAAAAGCATTCTGATTGATTCAAAATATTTCTCAGAAATATTACTAAAACCCTCAAAAATTCCTTCTGCCATTTGTCCTGTTATGAGCAGTGGGAAAAAAAAAATGAAGGACCAAAGCTCCCCAAAGAGTTGGCAACCAATTGCTAATTCTTCTAGATTCCCCCAAAAAGTGAAAGTAGGCAAACTGAGTTTGCTCTTTAAAATTTCTTTCACTTTAGCACTATGAACCTTTCTAGGAGCCTTACACTGAATATCCTAAGTCAGTATTAGAAGCTTTCTAAGCCTTTTTTTCCCCCCGACTGATCATAGCAACCATGAGCATAACAGAACAAGCCCTTCCAAAGACCAAGTAAATGGTAAAAAAGTCTCTTTTCTAGAATACAAACTGAGAGTTGGGATTATTCCATTTGGAGAAGAGAAAGCTCCAAGAAGGCCTTATTGTGGCCTTTCAGCATTTGAAGGAGGCCTAAAAAAAAGCTGGGGAGGGACTTTTGAGGGTGTCAGGTAGTGACAGGACTAGGAGGAATAGATCCAAGCTAGAGGAAGGAGACTTAGATTGGATGTTAGGAAGAAGCTCTTCCCCATGGGGGTGGTGAGACAGTGGAACAGGTTGCCCAGGGAGGTGGTGGAAGCCTCATCCCTGGAGGTTTTTAAAGTCAGGCTGGATGTGGCTCTGGGCAACCTGATCTAGTGTAAGGTGTCCCTGCCCATGACAGGAGGGTTGGAACTGGATGATCCTTGAAGTCCCTTCCAACCCTGACAATTCTGTGATTCTGTAAGATGTTTCTAAACTTCATCTTAAGTGTTCTGAACAGTTCATCTCCTCAAAACTACCCTACTGTTCAATCACAGATGTCTTGAAAGGTAAACACACTCACCCCATGTGTTTGCAAACCAAGACTGTGCAACTCCAGCATGTCACTCATCATCCAGACTAATTTACAGTCAACCTTCTGTTTAATGTTGTCTCATGATGTCATTGAGAAATAAAAAGCTCACAACTACTGGCCCTAAATACTTTAGGCTGTCTCAAATCCTCTCTGCCTTCCAGTTTCATGTCTTTCAATGAGATACTAGAAAAGAAAACCATGGAGTGTAGGAATGGCCTCTCACATGCTTAAGACTTAAGTCTGCAAACACATCCAGTCCCATGTTTTATCATTCTGTTTGTTGAATTTGAGCTTTGCCAGACTACCATGAAGCTGAAACCCTAAGTCTTGTTGCCCCTGTTGCACAAGGAATTGTTGCATGGTGCTTCTGCTTTCTGCCTCACACTCAAGCAGTGAGAAACTCTAGTAGGTGCTGGAACAGAATACTGCAGCCTGCTGGGAGACTAGGTTTGAGTCAAAGCAGACTGTTCTAGGTGGCACACTTAAAAGGTTCATATGGCATCAGATATGCTTCCAAGTAGGACAGTTGTAAAATACAATCTGCTCTGTAATCCTGTTCTTTCAATAGAACATCCCCACTGCAGACAGGATTACCAGAACATTTAACCATCATGGAGTCCTAGCACACTGCAAAATGGGCACATCAGAGCTGAAATCTGGGTTTGGTAGTTTCAGCAGATGCAAAGCAAGTAGCATACAACACTAAACCCAGGGTTATGGAATGGACAGAAAGCTCCTTGGAAGAGCAAATGCTCTAGAAGCCTCCAAGAACTTACAGCATCTTCATGCTATATGCCTTCTTGATGTGATCTCAGGAAACACAGAATCATTTAAAGTCTAAACTCTGAAGGAAACAAGGTTGCACTATCACATTCCCTCAGTTGATCCTAGGAACTTCTTAACACCACAGATACAAAAGACAAAGCATGGAGGAAGCCTGCACTGGGCAAAAGGATGGATCTAGGGTGATGGAACCATGAAATTTCAGGGAAATATCACACACCTACAGGCTACATTAATTCTGGTCTTTATCAGGTAACTTTTTTGGACTAAGTAGTACTCACCACCCCCAACAAAAACCAAGCAAACACCAAAAAAACCAAAAAAGAACAACCAAACAAAAAAAACCCAAACCAAAACAAAAAACCCCCGCACAAATAACAAAACTAAAAAGGACCTCACAATGTGAGAAATTCTTATACAAGTTACTGAAATCTAGCAAAGATAAATGCAACTTAAAGTAAGACCAAATAAATAAATAAAAAACCCCAGAACTATGAGGGTTAAGTTAGTGTTTGATGCTTGATTTGCTTACCCAGGTAACAGCTTTCACTGGTTTACATTTTTATGCATGCAAGAGGAGATGTACAGGGAAAAATTCTCCACACTGTCCTTGCATATCCTTTCTTTCTATCAATCATCCCCTGAATTTTAAGCAATATTGTACTACAGCATTACTAATTTGAGTCAGGTCCCACTGATGTCAAGTGTTTTTAACCCCTATACAGCAGACAGGGTGAAGAAACCTTCAACTTCGTGATAAAAATCACCATGAATAGCTCCAGAGCCTCAAGTATTTGATCTTCCTGCATTTAAATTAGCAGCTTCACTGCCTACTATCAATCCTCAGAAATTTCTCTAGTTGAAGAATTCTAATATTGAAAGGGTAAGTACTCTGTGACGGATGCTGAAGTAGACACCAGTGCTCATGACAGACCCTGACTGGATGGACCACAATTTTTTTAGGGCTCTGGGGATTCTGCTGTGTTGCATGTGTGAAGGATATAATGCTACCACAACTAAGCTTGTGGTAGCAGTACAAGGTCCCCTTGGACTCAGCTCTGGGGAGGCCACATCTCCAGTGTTGTGTTCAGTTCTGGGCACCTCAATACAAGAGAGATGTGGAGGTGCTGGAGCCAGTGCAGAGGAGGACAAGGAAGCTGGGAAGGGTCTGGAGGAGAAATCTGATGGAGAGAGACTGAAGGAGCTGGGGATGGTTAGTTTGGAGAAGAGGAGGCTGAGGGGAGACCTCCTGGCTGTCTACAGCTACCTGAAAGGAGGTTGTGGAGAGCAACCATAGTGTTGGTCTCTTCTCCCAGGGAATTAGTGATAGAACAAGAGGGAACAGCCTCAAGCTGTGACTGGACAGGTTTAGAGTGGCCCTTAGGCAAAAGAGTGGTCAGGGATTGGAATGTTCTGCCCAGGGAGGTGGTTGAGGCCCCAAGCCTGGATGTGTTTTTGAAGGTGGTTTGGCTGTGGTGCTTGGGGCTCTGGTTTAGGAGTGACCCTTGTAGAGTAGGGTTCTGGGTTGGACTTGGTGATCCTGAGAGTTTTTCCCAAGCTGAACATTTCTGTGGTTCTGTAATTGCTGACAGCATAACCCCATTTCCATGCAAACTTAATGACCACAACTCAAAATGTAGTTAAATAATGTTGGTAGTATGAGTTTCAATCTAATATCAAGTGCTCGTAGTAGTCACACTGGCCTACACACATCCATTATTCTCAACTAAATTCCTTCACTAATGACAGTTTAATAAGCAGGTGGATACTTTTCCATTTAAATTTGGCACCCATCTACTTCTAGGCTGCACTTCAGATGAAACACTCCCAGAGAAAGTTACATGAATGTATTACTTTTTATTATATACTAAAGAAATCGGTCTGTTCCAAGCTAGGGACAGTAGTAACAAGCAAGTACAGCCCTGAATGCTTAAACACTGCTCCTGTCAGCTCTAAATGCCAAGTGGCAATCTCTAACTATCATGTAGGAGTGACTCCTCAATCAAATTACATCTTGCAGTAAGGAAAACAGAAACTGCACCCTGAGTTAACCTTGGCAATTCATAGATTTGTAGAATGGTTTGGATTGGAAAGGACCTTCAAGATCATCTAGTTCCAACCCCCCAGGCAGGGACACCTTCAACTAGACCAAATGGCTCAAGGATTCATACACCCTGGCCTTGAGCACCTCCAGGGAGTGGGCATCCACAACCTCCCTGGGCGATTCACAGTCATGGAAAGAAGAAATTCCTGATGGGTATGTTAGAAATATTGTTTCACCTCCTAGCACTCTAGAGAGGAAACAGTAATACCAGCAAAAAAACATTGGTATGGCACTGACCAGTATGCCAGTGAATGGTCTGACTCTATGATAACAATATCCTGTTATTTTATTAACTTGTTACTTCACATTTTGGACAACCTTAGCAATCTGTTTTTCTATCTCTGCTTTTTAAAATGCGCAGCAAATAACACAAATGCACCACAAGTTCTGTTCAATGAGCTTAATTTACATCAGTGATCAAGGAGGTAAGTAAATCTAAATGCAATACCTCAGTTTCTTGCTGTTTCCCATCATGTTGAGGCCAATTGCATTCCCTTTAAAAAGTCTCAAGCTGCCAGTTTTGCCTCGCCTGGAGTATGACTTTATGGAATCACCACTGGTGCCGACAGCTCCAGGCCGCCAACGAACTGACTGCAACAGCACAATTCACACATGTTACAAGACTTGCATAAAAGTCAAAAGGGAAAAGTTTATTACAAATTATGTATATAACTCATACTTTGGCTTCATATTCAGACTGCTCTTGTACCAAATTTCATGTAAAATATACTCCATCCATGCCATTACTCACCAGGGAGCCCTTACTAAACAAAATATGGATATTTCGAGAGAGGTTCTCCTGCCCCTCTACTCTGCCCTGGTGAGGCCACATCTGGAATATTGTATCCAGTTCTGGGCCCCTCAGTACAAGAAGGGCCTCAGGGAGCTGCTTGGAAGAGTCCAGCACAGAGACACAAAAAGGATTAAGGGAGTGGAACATCTTCCTTATGAAGAGAGAGTGAGGGAGCTGAGGGATCTTTAGCTTGGAGAGGAGGAGACTGAGAGGTGACCACATTCATGTTGATAAAGACGTGGAGGGTGAGTGCCCAGAGGCTGGAGCCAGGCTCTGCTGGGTGATGCCCAATGCCAGCACAAGGGGCAATGGTGGAAGTTGAGGCATAAGAAGTTCCATGGAAACAGAAGGAGAAATTTTTTCCCTGTGAGGGTGACAGAACACTGGAACAGGCTGCCCAGGGTGGGTCGTGGAGTCTCCCTCTTTGGTGATACTCAAAACCCACCTTGGATGTGTTCCTGTGCGACCTGCCCTAGGTGATCCTGCTCTGGCAGGGGAGTTGGACTTGATGAGCTTTCGAGGTCCCTTCCAGCCCCTAACAGTCTGTGATTTCAAAGTATGAAGCATCTAGCAGTTGTAAGCTATTTTAGTAGACATAAAAAAATCCACAAAAAGCTCAAGTTTTACCTATCAATCTTCTCTTTTTATATATACACACACAAATGCACACAGAATTAGGGATCTGACAGTAAGTAGTCATGGGATATAACAATTACTATTTTTCATTGAAAAATATCATCCCATTAACGATAATTGTCTGAAGAGAAAACTACGTATTCATAGAATGGTAGGGGTTGGAAGGGACCTCTAGAGATCATCAATCCTCCTGCCAAAGCAGGATCAAGAGTGCAGGCCACACAGGAATGCATCCAGTCCGGTTTTGAAAGTCTCCAGAGAAAGAGACTCCACAACCTCTCTGGACAGCCTGCTCCAGTGCTCTGGTACCCTCAAATTAAAAAAGTGTCTCCTCATGTTGAGGTGGAACTTTTTGTGTTCCAGCTTGTACCTGTTGTTCCTTGCCCTGTTCCTGGGCACCACCAATAAGAGCCTGGCACCTCCATCTTGACACCCATACCTCAGATATTTATAGGCATTAGTAAGACCACTCTCATCCTTCTCTTCTCCAGACTAAACATCCCCAGGGCTCTCATTCTTCATAGGACAGATGGTCAAGTCCCTCAATCACCCTCATGGTTGTCTGTTGGACTCTTTTCAGAATATTATATAAACCAAGCCGTACAGGAATAAGAGGCACAAAAACGTTGAGTGTCTACACAAAGACAGCTTGAGCTTATGTTGCTATGTCAACACAAACTTTCACTTTGTAACACTGCAAGTGTTTAAGAACCTAGCAAGCTTTAAAAAGACACTCTTACCACCAGACACACAGAACTCACCTTTCTTTCTTCACTGGGACTGAAAGGTCCATCACTGTCATCTACGCTGAGCAGATTTGCCTCGCTAGATAGGTGTGGGAGAGAAAAACAGACAGACTGTAATGCAGCAGAGCACCAGCAAAACACTTTACACACACAAAGGGCTTTGTTTTCCTTTCCTCTTTAAATTTCAATGTGCAAGGTAGAGGTAGAGGCAGAGATATACACACACTTACAGCAAAAAGAATAAAAAAAGGATAATGTAGTGATCTGGATGTATTATGTGAACCTAAACTTAATGTGTACATCAAACTATTGTACAAAAATCAAAAGTAAAATGATTTTATTACTTCGAATCAGAATACTACTGAGCCTTCACTATGGTTATAGCAATATTACCAACATGATGTAAGACTCCATACAACCTTCTGCAGAAATTGAGTCAAATAGTAAATTAACTTATAAAAATATACTCTTAGTTTGCTCATGCATATCAATATTCATGTCCTTTAAAAACACAAGCTTCACAGTGCTTTAGGAGAACTGCTTAAGTATAACTAGATTTTATCCCATAGCAACTACTGCCAAAATATGCTCCCCTAAAGCCAGCGTGTTCGGTTTGGCTCAGCTACTCCTAAAAATGTTTCTTTAGTACCTGTATCTGTAATCTTCAACACTGTAATGGGGAAGAAGGGACAAAAAAAGAAACCCACCCAAAACCCACCCTTTTAAAGTGGCAGGCAATTATCTTCAAATAAGCTTAAGTATTTAAATTAAACCCCCAACCAGACATTTGATACTCACAAAAACTAGACTAAGGCTAAAACATTTTTGCTTCCAGGAGAAGCCACCTACAGATAATCCCTTCTTATCAATCCTGTTTCTCCTCTTGAGTGCAACAAAACCATCAACTTTTAGCCAACTCATGATT
Organism: Indicator indicator; assembly: GCF_027791375.1. Classification (NCBI taxonomy): domain Eukaryota; kingdom Metazoa; phylum Chordata; class Aves; order Piciformes; family Indicatoridae; genus Indicator; species Indicator indicator. The sequence continues at coordinate 2,009,760 of NC_072011.1, read as the reverse complement.
GCATTGGGTTAGGAGGCGTTAACTGAGATCATTCAGGCAGAAATTACTGAAGAATAGAAACAGTTCCCAGGAAATAGCTACAGAAGAGAAACAATGAGGGAGGTGAAGGTAGAAACATTTTTCAGTGCAATGCAGGACGTCTAGGGATCAGCTCCTAGAGTTCAACTCCCCTGCAGTAAGCAGGGACATCCCCAACTAGATCAGGTTTCTCAGAGCCCCATCAAGACTGACCTTAAATGTCTCCAGGGACGGGGCCTAAACACTAAGCCTAATTTCCTAAACACTTCCTGCATGCCAAGAGCCCCCTTGAGGTCACAATTTATCCCTTCACCTTATGCAATACAGACATCCCTACATCAAAGAGAGAAAAACAGTTCCTGACTCATAGGGTGAGAACTGCAGACCCTGGAACTTCCAAGAGGTAAGAATGTGCTACAGCTGGTTTTGATCTGGGATGTAGATGCAAACACTTAGCCAATAGCACTGTTGTATTTGCCTTTTGTTTACAGACCACAACTTTAGGTGGTAGAACAAACAGCGCAGTGGATCATTGTTAGTTTCCAACCCAAAGTGTCACAAAGCCTAAAGAATCATAAAATGGCTTGAGTTGGAAGGGACCTTAAAGGTCATCCAGTTCCAACCCCCCTGCCATGAGCAGCTACACTTCCTACTAGACCAGGCTGCTGAGAGCCTCATCCAGCCTGGTATTATATATCTCTGGGCAACTCATCCCAGTGTCTCACCTCCCTCATAGTAAAGAGCTTCCTAATGACCAAACTATATCTACTCTGCTCTAGCTTAACACCATTGTCCCTTGTCCTATCACCCCCATAAAGAGTATAACTGTACTTCTGCACTTACTATCCATGGATAATAACATTTAAAAAACACTAGAACATATTTTTTACTCTCTTTCAGGATGGATTCTTCCTTCAAGGGAGGCTTACTCAGCTTGCTCAACCTTTCCTCAGAAGACAATGAGTTTCAGAAGAATTTTCAAATCCTAAAGAAAAAAAACCCTGCAGCACAGACACAAACAGCAATCTACAGTGCCCACAGCTCTGGTATTCACCTACTGTGTTGGCCTAGCCAGACTGTTGGAAGACTGACTAAGAAATGCTTCACAAGATAAAGCTTTAAGGGGTATTACTGGGTAATAATGGCACATTAAGCTTAAAAAGAGGCAGAATCTTGTGAGAGATATAACAAATGCATTGCTAAAGTGGTACTCTGTTCCTTTGGTAATTACAACGTGAATATTCCAAGGTATTGTCAAAAGGAAAAGGGTTAACAAAGCTTCCAGATTTCACAAATGGGGATAGGGGAGGGAGGTGGTGTCCCACCTGGGTAAGCACCAAGTGGTCCCAAAAGACAGCAGGAGCAGCCAGTTAAGGAATGGTAAATTTCTAACTTCACATGTAAAGTTAGGATCCAGAAAATTACTACGTTACTTTGTTAGCAGTATAGAACACCCAGTTTATGTCTCAGGTGTGTTAGCTTCTTTGC